>NC_072428.2:8790378-9093409 GCF_028878055.3 Symphalangus syndactylus
TAGTAAACCCAGTTATTATTCACCAGGAAACAAGAAAGTGAAGATAAAACTAAAACACTACAAGACCAATAAAACAGCTATCAGTCACCAGCTTTTTTTTCATTTATTCTTTTAAAATCAGCCCACATCAAGCTGATTTCTTAAAGAACCTGTCAGGATTAAATTTCTAAAGAGAAGGAGGCAGGAGGAAAACTGCTTTGTCACATTGCCTAAAACATACACACAAACCAAAACTAGTGTGCAAAACTGCTATGAGAATGGGAGGAGTCAGACACTGCAACTAGCAAAGTCCTCATGTTGGAATCATCTCTGACCGTCCTTCCTGTCTTAGAAAAGGGGAATGAGATGCCAGTCCAAAAATTGCTTTTCCGGGTCTACTAAGCACTGAGCCTTCCGGCATCTCAGCTTTCCAGCTTCCACACCCGCCCTTATTAATGTCCAAACAGAGCTGTGTCTTTTCCATGACTTGTCCATTTGTTTAACCTGGTATAGTTGATTCCATTTTATAACACACACATGAGCACATACACACACAATCCAGGCCTCAAAAAACCAGTCTGCTCTTAGGAAGGCAGACACATACTCTTGTTTCCTAAACAAACTTCAGAAATATCTCAAATTGAGTCGACTTTGAAAAATTCCATTCACACCCACCGTTTTGAGAAGACACAGTGATATGTCCCTATCATTAAAAGTAAGATCAAAGTGAAAACACGGGAAAAAAAAAATAGCACTTTGAAAATACGAGGCCCAGGCAGGTGACCCAGGTTCCCATCTTGTCTTCTCTAATACCTTGCTGGGTGACCTCAGCCTGCTCCCTGTCTTCTCTGGACCTCAATATCCTCATCTAAGAGTTCTGAGGGGTTTCAGCTGTCTTGAAAGTATGGTCCAGCTCAAAAATGCACTGATTCCCTGAAATACCCATTATCAACGTGAACTGCTGAATGTGGATTTTGAAGACGCTTCTTCTGAGAGCCTTTTAGATTTCCTATTTCATAATGCGCCCAAAAAAAAAAAAAAAAAAAAGAAATAAGAGAGTCCTTTTGAGGTTCTACAGAACAAACCATAGAGGAAGGAAATATCTAAATACAAGTGTAGAGTGGCAATATGCTAATGAAATACAAGGAAGGATTGAGCAAGCAATAAATTTACCCAAGAAACTTTTTGCTGATTGAAAACACAGCTAGCAACCACTATGGCTGGAGCAAAAAAAAGTAAATTTTATATATATATATATATATAATTTAAAATTTTTTTGCTGAAGCAAAAAAAAAAATTTACATATATTATATATTTAAAAATAAAGGAAGCTTTAAGTTTGGGGGTTTTCTGTTTTTTGTGGTTTTTGTTTGTTTTGTTTTTGTTTGTTTTAGCATAAACTTTGATACAAGAAATCTTCAAATACAAGGCCTTTTTGACCAGACACTGCTTCCCTGAATTTCCTTACATGGACAGGGAGAAGACAGCCCCCACAGACACTGTACCTTAATCACGAGAATCCCATCTGGAAACCCTAAATATTTACAAAGCTCTTTTAGACATTGGCCAGTGGAACCCCTCAAACAATTCCACTGGGCAGGGGGTGCTATACCCATTCTACAGATGCTGTTAACCGAGGGTAGAGGAGCCTGAAGAGCAAGTCCAACCCTGTGGCCTGGCCCTGGAGCCAGTCTCCTGACATCTACTTCAAGGTTCTCTGCAGGAGGTCACACTGCCTTCCGGCCCCCAGGAGAGCCTGTGCAGAACCTGCTGGGGAAACTGCGAGGAGAGACCCCCGGGTGCCGAGGGTCACGCAGCCCCCAGGCCCCAGCCCCTTTCTCCTACAGCCTGCTAGGCGGTATTGCTGCCCCAGGGTGATGCTTCTGCTCTCTCCTGTATTCGCGCTGGAGAGGTTTTCCCTGAAACCAGGTTCCATCCCCAGCCAATAACTCATTTCCTCAGAGATGGTGTCTGTATAAAACAAGCAAGATGGTCATTTGCAGAAACGCACAGCAAGGCAGCCCTAGACCGCTTCCCCTGCGGATTCAAACCCCAACAGGCTCCAGAGGCTGAGAGGACGCGCCCGCTGGCTCAGCTCCCATGGCACGGGCTGGGTACTCCGCTCTTTCACTTCTCTCCCTCAGTTCCCCATCTGTGAAATGGGAATGCCCCTCAGCTGCCCTGCCTCACCCCCCATGGAAATGCCAGGAAGGGGAAAGGCCGGTCACCAAAACGCCAGGGACAGCATTATCCGAAAAGTGAAGCAAGAAAAGAGGGTGAGGGTGAAGGTGAGGGTGAGGGTGGGGGTGGGGGTGAGGGTGGGGGTGGGGGTGGGGGTGGGGGTGAGGGTGGGGGTGGGGGTGAGGGTGGGGGTGAGGGTGTGGGTGGGGAGGGGGTGGGGGTGAGGGTCGGGGTGGGGGTGGGGAGGGGGTGAGGGTGGGGGTGAGAGTGAGGGTGAAGATGAGGGTGGGGGTGAGGGTGGGGGTGAGGGTGGGGGTGAGGGTGGGGGTGGGGGTGAGGGTGGGGGTGAGGGTGGGGAGGGGGTGAGGGTGGGGAGGGGGTGAGGGTTAGGGTGGGGGTGAGGGTGGGGAGGGGGTGAGGGTTAGGGTGGGGGTGAGGGTGGGGAGGGGGTGAGGGTGGGGGTGAGGGTGAGGGTGGGGGTGAGGGCGGGGGTGAGGGTTAGGGTGGGGGTGGGGAGGGGGTGAGGGTGGGGGTGAGGGTGAGGGTGAGGGTGGGGGTGAGGGTGAGGGTGGGGAGGGGGTGAGGGTGGGGGTGAGGGTGAGGGTGGGGTGGGGGTGAGGGTGGGGAGGGGGTGAGGGTTAGGGTGGGGGTGAGGATGAGGGTGGGGGTGAGGGTGAGGATGAGGGTGAGGATGGGGGTGGGGGTGAGGGTGAGGGTGGGGGTGAGGGTTAGGGTGGGGGTGAGGATGAGGGTGGGGGTGAGGATGAGGGTGAGGGTGAGGGTGGGGGTGAGGGTGAGGGTGGGGGTGAGGATGGGGGTGGGGGTGAGGGTGAGGGTGGGGGTGAGGGTGAGGGTGGGGGTGAGGGTGAGGGTGGGGGTGAGGATGAGGGTGGGGGTGAGGGTGAGGGTGAGGGTGAGGGTGGGGGTGAGGGTGAGGGTGGGGGTGAGGGTTAGGGTGGGGGTGAGGATGAGGGTGGGGGTGAGGGTGGGGGTGAGGGTGAGGGTGGGGGTGAGGGTGGGGTGGGGGTGAGGATGAGGGTGGGGGTGAGGGTGGGGGTGAGGGTGGGGGTGGGGGTGAGGGTGGGGGTGGGGGTGAGGGTGAGGGTGGGGGTGAGGGTTAGGGTGGGGGTGAGGATGAGGGTGGGGGTGAGGGTGGGGGTGAGGGTGGGGAGGGGGTGAGGGTGAGGATGAGGGTGAGGGTGGGGTGGGGGTGAGGGTGAGGGTGGGGGTGACGGTGGGGAGGGGGTGGGGGTGAGGGTGGGGGTGACGGTGGGGAGGGGGTGGGGGTGAGGGTGGGGAGGGGGTGAGGGTGGGGGTGAGGGTGGGGGTGAGGGTGAGGGTGAGGGTGGGCGTGGGGGTGAGGGTGGGGGTGAGGGTGGGGGTGACGGTGGGGAGGGGGCGCCGGCGCCCACAAAGCACGAATTAAACGCCCATGAAATCAAGCACGACGCCAAGAGGGCCGACGTGAGACAAGCCAGTGTGCGGCTCTTCCCCGGCCTGGGAACTTTCCCCAGAAACAGCGCCCTCGGCCCGGAGTCCCGCGCCTCGCCCAGGGCCCCACTGTCCGGCGCCCGGCCCTGCCCTGTCGCTCCCGCCGGGCCCCTGCAGGCCGGGTCGGAGGGTCTTCTCGGTAAAGGCTCGGCCCGGCCGCCCGGCTCTGCGTCCCCAGACCTCCGCCAACACGCCCCCTCCGGCCGGCAAAGCCCGGCCCGTGCCGGCCAGATGTGCCCAGCGCCGGGAAGAGCCGGGCCGGGGACGGCCTGGAGCCCGCGCGGAGGTTTTTCCCCGGGAGGCTCGAGCACCGCGGAAGCCGGATCCCGCCTGTCTCCCCCCCGACCCTGGGCAGCCGGAAAAGGGATCGATGTGGCCGGCGTGTGCGAGTCGCCTTCCGGGGATCCGAGGATCCGGACCCTCTCGCCCCCTTCCCCGGAACCCCCCGGGGGCGACACGCTCGGGCAGGTGCAGCCCATGCCGGTCCCGCCCCGGCCTCCCGCCCCCCGCCCGAGCCCACCCGGCGCTTACCTGACCCGGGCGCAGCAGCAGCAGCAGCAGCAGCAGCGGCAGCGCCCAGCGCAGCCCGGGCGAGCGCGGAGGAGGCAGCCGCGCCTCCCGCGCCGCCGGCTTCATGCCCCGCGCGCCCCGGAACGTGCCCGGGACGCGCGAATCGGGCCCCGCCGTGCGCCCGAGCCCGGGCACCGTCGTCGCCGCCTCCTGCCGCCGCCTCCGCCTCCTCCTCCGCCAGCCGGTCCGCCTCGTCCCCGCTCCGCCCGCCCCGGGCTTCCCCGGGGACATGGCAGCGGCGGCGGCGGCCACACGCCGGAGTCGAGCGCGGTTACCGCGGGGCGGCCGCGTCCCTGAGCGCGCAGGGGCTTCGCGGGGCGGAGCGAGCGGCGCCCACCCCCGGCCCCGGCTCCCGCGGCTGCTCCCGCCGCCTCCTCCGCGCGTCATGCGGCTGCAGGAACCGCGGCGAGCGCTCGGCCCCCTCCCTTCCCCTCCCCCTCTGAATATTCATCGCTTCCTCCCGCCCCGGCCGAGCCCCGCAGCCCCCTCGCCGCCGCCCCCGCCCGCCCCGAGCCGGCCGCGACTCCCCTCCCGGGAGCAGAGGAAGCGCCCCCGCCGCGCCCGCCCCTCCGCCCGGCCCTCCCGCATTCCTGGGACTCGGAGCCCGGGACCAGGCTCCGTGGCTCAGCCCTCGGGACGGGCTACCCGGCCTCACACCCGGTCCACGGCGCAGGGTTCGGGTGGGCGGAGGTTGGCCGAGACCCCCACTGAGAGCGCAGCCTGATCGCAGACAGCAGCCCGGCGACGGCGCGCCTGACCCGGCCCTGGGTGGGCTTGGGGGTGCCTGAACCCCGAAATGGTAGAAGGCACACGCTGCACATCGTGTTCCGTCCCCCAGCCCCCGAGCGCCGGCCGGGGAGGCGGAGAGCCCAGCAGAAGCCCGTCCAGGGGTTAGAAGCCCGGCGGTGGCATGTGGTGGACGGGGCTCTGCTGGTGGCACCGGCCCTGTGAACCCTGGAGACGCGTTTCTCCTCCCGGGCCGCCCCCCACCCTCCTCTCCTCCCGTGTGAAATAAGGATCGTACTGGGACCTGTGGGGAGAGAGGCCCGCTGCATTCGCGATTACACGAGGCAGTGGTTGGTAAAGTCCGAAACACCCAGCCGGACACATCGTGGGACTCCACGTGCATTAGCTCTTCTTTCATCACGTTGTGAAAGAGGTCCATGACCCGACGGGGGTTAAAGATCACAGCAGATATTACTCCTGTGCCCACGCACAGAGGAAGACACTAGGATCAGGGAGGCTGTGCCACTTGCCCAGGAGAAGCCGCGAGAGAAAGGGCCAAGCCAGAGAGTGCTAAGGAGGAAGAGGTTGATTCCAACCAGGAGAGAGGTGACACCTGAGCGGGGCTTTGAAGGATGGATTGGGTTTCACGAGGCCAGTAGAGGGGAGAAGTGTCTCAGGAGGTGGGGCCAACTTGGCAGAAACGAGGCAGCAGATGCTTCAAGCTTGGCCTTCGGAGAAACAGGAATGGGAGGCTGGGGGATTCATACTGGGGGACCTTCAAAGGCCAGGATAATGAGTCTAGGCTGGATTCTGTGTGCAGCAAGATGCAGACCACGAGGTGTCCGACGCTACCTCCAGACACCCCTTGGGCCTCAGGTTACCATCTGCAAGATGGGAACACACATTCACTTACAGGGTCTAAGGGGCTCTGCCACCAGACGACACACCCAGGCAAGCACTGAGCATAAAGAAGCTGCCGGGCCGCACGATGGCTCACGCCTGTAATCCCAGCACTTCGGGGGGCCGAGGTGAGTGGATCACTTAGGCTCAGGAGTTGGAAACCAGCCTGGGCAACAGGGTGAAACCCAGTTTCTACAAAAATTAGCCGGGTGTGGTGGCACACGGCTGTAGACTAAGCTACCTGGGAGGCCGATACAAGGATGGCTTGAACCTAGGCTGCAGTAAACCAAGATGGCAACACTGCACTCCAGCCTGGGGAATAACGTGAGACCCTGTCTCAAAAAAAAAAAAAAAGAGGCTGGGCGTGGTGGCTCACGCCACGCCTGTAATCCCAGCACTTCAGGAGGCCGGGGCAGGCAGATCACTTGAGGTCAGGAGTTCGAGACCAGCTTGGCCAACGTGGTGAAAACCCATCTCTACTAAAAATACAAAAATTAGCTGGGCATGATGGCGCAACTGTAATCTCAGCTACTCCGGAGGCTGAGGGCAGGAGAATCGCTTGAACCCGGGAGACGGAGGTTGCAGTGAGCCAAGATTGCACCACTGCACTCCAGCCAGGGTGACAGAGTGAGACTCCATCTCAAAAAAAAGAAAAGAAAAAGAAAAAGAAAAAAACCTTACCTATGGACTTACACACCTTGCCACCCTTCATTTAAACACTATGTAATTATCATAATTCACAAGGATTTTTGTTCCTCTGTGCCTCCTCCCCTCTTGAGGCAGAGACATAAAAGGTGTTCATGTCCATGATACCCAGAGGGAAGGAAAGCTTGATTTAAGATGCTACCAGGGGGCTGGGCGCAGTGGCTCACGCCTATAATCCCAGCACTTTGGGAGGCCAAGGTGGGTGGATCACCTGAGGTCGGGAGTTCGAGACCAGCCTGACCAACATGGAGAAACCCTGTCTCTACTAAAAATACAAATTGAGCTGGGTGTAGTGGCGCATGCCTGTAATCCCAGCTACTCGGGTGGCTGAGGCAGGAGAATTCTGAACCCAGGAGGCAGAGGTTGCAGTGAGCAGAGATCGTGCCATGGCACTCCAGCCTGGGCAACAAGAGTGAAACTCCATCTCAAAAAAAAAAAAAAAAAAAAATATGCTACTAGGTAGCCAAGGATGATTGCCAATTATAAAAAAGAAAAAGAAGATGCTAGTAGGTCTGCAGGCTGCCTCAGATCCTCACAGACCCTACAGACCCTACAAACCCTGAAGACCGACCCAGGTCTCCACAGATTCATGGCTTGGGTCAGCAAACAACTCTGTGAACTCCTGCACGCCCTCCAGTTTTCTCCTGGGTAAAATGTATGCCCAGCTTAAGTATTGGTTGGAAGTGGATTTCGCCACTGCACGGTGATGAAACAAAATAAACAGCCTTTTCAGGAAAGGGAGTGAAGACCTGAATAATAAATACCTCTTCAGCCATAAACAGATCACACTGGATTAATGACCTCTGAGAGAAATGAAATTAATCCTGGGTAGGTGTTACATCAACTCCTTGAGGACAGGGGTTGGGCCCTCCTCACCTTGGTAGCCCTGCAACGTCCCACTCAGTGCCTTGCCTGTAGCAGGAACTGAATATTTGTGCAAATGCATGGCCGCAAAAATGTATCCAGGGGTACCATGATGTGAAAGTTTATTTTTCAGCCGGGCGCGGTGGCTCACGCCTGTAATCCCAGCACTTTGGGAGGCCAAGGCGGGTGGATCACGAGGTCAGGAGATCGAGACCATCCTAGCTAACACGGTGAAACCCCGTCTCTACTAAAAATAGAAAAAATTAGCCGGGCGTGGTGGCGGGCACCTGTAGTCCCAGCTACTTGGGAGGCTGAGGCAGGAGAATGGCATGAACCTGGGAGGCGGAGGTTGCAGCAAGCTGAGATCGCGCCACTGCACTCCAGCCTGGGCGACAGAGCGAGACTCCATCTCAAAAAAAAAAAAAAAAAAAAAAAAGAAAGTTTTTTTTTTTCCACGAAGATAAGTTGGGGAAGGATCATTCCCTTTGCAATGGATTTGAGACTATATTCCAGTCTATAGGTTTCTCCATCACATGTCACTTCACCTAGAAATTCCAAGATGCCCCAACACTGAGTTGGGTGCACTTCCTCCTCCACCCACCATAGCTCCCTGTGCTTAACCTTATCTAACCACAGCTTTGTAATTGCCTGTTTATTTCGCCATCTTCCTTGCTGGACTCTAAGGCCCTTGAAGATGGGGTCTGCATCTTGTTTATCATTGTATCCTCAGCAAATAACAGTCACTCAGATAATATTGATTTAAATTAAATAGCAAACTAAGGTATTATGCATATGCCTGTTCTCTCACGCACAAAACAAATTCCATCTGCAAACAGCTTTTCAGGAATAAATTCTACTATGCAAAGTTCAGGACACATTCGCCTTGAGAATATACAATATTTGACCTTCTAATCATGTCTCCTTCAAACAAACCTGAAGCTTTACTGAACAGAGGGCCAGATAAATAGAGGAGCAAAAGGCCAAACCAAGAACCTGGAGTGGAGGGCTCCTGGATGCATTTCAAAACTGCCTCATAGAAGCCACCCAGTGGCAGCTCACACCTATAATCCCAGCACTTTGGGAGGCCAAGGTGGGCAGATCATGAAGTCAGGAGTTTGAGACCAGCCTGACCAACATGGTGAAACCCTGTCTCTACTAAAAAATACAAAAATTAGCCAGGGGTGGCGGCACACACCTATAATCCCAGCTACTCAGGAGGCTGAGGCAGGAGAATTGCTTGAACCCGAGAGGCGGAGGTTGCAGTGAGCTGAGATCACGCCATTGCACTCCAGCCTGGGCGACAGAGCAAGACTCTGTCTCAAAAAAAAAGAAAAGAAAAAAGAGAAAAAGAAAAAGCAACTCAATGGCTTGTTATAATATAGATTCTCATGCCTTTCCCTAGACGGTAGAAGGTGAAGCCTGGGAATCCGTATTTTTATTTTTATTTTTTTAGACAAAGTCTTTTTCTGTCACCCAGGCTGGAGTACAGTGGCGCAATCTCGGCTCACTGCAACCTCTACCTCCCAGGTTCAAGTGATTCTACTGCCCTAGTAGCCAGGATTACAGATGCCCGCCACCACACCTGGCTAATTTTTGTATTTTTAGTAGAGATGGGGTTTCTCCATGTTGTCCGGGCTAGTGTCGAACTCCTCACCTCAGGTGATCTGTGCCCACCTCAGCCTCCCAAACTGCTGGGATTACAGGCGTGAGCCACCACACCTGGCCAGGGAATCTGTATTTTTAACTAGCCCTTGGAAAATTCTTACTGTCAGACATGATTAGAAAACATTGTTTAGGCCGGGCACGGTGGCTCACACCTGTAATCCCAGCACTTTGGGAGGCCGAGGCGGGCAGATCACGAGGTCAGGAGATCGAGACCATCCTGGCTAACACAGAGAAACCCCGTCTCTACTAAAAATACAAAAAATTAGCCGGGTATGGTGGCAGGCGCCTGTAGTCCCAGCTACTTGGGAGGCTGAGGCAGGAGAATCACTTGAACCCAGGAGGCAGAAGTTGCAGTGAGCCAAGATCATGCCATTGCACTCCAGCCTTGGCTACAGAGTGAGACTCCATCTCAAAAATAAATAAATAAATAAATAAATACAGACCATTTATCAGGTACCCACTGGATGCCGGCACTCATCTAGGTGCTTTACATCCATTATTTGTACTCCTTACAACAATGCTGTATAATAGGCATCATCATCAATATTTTACAAATAAGGAAACTGAGTCTCAGGCTTACTTACTTACACAAGGTCACACAGTTTCAGGCTGGCAAAAACCAGGATTTAAAACTATATCTTTCTTGCCACTATGCCATGATGTTCCTCCCGTTGGCATTTGTAGACAAGTTAACATAAAGTGATCTGTGTTGGATCTTATTTCTTATATTATTACTCTCTTGGGCCTCCGTTGCCCCAATTTTAGAATGGGAAGGGACAGAGTACAAGACTTTCTTCTTCATCCCCCAGGAACAGGGAATAGGTGAAGCAACTATGTTTAACAGCAAGTCCACTAACCCACCAGGAGGCAGCTCTGCTGAGCACCGGCCTAGAACCAGGTCACCAGCCCCGCAGGGAGCCCATTGAGCCTGGCAACCCTCGGTGTATTTTAAAAGCCACCATGAGCAAACCATTCTCCAAAGCCCTTCTAAGCGGAATGGAATGTTTCTTGGGAGTCTGATTAGCTAATGTTGCAGGCATGGCTGCCCTGAGACCTTCCTGCCTCACAGACTGAATTGAATCAGAATGGAAAGGAAGACTTTTAGAAAATTCTTTAAAAAAAAAAAAAGTAGCACTTCATCTTTATAATAGTAACAGGATGTTTCCTGTGGACTAATAACTGGGCTGTGGTTAGAACTCCGTGTTTGTCCACCGGACCTCAATTCCTCTCTAAACACTGTCTTAATCACCTGCCCATGCACAGAGCTCGGGAGTGCCTTGGCAGTCCTGTTCTCGTTTCTCATTTCAAGCATTTGCAACATTAAGCATTTTCCCAATTCTTTTCTAGTGTATGCGTGCGTGCGTGTGTGTGCGTGCGTGTGTGTGTGTGTGTGTGTTAAGAAACAAAGTTTGACTTCCAAAGAGATAGTTGCATGCCAAATCCCAAAAACGAGAGACTAGAATGCAACCCAGTCAGAACCCAACAATCATATTTTAACCATAAATTTCCCCAGATTTTCAATGCAGGGGAATAAAAGCCTGTAACGTCTGGGAGAGCAGAAACAGGGCTGTTGCTGTCAAAGGTCCCCACCCTGTCCCCATGTCAGAAACCCACTGGCCTCTGTGCCCCAGCCCACCTCCAGAGCTGTTAGGATCTGAGTCAAACCCCCAGTGAGCCCAGTACCTGCATGTCTGGCAGGACAGACCCAGGACCCAGGGTTTCAGGATATCTGAAAACACAGGGAGTGTGTGACAAGGACAGTCAAGGCCTAGAGGGCAAGGAGCTTTTGTCCAGGGCTTGAGAACAACTTCTATACAAAGCCCAGAAGTGAGCTGGGCACGGTGGCTCACACCTGTAATCCCAGCACTTTGGGAGGCTGAGGCAGATGGATCACCTGAGGTCAGGAGTTCGAGACTAGCCTGGCCAACACGGTGAGACCCTTGTCTCTAGTAAAAATACAAAATTAGCCAGGCGTGGTGGTGCATCTTTGTAATCCTAGCTACTCAGGAGGCAAGGGTGGAGAATCGCTTGAATCCAGGAGGCGGAGGTTGCAGTGAGTTGAGATTGCACCATTGCACTCCAGCCTGGGCTACAAAGTGAAACTCCATTTCAAAAAAAACAAAGGCCAGAAGTGGCAAGCAGTGGGCAGGAGGCAGTCAAGCCTGCAGCAGAACCATCACCTCAAACAAAGAAAGGATTGAGAGGTACAAAGACAAGAAGGGCGCAAGGCCAGAGGCCCACGGCTTCTCTGCATCTGGGTCCTCCAGGCTGGTTAGAAATAAATTAATTTTCTCCAGGCTTGAAAAGAATGTTATTTTTTTCAGGCTGAAAAAAATTCTTATTCACATTGTGCTGGCTACATAGAACACCTCAGTCTCTAAATTAACTTGGACCAATTGTGTCATGTGGAAAAGTACCCCACAATCTAAATAAGCAAATGAAAATTATATATGGTAGCCAGGCACGGTGGCTCACATTTGTAATCCCAGCACTTTGAGAGATCGAGGCGGGCAGATCACTTGAGGTCAGGAGTTCAAGACCAGCCTTGCCAACATGGTGAAAACCCATCTCTACTAAAAATACAAAAAAAAAATTAGGCTGGGCACGGTGGCTCACGCTTGTAATCCCAGCACTTTGGGAGGCCGAGGCAGGCGGATCATGAGGTCAGGAGATCGAGACCACGGTGAAACCCCGTCTCTACCAAAAATACAAAAAATTAGCCGGGCGTGGTGGCGGGCGCCTGCAGTCCCAGCTACTCGGAGAGGCTGAGGCAGGAGAATGGCCTGAACCCAGGAGGCTGAGCTTGCAGTGAGCCGAGATTGTGCCACTGCACTCCAGCCTGGGCGACAGAGCGAGACTCCGTCTCAAAAAAAAAAAAAAAAAAAAAAAAAAAAAAAAAATTAGCCGGGCGTGGTGGTGCATGCCTGTAATCTCAGCTACTCGGAAGGCTGGGGCAGGAGAATCGCTTGAACCCCAGGAGGCAGAGGTTGCAGTGAGCCGACATCGCGCCATTGCACTCCAGCCCAGGCGACAGAGCGAGATTCCATCTCAGAAAAATTTAAAAATAAATAAATAAAAATTAAAAATAGTCGGGCGTGGTGACTCACGCCTGTAATCCCAGCACTTTGGGAGGCTGAGGCGGGCAGATCACAAGGTCAAGAGATCGAGACCATCCTGGCTAACACAGTGAAACCCCATCTCTACTAAAAATACAAAAAATTAGCCAGGCGAGGTGGTGGGCGCCTGTAGTCCCAGCTACTCTGGAGGCTGAGGCAGGAGAATGGCATGAACCCGGGAGGCAGAGCTTGCGGTGAGCCGAGATCGTGTCACTGCACTCCAGCCTGGGCGACAGAGCGAGACTCCATCTCAAAAAAAATAAAAATTCTCTTTTTTTTTTTGAGACGGAGTCTCACTCTGTCGCCCAGGCTGGAATGTAATGGCGTGATCTCAGCTTACCACAACCTCCGCTTCCCGGGTTCAAGTGATTCTCCTGCCTCAGCCTCCCGAGTAGCTGGGATTATGGGCATGTGCCACCACGCCTGGCTAACTTTGTACTTTTAGTAGAGACAAGGTTTCTCCATGTTGGTCAGGCTGGTCTCAAACTCCCAACTTCAGGTGATCTGCCTACCTCAGCCTCCCAAAGTGCTGAGATTACAGGCGTGAGCCACCACACCCGGCCCATGATTTTTGACCTCAAAGAGCTGTAAAGAGAAAAGGAAATGACACATATGAAGTTCTTGGCACATTTTCCAGGAGACCCGAGTGATAGACAGTAACTGATGGAAAGGAGATTGGAAGTCAGAGCCCTGAGACTTCATTAAGCAGGTATCAGAGCACAGACAAGTTACTCCTCCTGGGCTTAGTTTCTTCTTCTATAAAATGTGGGTTAGATTGGCGTATCAGTCAGAATGGGCTAGGTTATGCTAGAGTCACAAACCACCCCTCCAAATCTCATGACTTAAGACAACAAAGCTGTATGTCTTTTTCTCGCTGCATGTCCATCACAGGTCAGCACAGGGCTATGCTCCATGCCATCCTCACTTCAGGGCCTGTCTGCTAGAGCAGACACCGAAACACTGCCAGTTGCCATGGCAAAGGGAAAGAGACCTTGAAAGGGTCTGGAACCAGCAATTAACTGTCCAGTCCTGGGAGTGACACGCATCTCTTGTTCACAGCTCATTAGCCAGAACAAGTCACTTGGCCCCACCTAACACACAAGCTGGCAAGTATAATCCTATCATATGTCAGAAAGCAGGGTGAGAAATGTCTGCTGAACAGCATTAATAACCACCACAATCAGAGTCTCTAAAATGTTGCTATTAAGAATGTAATCACCAGGCACGGTGGCTCACGCCTGTAATCCCAGCACTTTGGGAGGCCGAGGCGGGAGGATCACGAGGTCAGGAGATTGAGACCATCCTGGCTAACGCGGTGAAACCCCGTCTCTACTAAAAATAAAAAAAATTAGCCGGGCGTGGTGGTGGGCGCCTGTAGTCCCAGCTACTTGGGAGGCTGAGGCAGAAGAATGGCGTGAACCCGGAGGGTGGAGCTTGTAGTGAGCCGAGATGGCGCCACTGCACTCCAGCCTGGGTGACAGAGCGAGACTCCGTCTCAAAAAAAAAAAAAAAAAAAAAAAATTAGGCGGTCGTGGTGGTGGGCACTTGTAGTCCCAGATACTCAGGAGAGCGAGGCAGGAGAATCGCTTGAACCCGGGAGGTGGAGGTTGCCGAGATCGCACCACTGCACTCCAGCTTGGGCAACAGAGCAAGACTCAGTCTCAAAAAAAAAAAAAAAAAGAACGTAATCTACAGTCCAGGCACAGTGGCTCATGCCTGTAATCCCAACACTTTGGGAGGCTGAGGTGGGTGGATCACTTGAACTCAGGAGTTCAAGACGAGCCTGGCCAACATGGTGAAACCCCGTCTCCACCCCAATGCGTGGCAGTGCACACCCATAATCCCAGCTTCTCAAGAGGCTTAGGCACAAGAATGGCTTGAACCCGGGAGGCAGAGGTTGCAGTGAGCCGAGATCGCACCACTGCTCTCTAGTCTGGGCAACAGAGGAGACTCCATCTCAAAATAAAAACAACAACAACAACAACAAAAATAACAGTAATAATGGAGACCACAGACAGCAGCATGGCCACCACCTGGGAGCTGGTTGAAAATGCAGAATTTCTGGTCCTACCCCAAACCTGCTGAATCAGAATCTACTTTTCTTTTTTTTTTTTTTTTTGAGACAGTCTCACTCTGTTGCCCAGGGTGGAATGCAGTGGCACGATCTTGGCTCACTGCAACCTCCGCCTCCCGGGTTCAAGAGATTCTCCTGCCTCAGCCTCCTGAGTAGCTGAGATTACAGGCGCTTGTCACCGCGCCCGGCTAATTTTTGGATTTTTAGTAGAGACGGGGTTTCACCATCTTGGGCAGGCTGGTCTTGAACTCCTGACCTTGTGATCCACCTGCCTTGGCCTCCCAAAGTGCTGGGATTACAGGCGTGAGCCACTGCACCCGGCCAGAATCTACATTTTAACGATCTAGATTCCTAGGAACATTAAGGTTTGAGACGCACTAGCCTAGTCTGTTGGGTGGCAGGGCAGCCTGCTGCCTACGAGCTTGGAGCTCGGCTTTGATTGGTGAAACATGCTTATTCCTGGGCCACCCTCAGGGGACTCAGTTAGAGTCTGGAGGGAGAGGTCAGGAATCTGTAGTAAGAGGCACACAGGTAGTTCACATGCAGTTAGCTTCCTCCACCCCCACCTTGAGAATATAGCCTCAATTTTTTTCTGATATTTTTTCTTGTTCCTTTTTATTTATTTTAATCTTAACTAATTAATTTATTTATTAGAGACAGGGTCACTCTGTCACCCAGGCTGGAGTGCACTGGTGCAAACATAGTTCACCAAAGCCTCAACCTCCCAGGCCCAAGTAATCTTTTCACTTCAGCCTCCCAAGTAGCTGGAACTATAGTGTCCACTGCTATGCCTCGCTGAGTCTATTTCTTAATTTTTTGTAGAGACAGGGTCTCACTATGTTGCCCAGGCTGGCCTGGAAATCCTGGGCTTAAGTGATCCTCCTGCCTCAGCCTCCCAAGTAGCTGGGACTACAAGTACATGGCACCATAGCTGGCTAAGTTTATTTCTTAATTTTTTGTAGAGACTCGGTCTTGCTTTGTTGACCAGGCTAGTCTCAAATCCCTGGGCTCAAATGACCCTCCAACCTTGGCCACTCAAAGTGCTGGGATTACAGGCATGAGCCACCATGCCCCATCTGGATTTTTATTTTTCTGTGATGCAAAAAGAATGTTAAAAGACCTAGACTACCACATCTAAGCCGAATAGTGTAGAGATTTCCCTTTACTTGCTTGGAAACTATAACCCAAGATAAGGAGAGGGCAAAAACCATTGCACGCAGCTAACTATGTACCCAGGTCTGGGCAAGCTATCGTATACACTTTATCTCATTTAATCCTTACCACCACTCTGTACCACAGGCATTAGCATGATCTCTATTTTACGGCTACGGAAACTGAAGCATGTGCAGTTTAAGTAACTTGGTCAACGACACACGGGAGGCCAAGCCCAAGCTTGTGTTAACCCCTGCATGATCTGCTTTTCAGGACAGACATCCCTAGCCTAAGGAGGGCGTTCTGCGGAATTCCTCTGCCCTGGGCAGTCTCCTGCATGGTCCTTTAACTTCCAGCTTCTTGGAAAGGGCAGCATGTTACAGATACCCCTGACTTCACTGAATGCACATCGTAAATGAACCATTTCAAGAACATACAAATTCTTCATCTCCCTTGATTCTTATTCATCAGCTGCCTTCATTTTCCTCTGTCACTGACATTTTCTTCTTTTATTTTTTATTCATTTATTTATTTTTTTGAGACGGAATCTTGCTCTGTCACCCAGGCTGGAGTGCAGTGGCACAATCTCGGCTCACTGCAAGCTCCGCCTCCTGGGTTCACGCCATTCTCCTGCCTCGGCCTCCTGAGCAGCTGGGACTACAGGCGCCCGCCACCTCGCCCAGCTAATTTTTTGTATTTTTAGTAGAGACGGGGTTTCACCGTGTTAGCCAGGATGGTCTCGATCTCCTGACATCGTGATCCACCTACCTCGGCCTCCCGAAGTGCTAGGATTACAGGCGTGAGTCACCGCGCCCGAACTCTTTTTTTATTTTTTATTTTTTGAGATGGAGTCTCATGCTGACATGATCTCGGCTCACTGCAACCTCCACCTCCTGGGTTCAAGTGATTCTCCTGCCTCAGCCTTCCAAGTAGCTGGGACTACAGGCACCCGCCACCACACCCAGTTAATTTTTATATTTTTAGTAGAGACGAGGTTTCACCATGTTGGTGAGGCTCAAACTCCTGACCTCAGGCTATCTGCCCGCCTTGGCCTCCCAAGGTGCTGGGATTACAGGTGTGAGCTGCCGCGCCCTGCTAACGTTTTCATCGGGCATTTTTTTCCTAGCCCTGCACCCACTCTACTAAAAGCTGCTGCCGCTGCTCTTGAAGTTTATTGCTCTGAGATTCAGGGAGTTGTAACATGTAACACATGACAAAGAACCTTGGAGAAATCCAGTCCAACCTGCTCATTCCACAGATGAACAAATTGAGGCTCAGAGAGGTTAAGTAACTTGCAAATGGTAACGGCTGGTCTAGAAATCAGCAGCGCTTTAGCCATGAGGCTTCTGTCCTGTCATCTTCCTTGACATGGCTCGTTCTCCTCTGTGTGACTGTCGGGGAAGAAAATGAGATCTTCCTCATTCTGGGCCCCCAGCCTTCTGAATTGACCTCCATTAATTTCTGGGCTGTTAAGAAATGTCGGCCAGGCTCTGTGGCTCATGCCTGTAGTCCCAGCGCTTTGGGAGGCTGAGGTGGGTGGGTGGATCGCTTGAGCTCAGGAGTTCAAGACTAGCCTGGGCAACAAGGCAAACCGCCCATGTCTACAAAAATACAAAAATTAGCTGGGCATGGTGGCATGTGCCTGTAGTCCCAGCTACCTAGGAGACTGCAATGGGAGGATGGCTTGAAGCCAGGAGGTAGAAGTTGCAGTGAGCAGAGATCACACGACTGCACTCTAGCCTGGGTGACAGAGCCAGACCTTGTCTCAAAAAGAAAAAAAAAAAAAAAAGAAAAAGAAGAAACAAAGAAATGTCAATATGCTTGAATGCTTGATTTAGCCAAGTCTTGAAGTTTGCAGTCACCAAAGATGTAGAGAATGTGAAGCATTTTTGCCTTGGGCTTCTGGACCCTGGGGAATCAGGCTGGGCTTAGCTCATCCTGGGCCTGGTTCTAACCTGGCCATCATCCAATCGTGATCCTGGTGTAGATGAAGCTACAGCAGACGTCCCAGGTGTCCTGGCTTTCCTGGCCATGTTAGACTTGCCTTAATCTGATCCCTACTGACACAATGACAACCTGGAGGATCATTTTTTTTTTTTTTTTGAGATGGAGTTTTGCTCTTATTGCCCAGGCTGGAGTACAGTGGCGCGATCTCCGTTCACTGTAACCTCCGCCTCCCGGGTTCAAGCGATTCTCCTGAGTAGCTGGAATTACAGGCACCCGCCACCATGTCTGGCTAATTTTTTGTATTTTTAGTAGAGATGGGGTTTCATCATGTTGGCCAGGCTGGTCTTGAACTCCTGACCTCAGGTGATCCACCCGCCTCGGCCTCTCAAAGTGCTGGGATTACAGATGTGAGCCACTACGCCTAGCCTGGAGGATCATTTTAATTTTTTTTTTCTTTTTTTTTTGCGGGGCGGTGGGGTTTGAGACAGTCTCGCTCTGGAGTGCAATGGCACTATTTTGGCTCACCGCAACCTCCATCTCCTAGTTCAAGCAATTCTCTAACCTCAGCCTCCCAAGTAGCTGGGACTACAGGTGTGTGCCACCATGCCTGACTAATTTTCGTATTTTTAGCAGAGACAGAGGTCTCACCATGTTGCCCATGCTGGTCTCGAATTCCTGAGCTCAAGCAATCCACCCACCTTGGCCTCACAAAGTTCTGGGATTACAGGCATAAGCCACCACGCCCGGCCCAACCTGGAGGATCATTATGCCTGGGGTAAAATATCTACATTGCAGAATTATAAACCTAAACAAAGGAGAGCAGTGAAGGGATCCTGCCTTACTCCCCCACTCACCCTGGAGTTTGTTACCTGGGAGGATACCTGGCTCCCTGCTTCCCGGCCTTAGGGCCTTTAGCACCAACCAGAGGTAGGTACGCTTCCTGCACGCCTGGGCCATATCCAGGTGTTAGCCAACCAGCTCAACTTTTGGCTGTCAGCTGGAAGAGAGTTTAGAAGTCATGCATTCAACCCCTGATTTACTGATGATTAAAAAAGGCCCAGAGAGACCGGGCACAGTGGATCACGCCTATAATTCCAGCTCTTTGGAAGGCCAAGGTAGGCAGATCATTAGGTCAGGAGTTCGAGACTAGCCTGACCAACATAGTGAAACCCTGTGTCTACTGAAAATATAAAAATTAGCCGGGCGTGGTGGCACGTATCTGTAATCCCAGTGACTCAGGAGGCTGAGGCAGGAGAATGACTTGAACCTGGGAGGCGGAGGTTGCAGTGAGCCGAGATCGCGCCACCGCACTCCAGCCTAGGGGACAGAGCGAGCCTCCGTCTCAAAAAAAATAAAATAAAATAAAAAATAAAATAAAATAAAATAAAGGCCCAGAGATGGGTAACAACTTGGGTAAGGCCATGGGAAAATTTACAGGAAAAGTCAGAATGAGGACAGGGATGGGAGGTGGAATATAGTAGTCCCTCCTCATCCTTGATTTCACTTTCCATGGTTTCAGTTACCCACAGTCACCCTCAAATAGGAATGATGTAGGAATAAATTTAGGAATAACTTAGGAATAAACTATTCCTGAGCTTTAAATTGTGCACTGTTTTGAGCAGTGTGAAGAAATCTCTCGCCATACCACTCTGTCCTGCCTGAGTTGAGCATATCCACGCTGTATATGCTACCTAACGTCAGTCATCCACATCCTGTGTTCCTGACATCCAACCATCAGAGGGTCAAGAGTAGCCGAACGCTGCAACACAATGCCTGCCTCATTTTCCTCGCTTCATCTCATCACACAGGCAGCTCATCATCTCCCTTCATCACAAGGAGGGTGAGTACAGTACGATAAGATATTTTGAGGGCCAGGCACGGTGACTCACGCCTGTAATCCCAGCACTTTGGAAGAGGCCGAGGCAGGTGCATCACTTTAGGTCAGGAGTTCGAGACCAGCCTAGCCAACATGGCAAAACCCCGTCTCTACTAAAACTACAAAATTTACCAGGTGTGGTGGTATGCACCTGTAATCCCAGCTACTCAGGAGGCTGTGGCAGGAGAATTGCTGGAAACAGGGAGGCAGAGGTTGCAGTGAGCTGAGGTCATGCCATTGCACTCCAGCCTGGGTGACAAAAGCAAGACTCCATCTCAAAGAAAAAAAAGATTATTTTGAGAGAGATAGACCACAATCATGTAACTTTTATTACAGTTTATTGTTATAATTGCACTATTTTATTATTAGTTAATGCTGTTAAATCTCTTACTGTGCCTAATTTATAACTAAAACTTTATCATAAGTATGGATGTATTGAAAAAACATAGTGTAGGCTGGGTGCAGTGGCTCATGCCTATAATCCCATCACCTTAAGAGGCTAAGGTGGGAGGATTGTTTGAGCCCGGGAGTTTGAAACCAGCCTGGGCAACATGGCAAAACCCTGTCGACACAAAAAATTAGCTGGGTGTGGTGGCACACACCTGTAGTCCCAGCTACTTGGGAGGCTGAGGTGGGAGGATCACCTGAGCCCAGGAGGTTGAGGCTGCAGTGGGACGAGCAGTGATCGAGCCCCTGCACTCCAACCTGGGTGACAGAGCAAGACCCTGTCTCAAAACTAAAAAAAAAAAAAAAAAAAAAACCATAGTGTATATGAGGTTTGGTACTATCCACTGCTTCGGGTATCCATTGGGGGGTCTTTGAACATGTCCCCCATGGATAAGCAGGGGCTGCTGTCTACGTAGGTATAGACATGCATGCACACACACAAACACACACAATTTTATACCATGTTAAAGTTTACAAAGTTCTTTCACATATGGTCAGGAGTAATACTCAAACTATTTTAGCCAGTCGGTCACAGGTTCTGATGAACCAGGATGAGCATCAGCTCACAGCCCCACAGACAATACATTTGGCATTTCGCCAACCCTGAGAAATGGGCATTGTTACTATTCCCACCCGATACCGTTTGAATATTTGTCCCTGCCAAATCTCACGTTCAAAATGTAATCCCCAGTGTTGGAAGTGAGCCTGGTAGGAGCTGGTTGGATCATGAGGGTGGATTTCTCATGAATGGTTTAGCACCATCTTTGAGGGCTTTCCTTACGATAGTGAATAATTTCTTGGGAGATCCGGTTGTGTAAAAGTGTGTAGTGCCGGGCATGGTGGCTCATGCCTGTAATCCCGGCACTTTGGGAGGCCAAGGTGGGCAGATATTTGAGGTCAGGAGTTTGAGACCAGCCTGGCCAACATGGTGAAACCCCATGTCTACTAAAAATACAAAAATTAGCTGGGCATGGTAGTGGGTGCCTATAATCCCAGCTACTTGGGAGGCTGAGGCAGGAGAATCACTTGAACCTGGGAGATGGAGGTCGCAGTGAGCCGAGATCGTGCCACTACACTCCAGCCTGGGTGACGGAGCAAGACTCTGTCTCAAAAAAAAAAAAAAAAAAAAAAAAAAGGTGTGTAGCGCCCTCTCCCTCTCTCTTGCTCCCAATCTAGTCATATGAGATGCTGGCTCCCCATTTGCTTTCCATCATGACTGTAAGCAGCCCAAGGCTTCCCCAGAAGCCGAGCAGATGCTAGGCACTATGCTTCCTGAATAGATGGCAGAACCCTCAGCCAATTAAATATCATTTTTTATAAATGACCCCATCTCAGGTAATCCTTTATAGCAGTGCAAGAATGACCTAACACAATATCTTACAGACGCAGAAGTGGAGGCTCAGAAAGATTAATATTTAGGCCAGGAGCAGTGGCTCATGCCTGTAATCCCAGCAATTTAGGAGGCCGAGGCGGGCAGATCACCTGAGGTCAGGAGTTCGAGACCAGCCTGGCCAACATGGTAAATCCCTGCCTCTACCAAAAAATACAAAAATTATCTGGGCGTGGTGGCACATGCCTGTAATCCCAGCTACTCGGAAGGCTGAGGCACAAGAATTGCTTGAACCCAGGAAGGGGAGGCTGCAGTGAGCTAAGATCATGCCGTTGTACTCCAGCCTGGGAGACAGAATGAGACTCATCTCAAAAAAAAAAAAAAAAAAAAGAAAGATTAATATTTAGTCCTATTCACCACCTTAAACAAGATTTGTGTTGCTTGTGTGCAGGTTACAGAAGTAGCTTAAGCAAAGAAGGGCTTTATTATGAGGACACTGGAGTGTCTCATAGACCTCCCCTACCCGGGGCAGGGACACAGCAGGCACTCCCCAAGGCCTGGCACCAAGAACTGGAAAACCACCAAGAGCCCAGACCAGCTGTTTCTCTTTCTCTCTGCACATCTGCTTCTTGGTTCTCTCTAGCAGGCCACCCTTCTCTGCATCTCCATGGCCTTCTCATCAGTTTCCCTGACCTCTATTTCACATTCTTATAGTGACTCCTAGTCCATTTCAAATCCCAATTCCCAAGCCGGGCATGGTGGCTCACATCTGTAATCCCAGCACTTTGGGAGGCCGAGGCGGGTGGATAACTTGAGATCAGGAGTTCAAGACCAGCCTTGCCAACATGGTGAAACCTGGTCTCTAATAAAAATACAACAAAATTAGCTGGGTGTGGTGGCGGGTGCCTGTAATCCCAGCTACTTAGGAGGCTGAAGCAGGAGAGTCACTTGAACCTGGGAGGCAGAGGTTGCAGTGAGCTGAGATCGTGCCACTGTACTCCAGCCTGGGCAACAGAGCAACACTCTGTCTCAAAAAACAAAACAAAACAAAAACAAAAACCAAATCCCAATTCTCAAAGGGAATCTGATTGGCCCAGCTTGGATCCCATGTCCACCCCTGATCCCATCAATGTGGCTAAAGGGACAGGGTCATATGGTGTAAAAATGGCCACCACCTGGTGTAGTGATGCACACCTGCAGTCCCTGCTACTCAGGAGGCTGAGGCGAGAGGACTGCTTGAGGCCAGGAATTTGATACCAGACCAGGCAACATAGTAAGACCCTGTCTCTTAAAAAAAAGGTTGTGGGGGGGAGGTGCCTACTTCCTTTAAGCTGGAGCTACAGGAAAAAAAAATGAAATAAAAATGTTAAAAGGCTACCAAGGTCAGGCACGATAGCTCACGCCTGTAATCCCAGCACTTTGGGAGGCCAAGGCAGGTGGATCACGAGGTCAGGAGTTTGAGACCAACCTGACCAACATGCTGAAATCCGATCTCTACTAAAAATGCAAAAATTAGCCAGGCATGGTGGCGTGCACCTGTAATTCCAAGCTACTCAGGAAGCTGAGGCAGGAGAATGGCTTGAACTCAGGAGGCAGAGGTTGTAGTGAGCCGGGATCGCACCACTGCACTCCAGCCTGGGTGACAGAGCAAGATTCCATCTCAAAAACCAAAAAAAAGGCTACCAAAGTGCACCCCACTGGAAAGCAGATGCACAGTTGGGGGTGGCACTGAGCTGAGCAGATGCCCCAAAGGTTATCTACTGTGGTCACACAGGGCATGCAGAATCAGGGCTCCAGCCCGGTGTCCAGACTCTCAGAACAGAATGCTCTTTCCATAGGACCACTGATTCCCCCGTTCCCACCATCCAAATGCATTCCTGCTCACTCCACATTGATCATTAGATGCCAAGGGATATCCCTGCAGCCCTAGAAGGACTTGGGCCAAAGGTTAAGATTCAATTTCAGCTGAGGCTCTTCCTCCTATGCAGATCAAGGAAGATTCCCTGATTGGTTCCTGAGAGTATTGATGAAATTGGACAGGAAAGCAGAGGAAAGATAAAAACCTGCCTTCAGCCATGAAGCCCCAGACTCCAGCCTGCTTCTTGCCCTCTGGTTGTCTAAGGCCTCCACTTGGGGACCACTGAGTTGGTGGTTGATCCTGTGGGAAGCACTGCATGGTGTCATGGTAAATGGCAGGAAGATGTGCAGGGAACCTCAGAACCAAAGGCCTGCTCAGAGCAGGCGGGAAGCTGGAGTCAAGGAGCCAGAGATGGGCAGCACCAAAGGCTGCCAGACTGAAAGGCCAGGGCTGACATTGAAAGACAAGGTATGTAGCCAATGAGAGAACCCAGAAGGAGGGGGAGAGGGAGTGAGCAGGAAATAGATGTGGACACACTGCTGGACACCTCCCTCCAGAGGCTGTCTGGAGATGGCTTTTAAGGACAGTGGTGGGAGGGGGCACAGGAGGCTCACACATTGCAGGTGGGAATGGAAACCAATTCAGTCTCTCTTGAGGCCGTTTGGCAGTATGTATTAAAAGCTAGTGTGGCCGGGCACAGTGGCTCACACCTGTAATTCCAGCACTTCGGGAGGCCAAGGCAGGTGGATTGCTCGAGCCCAGGAGTTCAAAACCAGCTTGAGTAACAGCAAAACCTCATCTCTACTACCAAAAAAAAAAAAAAAAGTAGCCAGGTGTGGTGATACACACCTGTAGTCCCAGCTACTCTGGATGCTGAGGTGGGAGGATTGCTTGAGCCTGGGAGGTGGAGATTAAAGTGAGCTGAGATGGCACCACTACACTGCAGCCTGGGCAACAGAGCCAGACTCTGTCTCAAAAAAAAAAAAAAGATGAGTTGGGCACAGTGGCTTACGCGTGTAATCTTGGCACTTTGGGAGGCCGAGGCAGAAGGACTGCTTGAACCCAGGAGTTCGAGACCAGCCTGGGCAACATAATGAGACCCTGTCTCTACAAAAAAATACAAAAATTAGTCACTTGTAGTGGCATGCGTCTGTACTCCCAGCTACTTGGGAGGCTGAGGTGGGAGAATCACCTGAGCCCAGGGAGATCAAGGCTGCAGTGAGCTGTGATCACACCACTGCACTGTACTTCAGCCTGAGCGACAGTCAGATTCTGTCTCAAAAAAAAAAAAAAAAAAAAAAAGATGGAGGCTGGGTGCAGTGGCTTATGCCTGTAATCCCAGCAGTTTGACATGCCAAGGAAGGAGGATCACTTGAGGCCAGGAGTTCAAGACCAGCCTGGACAACATAACAAGACCCCGTCTCTATAAAAGAGTTTTTTTGTTTTGTTTGTTTTGTTTTGTTTTTTTTTTTTTTGAGACAGAGTTTCACTCTTGTTGCCCAGGCTGGAGTGCAATGGCACAATCTCGGCTCACCACAACCTCCACGCCTACAGGGTTCAAGCAATTCTCCTGCCTCAGCCTCCCGAGTAGCTGGAATTACAGGCATAAGCCACCAGACCCAGCGAATTTTGTATTTTTAGTAAAGATGAGGTTTCTCCATGTTGGTCAGGCTGGTCTTGAACTCCCAACCTCAGGTGATCTGCCAGCCTCAGCCTCCCAAAGTGCTGGGATTACAGACTTGAGCCACCGCGCCCGACCCAAAAGAGTTTTTGAAATTAGTAGGGCATGCTGGCATGCACATGTAGTCCTAGCTGCTCAGGAGGCTGAGCTGGGAGGATCACTTGAGATTAGGAGTTTAAGCCTGCAGTGACCTATGTTTGCACCACAGCACTCCAGCCTGAGTGACAGAGCCAGACCCTCTCTCAAAAAGAAAAAAAAAATGATGAAATAGATTTATACCTATTCCTCTGAAAGAATATTCTCAATATTTTCTTGGGTAAAAAAATACAGGATAAAAATAATACCATTTTAGCTGGGTGTGGTGGCTCATGCCTGTAATCCCAGCACTTTGAGAGGCTGAGGCGGCCAAATCACCTGAAGTTGGGAGTTCAAGAACAGCCTGACCGACATGCAGAAAGCCTGTCTCTACTAAAAATACAAAATTAGCTGGACGTGGTGGCGGGTACCTGTAATCCCAGCTACTCAGGAGGCTGAGGCAGGAGAATCGCTTGAACCCGGGAGGCAGAGGTTGCAGTGAGCCGAGATTGCGCCATTGCACTCCAGCCTGGGTGACAGAGTGAGACTCCATCTCAAAAATAATAAGAAGAAAATAAAAGAAATTAATATATGAAATCATTTCTCACTGAGAAAGAGAGAAGTGGGCCAGGCACAGTGATTCACAGCTGTAATCCTAGAACTCTGGGAGGCAGAGGTGAGAGGATTGCTTGAGCCCAAAAGTTCAAGACCAGCCTGGACAACATAGCAAGACCTCATCTCTAAAAACAAACCAAAAAAACCCCACAAAAACTAGCCGAACATCATGGTGCATGCCTGTAGTCCCAGCTACTTGGGAGGCTGAGGTAGGAGGATCACTTGAGCCCGAGAGTTTGATGCTGCAGTGAACCATAATCATGCCACTGCACTCCAGCCTGGGTGACAGAGCAAGACTCTGTCTCTCTCTCTCTCTCTTTTTTTTTTAATATTTTGTCTTAAGACTCTGTCTCAAATTAAAAGAGAGAGACAGCGAAAGGAGAAGTGGGACCAAGAGGAGGATGGGTACAGGTGATCAATCAAGGAATGATTTCTGAGCACCAGTTGTGTATGGCGCCAACTGATTCAGCAACTCCCAGGGAGTCAACAGTGTGATAGCAGCAAGTCACCAGGAGGGTAGGAGATAGCTACAGGTTACTGCCGAGACTATGGGGGCACCTGGACCACGAGAAGCCTTTTACTTCCTGCCTAACTGGGCCTGTGACCAGAGATAGTTTAAGACAAGGCAGGCTAGGGCTGTGAACAACAGAAGCTGAAGAAACAGAGATGCAGCCAGAATCAGGGAGAACTAAAAGGCCAGCAATGATGGATGAGAGCCAACTACATCACTGAGAATTTAATTTAGCAGAAAAAATAAAAATAAAGCACTCGACTTCATACTAGGCACTTTGATAGGTGCTAGGGATAGAGTTAACCAAAACTAGCAAGGTCGGCTGGGTATGATGGTTCATGCCTGTGATCCCAACGTTTTGGGGGATAGTTTGACCTCAAGGGTTCAAGACCAGCTTGGGCAACATGGCAAGACCTCGTCTCTACTAAAAATTAAAAAAAAAAAAAAAAATAGGCCGGGCACAGTGGCTCACGCCTATAATCCCAGCACTTTGGGAGGCCAAGGCGGGCGGATCACGAGGTCAGGAGATAGAGACCATCCTGGCTAACACGATGAAACCCCAGCTGTACTAAAAATACAAAAAAAAAATTAGCCGGGCGTGGTGGTGGGCGCCTGTAGTCCCAGCTACTTGGGAGGCGGAGGCAGGAGAATGGCGTGAACCCGGGAGGCGGAGCTTGCAGTGAGCCGAGATCGCACCACTGCACTCCAGCCTGGGAGACAGAGCGAGACTCCGTCTCAAAAAAAAAAAAAAAAAAAAAATTAGCTGGGCGTGGTGGCGCATGCCTGTAATTCCAGCTACTCAGGAGGCTGAGGCAGAAGAATCACTTGAACCTGGGAGGTGGAGGTTGCAGGGAGCCGAGATCGCGTCATTGCCCTCCAGCCTGGACGATAGAGCGAGACTTCCTCTAAAAAAAAAAAATTAGCCAAGTGTTGTTGCACTTTCCTGTAGTCCCAGCTACTCGGGAGGCTGAGGCAGGAGGATTACTTGAACCCTGGAGGTTGAGGTTGCAGTGAGCTATGATGGCACCACTGCACTTCAGCCTGGGTGACAGAGGAAAAACCTGCCTCAAAAAAACAAACAAAACTAGCAATGTCCCTGTTTTCAGGGAGTTACAGTCAGGTTAGGGGGCAGGCAGAGAAAATATATCAATCAATAAATAAACATATGTAACAATAAAAATATCAGATAAAGTGCTATCCATTTTTAAGCTTCATGCAAATATCCTCATTGTCTTACTTCAAAAAGCAAATGTCATAAGGAAGAATAATATCATAAACATCCAGCCGGGCATGGTGGTTCATGCCTGTAATCCTAAGCACTTTGGGAGGCTGAGGCGGGCAGACCACTTGAAGCTAGGAGTTCAAGTCCAGCCTGGGCAACATAGTGAGACCCCCCACCCCACCTCCCACCATCTCTATAAAAAATTTGGCCAGGCACAGTGGCTCACAGCTGTAATCCCAGCACTTTGGGAAGCTAAGGCGGGCAGATCACTTGAGGCCAGGAGTTCAAGATCAGCCATGGCCAACATGGCAAAACACCATCTCTACTAAAAATACAAAAGTTAGCCAGGTGTGGTGGTGCGGGCCTGTAATCCCAGCTATTTGGGAGGCAGAGGCTCAAGAATCATTTGAACCCAGGAGGCAGAGATTGCAGTGAGCTGAGATCACGCCACTGTGCTCCAGCTTAGGTGACACTACCTATATACGTATGTATATACGTAATATAGATACATATTATATATTATATATGTATTATGTGGTATATATTACATATACATAACATATATGTAAATATACAATTATATATAATTAACCTTTTATATATTATATATAATTAACTATTTGATGTTTATATATAACTATATATATAATTTATATATATATATTTATTTATTGAGACAGAGTCTGGCTCTGTTGGCCAGGCTGAAGTGCAATGGCACATTCTCAGCTCACTGCAACCTCTGCCTCCCAGGCTCAAGGCATCCTCTCACCTTGGCCTCCCAAGTAGCTGGAACTACAGGTACATGCCACCACACCCATCTAATTTTTGTATTTTTTGTGGAGATGGGTTTCACTGTGTTGCCCTGACTGGTCTCAAACTCCTGAGCTCAAATGATCTGTCCACCTCAGCCTCCCAAAGTGGTGGGATAACAGGTGTAAGTCACTGCGCCCACCCCCAAAATATTTTTTTACTGCTGTATTTTTTTTTCAAACTAGGATCCAATCATCATCTACACATTGTGTTTGGTTGTTTTTACTTCTAAGTATTTTTTTATCTATATCTATATCTCATCTACATCTATATCTACATGTATGTCTATAGATATAAGTCCATTGTTCAAATGACTGTTCCCAAATGTCATGTACCCAGAAAAAGGATGCATCCTAGCCAGACCCACCCAAATGAAACCCAGGCTATTTGTGGGTACCAAATGCTGTAGCTTGGTCCTCCACCAGCCACTGGTAAGAGATGACTGATTATGGGTAAAATCCATGACCTTGGAGAAAACCAAAGGAAACCCTATATGTGGATCAGCCTCATAGGAAAAGGACTGTAGATATGTAGTCTCTCTCTCCCTCCACCTTTCTTGTATAATTCAAAGAGGCAAATGGGTGTAATGAGAAGAACACAGGCAGATAAGACTTTAGCTCAATGACTGTAAAGCTATATGACCTTGGGCAAGTCTTTGACCTCTTTGAGTTTCAGTTTCTTTATCTGTAAAGTGAGGACAATGCCCACTTGAAGTGTTATTGTGAGGGCAAAATGAATTAATTTATACAGAATGCCCATCACAGTCCTTTAACTCTCTATAAAGCTTAGAAGAGATATTGCTACCTGATTACTAAATCCATTTCCTTGTCTTCCCGGGGACCCAGCTAGACTACATTTCCCAGACTCCCTTGCAAATAGACGTTGCCCTGTGCTCAAACTCTAGCGGTGAAATGTGAGCTAAAGTGTGCTTTGCAAGCTATTTCCAGGCTTAGCCCATAAAACCTTTTATGCTTCTGGGCCCAGGGCAACCCTTCAAATGACGTGGTGAAACTGACAGAATCTGTGTCTGGATCCCTGAACGACAACGTGGAGTATAGCTCTTGTTGTCAATAAGATACATCTGATTTGGACTCCACATGAGCAAGAAACAAAGCTTTATAGCATTAACTGATGAGGTTTTAGCTGTTACAGCAGTTAGAATTGCTTTAACCAACATAAAGCTCAACGTGACAGATGAAGTCACTACAAAAAAGGAAAACCTGCAGGGCGCAGAGCTCACACCTGTAATCTCAGCACTTTGGGAGGCCCAGGCAGGCGGATCACTTGAGTTCAGGAGTTTGAAACCAGCCTGGCCAACATGGTGAAACACTGTCTCTACTAAAATTACAAAAATTAGCCAGTCATGGTAGCAGACGTCTGTGGTCCCAGCTACCAGGGTGGCTGAGGTAGGAGAATCCTTTGAACCTGGGAGGCGGAGGTTGCAGTGAATAGAGATCACGCCACTGCACTCCAGCCTGTATGACAGAGCAAGACTCTGTCTCATAAATAAATAAATAAATAGGAAAGCCTAATAGGTTTTATTTAAACCATGGTGGCTTTGGGAAAACCATACAGGGAACCATACAACTGTTAGGGGGGACATTCACATTTTAATATTATATTTCATCAATTTGCAACACTTTTTTTTCACGTTTTTACATCAGTGTGTAAATTGATGTGCAATCGATGGCATCTCAAATTGCTGTTGAATTGCTGACAGCCAGGTCATAGTCACTGCCCACACGTGCACAGGGCTGGTCACAGCTCTTCCTCTTGCCAACCTTTCCCTTAAGTTGTGTGCACTGTTAGCACTATGGGTATTGAGTTTAATCACTACTTACAATGTCTTCAAAAACATTCCACACTGATTCAGCTCTGTAATGAAAAATTATTATTACTAAAAAGGGTAAGGAAACAAGCAGCTTGACATATGATAAAAATCTATGTCTAAATGAGACTTAAAAGAGCTCTTTTAATATGCATAAAATGAAATTTTTAAGTGATAGGAAAGCTTTGTGTCATGGTTTTCCTATTTCTTAGAAACGCATCAGTAAGGGTGTGGTTTACAACTGATGGTGCCTTAGATTTGGTGAAATTGCCAATAACGTAGACATGTCAGTGATTTTAACCCAGGAAGGAATCCAGTGTAAATAATAATAACAACAAAATTCACATATATTGAGAGCCAAATATACACAAAATTCATGGTTTACTCATACCTTATTATTTATTCATCATAATAACCCCATGAGATGGTTACTCTTTTTTTTTTTTTTTTTTGAGACAGTCTCGCTCTGTCACCCAAACTGGAGGGCAGTGGCGTGATCTCCGCTCACTGCAACCTCTGCCTCCCAGGTTCAAGCGATTCTCCTGCCTCAGCTGGAGTAGCTGGGATTACATGCATGCACCACCACGCCTGGGTAATTTTTGTATTTTTAGCAGAGACGAGGTTTCACCATTGGTCAGGCTGGTCTTGAACTCCTGACCTCGTGATCTGCCCGCCTTGGCCTCCCAAAGTGCTGGGATTACAGGTGTGAGCCATGGTGCCCAGCCCAATGTTTACTCTTATATATGATTGCGAATTGTCCTAAGTGCCATGAGAGTGAATAACAGGGAAGGAAAACATAATTAAGTTTAGGAGGAGAGGCCTCCCTAAGGAAGTGACAAGACTCAAAAGTTAACAGTAGGCAGCATTTATTGAGCACTTACTATGGACCAGATACAATTCTAAGTTTATCATATTGACTCACTCAATCCTCCCCAAAACCCTAAGAAGTTTATTATCAGCTCCACTTTACACAAGAGAAAGTCAAGACAGGAGTAGAGAAGTTACATAACTTGCTCAAAATAACTCAGGTTACACATTATGGAAGATAAGCCTAGAATTGGAACCATGGCAGTCCAGCTCCAAAATCCGTGCATTTTACCACCTCACCATCATCTCTCAGTAGAGATAGATGAACAGTATCACATGAGTGAGGCATCCCCCCCTTTATCAATGGGAGTGTCAGTAAATGATCTGGCTACAGGCAAAGACTCCAGAGACCGACATTCAAAGTCAGGCTCTGCAACTGCTCAGCAAGGTATTTTAATCTTTCTATGCCTCGGTTTCCCCATTTGTTGTGATTAAATGAGGATTAATGAGTTGATACACATATAGAACTTAGCTCAGAACCAGAAGATAAATGTTAGGTGGTCTTATCATCTTCATACAATGCTCATCACAACCCAAAGGAAACAGACCCAGAGAGGTTTAGGAATTTGTCAAAAATCACATATTTCAATAAAGGAATCAGGATTTGAACCTAAGTCTGTTCACCCAGAAGCCCGTTCTTTATGCATTACCCATGAAGCTTTCCATTAAAAATGAATCAATGGAGCTGGGTGCGGTGGCTCATGCCTGCAATCCAGCACTTTGGGAGGCCAAGATGAGAGGATCTCTTGAGCCCAGGAGTTCGAGACCAGTCTGGGCAACTTGGTGAGACTGCCACCCCTCGCCCCCCACCACCCTGACACCTCTATGAAAAAATAATTAATTGATTAATTTTAAAAGGAGTCAATGGTTTAGGTCTTCATTCCTAAAGATTTCCATTTAGAAAGGAGATCCTAAATCCCAATGTGATACCTCATTTTAACATCCCGAGTCTTAATCAACAGTAAGTCTCTCTCATTGCAAATCTAGTTTTCAATTGTTTTGAGGCCATTTTCTCTTTGAGAAGCCCGAGGGAAGAGAGAAACTCACCAGTTTCTTTCTTTTCTGCCCTTCATATAAGGTATTTCACATTTCCCAACCTACGTTGAGAAGGCAGGGACGTTTTAGAGTCAGGCACAAAGTGGGTGCTCAAGGCTGGGTGTCGTGGCTCTCACCTGTAATCCCAGCACTTTGGGAGGCCAAGGCGAGCAGATCACCTGACATCAGGAGTTCAAGACCAGCCTGACCAACATGGAGAAACCCTGTCTCTACTCAAAATACAAAATTAGCCGTGGGTGGTGGCACATGCCTGTAATCTCAGCTACTCGGGAGGCTGAGGCAGGAGAATCGCTTGAACCCAGGAGGCAGAGGTTGCAGTGAACCGAGATCACACCACTGCACTCCAGCCTGGGCAACAAGAGCAAAACTCCATCCCAAAAAAAAAAGAAAAAAAAAAGATGCTCAACAAAAATGTGTTGCATGAATGAACAAGTCAGAAATCTCTAATGCACTTCACAGATCAGACAAACCCCACGCCACTCCGCCCCTGCCTACTCTGCTTGCTTTTCCTTGTTTTTTTGCTTTTTGTTTTTTGGTTTTTTTGAGACAGAGTTTCACTCTTGCTGCCCGGGCTGGAGTGCAGTGGCCGGATCTCAGCTCACTGCAACCTCCGTCTCCCAGGTTCAAGTGATTCTCCTGCCTCAGCCTCCCGAGTAGCTAGGATTACAGGTGCCCACCACCACGCCCAGCTAATTTTGTATTTTGAGTAGAGACGGGGTTTCTCCATGTTGGTCAGGCTGGTCTCGAACTCCCGACCTCAGGTGGTCCATCGGCCTCAGCCTCCCAAAGTGCTGGGATTACATGCGTGAGCCACCACACCCAGCCTGCTTGCTTTTCTTTGACTCCCATGTCTTAACCCCAGTGTTTCTCAAACAAGAGTGTTGCAATGGCATTCTGAGGACATTGTGGAGTTGAAGTGGCCTTGGTATGTGGTGACATCCTAGGTTTCTTCATTCCTCATTCCCTTGAGACGCTTTTTGACCAAGAGGATAGAGTGGAGTTATCTTCGGGGGCAGAACTGCTGAGGATGAGAATAGGCAGGCGGATGGACGCGCACCTGCAGCCCTCACACATTGTAACAGTCGGTCAAAGTCACCAGGTGTCACAGGCAGAGGAAGGCTGAAGCCCTACTAGACATTTACTGTAAAGACAGGAAATCTGGCCGGGCACGGTGGCTCATATCTGTAATCCCAACACTTTGGGAGACTAAGGTGGGCGGATCACTTGAGGTCAGAAGTTCAAGACCAGCCTGGCCAACATGGTGAAACCCCATCTCTACTAAATATACAAAAATTAGCTGGGCATGGTGGTGCATGCCTGTAATCCCAGCTACTCAGGAGGCTGAGGCAGGAGAATCCCTTGAACCCAGGAGGCAGAAGTTGTAGTGAGCCAAGATCATGCCATTGCACTCCATCCTGGGTGACAGCGTGAGACTCCATTTCAAAAAAAAAATAAAAAAGACAGGAAACCTGAGCCCAGGGAGTATAGGTCAGACTCCTTTGGTTGCAAATAATGGAACTCCATCTCAAATAATCCCGAGGGAAAAAGAAAGCCATCGTACTGCTCACATCACTTGGAATTTCAGGGATGATGCTGGTTTTAGATATGGGTGGATCTAGACATTCAAATAAGGCCTCAACTTTTCTCCCCCTCTGGCCTGTTGTTTTTCTCTCTGTGTTTGCCCATAGCAGCCCCTCAGCAAGCAGGCTTTCAGCAAATGACTGCTGCTGGCAACCCTCAGATCGCACCCTTCCAGTCGCACAGAGTGCTAGCCCTTATGACTATGTTTAAGTTTGGGGCAGAGAGGCAGGGTGGTCCCAAGGGAGGAAGTAGGAAATGTTTCCTTTTGTCAAAAAATCAAAAGCTTTCTCAGAAGCCCCAGAGTAGACCTCCCCTTAGGTCTTATTGGTAAAGCTGCAAGGGGGGCTGGGGAAGTGGGAAACAGAGCGGCATTATTGGCTTAGACATGTAAGTATCTACCACCTGGGGCTGGCCACAAACCCGAAACTGGTGTTTCTTTTTCTTTTTCTTTTTTTTTTTTTTTTTTTTTTTTTTTTGAGTCGGAGTCTTGCTCTGTCACCTAGCGTGGAATGCAGTGTGGCTGGCTGCAACCTCCACTTCCCGGGTTCAAGCAATTCTCCTGCCTCAGCCTCCCAAGTAGCTGGGACTACAGGTGCATGCCACCACACCCGGCTAATTTTTTTGTATTTTTATTAAAGACGGGGTTTCACCATACTGGCCAGGCTGGTCTCGAACTCCTGACCTTGTGATCCGCCCGCCTCGGCCTCCCAAAGGGCTGGGATTACAGGCGTGAGCCACCACACCCAGCTTTTTTTTTTTTTTTTTTTTAAAGACAGAGTTTCGCTCTTGTTGCCCAGGCTGAAGTGCAATGATGTGATCTCGGCTCACTGCAAGCTCCGCCTCCTGGGTTCAAGCGATTCTCCTGCCTCAGCCTCCAGAGTAGCTGGGACTACAGGCGCCCGCCACCACGCCCGGCTAATTTTTTTGTATTTTTAGGAGAGACGAGGTTTACACCGTGTTAGCCAGGGTGGTCTCGATCTCCTGACCTCGTGATCCGCTCGTCTCGGACTCCCAAAGTGCTGGGATTACAGGCGTGAGCCACCGCGCCCGGCCCGTCCATTTCTTATCTAGAGGATATTCCAGAACAGGAGCACAACAAATACAGAAAATCCTGGGTGAGCAAGTGACAGGCTCCTTATCACACAAAGAGCCTGAGTTTTTTCTACTGTTTTTGTTCAATCCTCACTCTTTGTTCTCCCAGGTGACCCTAAACCAAATGAACAAAGATGCAGCTCTGGCCGGGCGCAGTGGCTCACACCTATAATCCCAGCACTTCGGGAGGCCGAGGCGGGCAGATCACCTGAGGTCAGGAGTTGGACACCAGCCTGACCAACATGGTGAAACCCCGTTCTCTACTCAAAATACCAAAAATTAACCAGGTGTGGTGGTGAGCACCTGTAACCTCATCTACTCCGGAGGCTGAGGTAGGAGAATTGCTTGAACCCGGGAGGTGGAGGTTGCAGTGAACCAAGATTGTGCCATTGCCTGGGCAAGATAGCGAAAATCTGTCTCTACTAAAAAAAAAAAAAAAAAAAAAAAAAAAAAAAGGCCGGGAGCAATGGCTCACGCTATAATCCCAGCACTTTAGGAGGCCGAGGTGGGCAGATCACCTGAGGTCAGGAGTTCAAGACCAGCCTGGCCAACATGGTGAAACCCCGTCTCTACTAAAAAGACAAAAATTAGTCGGGCGTGATGGCACACACCAGTAGTCCCAGCTATTCAGGAGGCTGAAGCAGGAGAATCACTTGAACTCAGGAGGTAGAGGTTGCCATGAGCTAAAATTGTGCCACTGCACTCCAGCCTGGGTGGGCGACAAAGCAAGACTTCGTTTCCAAAAATAAATAAAAAATAAACCCCTCAGCCTGGCCAACATGGTGAAACCCTGTCTCTACCAAATAATCCAAAAATTAGCCGGGCGTGGTGGCGGGCGCCTATAGTCCCAGCTACTTGGGAGGCCGAGGCAAGAGAATTGCTTGAACCCAGGAGGCAGAGGTTGCAGTGAGCCGAGATTGGCCACTGCACTCCAGCCTGGGTGACAGAGTAAGACTCTGGCTCAAAAAAAAAAAAAAAAATTAGCCAAGTATGGTTGCACACGCTCGTAGTTCCTGCTATTCGGGAGTCCGAGGTGGGAGAATTGCTTGAGCCCCAGCAAAACAAAACAACCAACCAACTATATGTGTGTGTGTGTGTGTGTGTGTGTGTGTGTGTGTGTGTGTGTACATACACCTATGTGGAATGAATGGAAATGAATGTCAACTTATTCACCATTTTTTTTGAGTCAGATGGCTAATAAATACTGTATGTGAATTGACAGTGGTGAGAACCAAGGAAGGTTGCAACCCCCACCTAAAGGCATTTAAATTCAAATTTAAAAGACAATTTAGATTCAAAAGATAACCAGCCAACCACCTCTCTAGGCTGCATTCCCTGGTTCCAGTCTGTAACTGTAAATTTCTCTTATATCCCACTTGATCTTTCTGATTTTAAAATATCCAAATATTAGTATGATTCAGAGCCCTTTATTCTCCTGAAAATGTTTTTCCTCCGTGAGGGCACTACCATGACATCAAGACCCCAGGTGGCTTCACAGGTTCAACAGTCAGTTCCAATCCTTCCTAGCGGCCCTATTCTGGGCTAATGTGCTGCCCTTTTAATTCCTCCAAGATTCAGCTGGGGGTAACTCACCAGTGCCTTCCCAAAGCCTCGCAGAGCTCCTGACACAAGGGAATGAGTGAGTGAATGAATGACGTGGTGGCTCAGAGGCGGCAGTCACAAGGGCCCATGGTATGTTCTTAGTCTCCACTGTTGAATCATCTCCAGTAACCTCCTAGGGAGGAACCACGGTCCAGTTGGAATCTCCCTGCAGGAATACCATTTCTCCCTGACTCCCCAAGGGTGAAGGTCTGCTAAAAACACACCCGATTCACATCACTAAAAAGAACTCCTAGCGCAGTCCGCTGCAACTGCGAGATTGGGGTGACCCCACCCTTGTCCTCAAAGACAATGGGTGGGGATTTGCCTCAAGTTCTCAGAAAGGCCCTCCTGGTGACTTTTCCAAACAAAGCCAGGCAGCTCCAAAAGTAGGGAGGCTTCAGTCCTAGACTCGGAAATCGCCGGGACTCCTCCCACCCTCCCCACCTCCGCCACGTGGCATTTTCTCATTAAAAGAGAAGGAATTAAGTCCCCGTGTCACACCCCGCCCCCCCCCAACACACACACAGATGGAGAAATAGAGCCTACATGGCTTTAAATTAGAATTTTCACCAGCTGTGTGGCCTTGGAGTTCTCTGAGCCTGTGTCTTTTCAGCTGTGAAAAAGCAAGAATAACGGAGTGACTTCATTGGTTGCTGGGAAAACTAAATGCAAACCACGCCTTCTGACTTCGCCCACTCCCAGCCTTAGCCTGTCCCCCCCGCCCCCCCGTCTTCCCCCCACCCCCTCCCACCTATAATAATTGCCGTTATTAGCCTGGCGGGTGGCTCACGCCTGTAATCTCAGCACTTTGGGAGGCCGAGGCGGGTGGATCACCTGAGGTCGGAGTTCGAGACCAGCCTGACCAACGTGGAGAAACCCCGTCTCTACTAAAAAATGTAAAATTAGACGGGCGTGGTGGCGGGCGCCTGTAATCCCAGCTATTTGGGAGGCTGAGGCAGGAGAATCGCTTGAACCCGGGAGGCGGAGGTTGCAGTGAGTGGAGATCACGCCATTGCACTCCAGCCTGGGCAACAACAGCGAAACTCCGACTAAAAAAAAAAAAAAGTAACAATAATAATAATTGCCATTGTTATTGTTATTAGGGTTACTCCAGTGAATGTGAAACCAAGACAGCCAGCCCCATGCCAGCTCTCAGTACCCACCACCACCCTGCCTCTTAAAGCAAAGAACTTGGAAAAGCAAATTCACTGTAACAGATGCGTGTCTGTGCAGCTTCACTGAGATTTCAGCAGACCGTGTGTGTGTGTGTGTGTGTGTGTGTGTGTGTGTGTGTGTTTTAGACAGGTCTCGCTGTGTTGTCCAGGCTGGAGTACAGTGACGTGATCTCAGCTCACCGCAATCTCCGCCTCCCAGGTTCAAGTGAGTCTCCTGCCTCAGCCTCCCAAGTAGCTGGGATTACAGGTGCCCGCCACCACGATCGGCTAATGTTTGTATTTTTAGTAGAGACGGGATTTCACCATGTTGGCCCAGGCTGGTCTCAAACTCTGAACTCCTGAACTCAAGTGATCCACCCATCTCAGCCTCTCAAAATGCTGGGATTACAGGCTTGAGCCACCACGTTTGGCCACAATTATCCTTTTTTTAAAAAGTAATTTTGTTTTGTTGAGCCCAGATCTTTCTCTGTCACCCAGGCTGGAGTGCAGAGGCATGATCACGGCTCACTGCAGCCTCAATCTTCCCAGCTCAAGTGACCTCAGCCTCCCAAGTGGCCGGGACCACAGGTGTGCTCACGCCATCACACTCAGCTAATTTTTTTCTTTTTTGTGGAGATGAAGTGTCACTATGTTGCCCAGGCTGGTCTCAAACTCCTGGGCTCAAGCAATTTTCCCTCCTTAGCCTCCCAAAGTGCTGGGATTACAGGCATGAACCACCTTGCCTGGCCATAATCACCATTTTTATAGAAACCTTACACGATCACAGCTCATTGACAAAGGAGTGAATATTTTTAGGCAATTTCTGCCAGAAACAACGATGTGAAGACATCACAGGAATCACCTTACAGTCCTGCAACCTTGAACACATCACTCATCCTTCTGCTGACCCCACTGGTAGGTTTCACAATCTGTTTGCTCCTCTGTCCCTCCCACTAAACCTGCCAGCACCAAGGGCTTAGATGAGTTTTGCTCCTGCACGCAGTTCCTGATCCTCGGTGTCTAGCACCCAACAGTGCTGAATAAATACCGCTTGGTGTAAATGTGAACAAAGGCCATCTAGAGAGGTTTTCTCTTGCCTCTCCATCCCTCCCAATCTGGGGATGGGGAGGAGTAGGGCAGAGCTTCCCACTTTCTTCTTGTTCCCCTCCTGCCCATGGGGTCTTGAGAACTGGGCATCTGGCCCTCTGTAGCCTGACAGTTCTTCCTCCTTCTCTTTGTTGTTGACAATACAGCCTTTGACCACTAAATGTGAAGTGGCTCTGAGGGTAGTGAATCTAGGACAGAGGGATCTGGAGGTCCAGAGGCTGCTTTGGAGTACAAGCTTTGCTGCTAACCTGCTGTGCCATCTCAGGCAAGCAACCACATCTCTAATCTGCAAAGACAGAAAACCAACATTCATTGTATGCTTATAAGGTGTTTAGGCAGGCATTCACACGTTATCTCATTTGCATTGTGAAATGAAGGAGTTGGACTATACAATTTCTCAATTGCCTTTTGGGAAAGGTTTCAGTAGTGGCTTTCAAAGCCCCTCCTGCTGTCCATCTGCAGAAGAGGCTGTGGTGCCACACGGAAAGTACGGCATATGGTGCCAGGCCAACTGGCCCGGCGTTTGAATCTCTGATCTATCATTTACCAGCTGTGCCGACGTGGGGCAAGTCACACGCGCACTCTGAGCCTCAGTTGCCTCATCTCCAAAATGGGGACAATAATATCTCCTTGCGGGGCCGCCTGGAGGATAAAATGGGACAGTGTATGGAGGAGGCCAGAACTGCACTTAGCATATAGTAGGAATGGACCAATGTCAGTCCCTGCCCTTTCCCAAAGAAGACTTGAAGATGAGTCTTAGTGCAAATTATTTCTGCCACCCCCTGAAGTCTTTGGCTTGGGTTGGTTTTCAAGAAGGAAGCAGAAAGTTACATCTGATGGTCTAGAAGAGTGCTGATAGGGAAGGTTTCATTTCTGTAGCCTCTGCTCCAAGCCAGTGTCGACAGTCAGCACCTTGAATCCTAGCAAAGTCAGCCTTCCCTCAGGACTCTGCTACCCAAGAATAAATATAGTTCTTTAAAAAGTGTCCCCCTGGCCAGGCGCGGTGGCTCACGCTTGTAATCCCAGCACTTTGGGAGGCCGAGGCGGGCAGATCCCGAGGTCAGGAGATCGAGACCACAGTGAAACCCCGTCTCTACTAAAAATACAAAAAATTAGCCGGGCGTGGTGGCGGGTGCCTGTAGTCCCAGCTACTCGGAGAGGCTGAGGCAGGAGAATGGCGTGAACCCGGGAGGCAGAGCTTGCAGTGAGCCGAGATCGCGCCACTGCACTCCAGCCTGGGCGACAGAGCGAGACTCCGTCTCAAAAAAAAAAAAAAAAAGTGTCCCCCTTCACTGTGCTGAGGTGCAGCCCAGAATCAGCGTCACTTGTTCTGAGTCCCTCCTGGATTCCCCTGTTTACAATTCCAGCCCCTCTCCTGCCTCTGGCAAGTCCTTACTCCTCTTTCCTGCTTGATTTTTCTCCACAGCACCTATCATCACAGACACAGACACAGACACACGCACACACATTTCACTAGCATGAAAGCACTGTTAGGATAGGGCTTGTGAATGCTGGATTCACTGTAGAATCTCCAGTGCTGAGAACAAGACCTGCATTCGTAGGCACTAAAATTTGTTGAAAGAATGAATCAGGCTAGGCATGGTGGCTCACGCCTGTAATCCCAGCACTTTGGGAAGCCGAGGAGGGCGGATCACCTGAGGTCGGGAGTTCGAGACCAGCCTGATCAACATGGAGAAAACCCGTCTCTACTAAAAACACAAAATTAGCCGGGTGTGGTGGCACATGCCTGTAGTCCCAGCTATTTGGGAGGCTGAGGCAGGAAAATCACTTGAACCTGGGAGGTGGAGGTTGTGGTGAGCCGAGATTGGGCAATTGCGCTCCAGACTGGGCAACAAGAGTGAAACTCCGTCTCAAAAAAAAAAAAAGAAAAGAAAGAATGAATCTGGGCCTGAGCTAAAGCCAAGCTCGCAGCTGTGGCCAAATAATAATAAAATATCAAGTGAGGCCCTCATTTTACCGTTTTGATTGAGATGAGGTGTCATAATATTTATAAAGGCCTCTCATAATATTTATTTGATCCTACTGGGTGGGATGGCAGGTAATCTAGCTACTTGGGAGGCTGAGGCAGATGGAGCACTTGAACCCAGGAGTTCGAGGCTGCAGTGAGCTATAATCACATGACTACACTCCAACCTGGGTGACAGAGAAAGACCCTGTGTCTAAAAAAAAAATTAAAATAAAAATATTAATTTGCCCTGCGCAGAAGGATTTGACTCTGTATTTTTGAAATGAAGAAACCTAACTCAGAAAGAAGAAATATCTCTGGAAAACAGAGGAAACACTTTTGGCCTCTTGACCGTGGGCAAGTCACTTCCCTTCTCTAATCTCATTTTTCCTTATCTGTAAAATGAAAAGACTTGGACTGGCTCTCTTCTGGAGCTAAGACTTTAAATTCTTAAATCCTATGACCTGATTGTTAACTCCCCCCCTTTTTTTTTTGAGACAGATGATTGCTCTGTCACCCAGGCTGCAGTGCAGTGGCACCATCTCAGCTCACTACAACCTCCACCTCCTGGATTCAAGCAATTCTCCTGCCTTAGCCTCCTGAGTAGCTGGGACTATAAGAGTGTGCCACCATGCCTGGCCAATTTTTGTATTTTTTGTAGAGATAGGGTTTCACCATATTGGCCAGGCTGGTCTCGAACTCCTGACCTCAAATGATCTGCCCCGCCTTGACCTCCCAAAGTGCTGGGATTACAGGCATGAGTCACCACGCCCGGCCTGTTAACCTTTTAAAGACTGATTCAAATGATGTTACCCACAAACCGTAATTTCAGAATAAGGACAAGCTGATACCTTGGTACCACCCCATCTCATTTCAATTCAGACCCCACCACCAATGGAACACATTCCAGCTGGTCTACTCAGACACTCAAACAAAAACACACAGTAAGTTCTGTGCAAGCATGAGTCGTTATCATTGTTGTTGTTACATGGTCAAAGCAGGCAATTTATTTAGTTTAAAAATAAATCATTCTTCATTTGGCTGTATTTTTTTTTTTTTTTTTTTTTTTTTGAGACAGGGTTTCACTCTGTCACCCAGGCTGGAGTGCAATAGCATGATCTCAGCTCACTGCAACCTCCGCTTCCCAGGCTCAAGTGATCCCCCAACTTCAGCCGCGTGAGTAGCTGGGACAACAGGCATGCCACCATGCCCAACTAATTTTTGTATTTTTTTGTAGAGACGGGGTTTTGTCATGTTGCCCATGCTGGTCTCAAACTCCTGGCTTCGAGCAGTCCTCCTGCCTCAGCCTCCCAAAGTGCTGGGATTATAGACATGAGCCACCACGCCCGGCCTATGGATTTCCAGTAGTCTAACTCTCCTAACTGCCTACCCCTAGGCACTCCTCTAATCCATCCTACACACCAGTATTAAGCAAACCTTGCTTTCAGAAAATCAACAACTTTCAGCAGCTCTCTACTGCCCACAGAAAACAGAGGCTTTAGGCTACCATCTGAGGCCCACCTCACCTCAATCTTGCCCTAATCCTTTCCAACATGTCTCCCTGCCCCACTCACTTCTTTGTTTCACCAGAACTCTTTGTTCCAATCAATTCAGCCCATCCCTCCATTCACTCAATAACTGTTTATTATATCCCTACTTTTTTTTTTTTTGAGACGGAATCTCACTGTGCCTCCCGGGCTGGAGTGCAATGGCGTAATCTGGCTCACTGCAGCCTCCGCCTCCCAGGTTCAAGTGATTTTCCTGCCTCAGCCTCCCAAGTAGCTGGAATTACAGGCATGTGCCACAATGCTTGGCTAATTTTTGTATTTTTTGGGGGGGGGACAGAGTCTGGCTCTGTCACCCAGGCTGGAGTGCAGTGGCGCGATCTCGGCTCACTGCAAGCTCCGCCTCCCAGGTTCACGCCATTCTCCTGCCTCAGCCTCTCCGAGTAGCTGGGACTACAGGCGCCCGCCACCACGCCCAGTTAATTTTTTTGTATTTTTAGTAGAGACGGGGTTTCACCGTGGTCTCGATCTCCTGACCTCGTGATCCGCCCGCCTCGGCCTCCCAAAGTGCTGGGATTACAAGTGTGAGCCACCGCGCCAGGCCTAATTTTTGTATTTTTAGTAGAGACGGGGTTTCACCATGTTGGCCAGCCTGGTCTTGAACTCCTGACCTCAGGTGACCCACCCACTTCAGCCTCCCAGAGTGCTGGGATTACAGATGTGAGCCACCACACCCGGCCTACATCCCTACTATTGCCAAACACTCATAGCTGTAGGCACTGGTGTGATGAACAAGAGAAATTTCTATCCTCACGCAATTTACATTCTAGAGGGAAAAATGGACAATAAACAAGCAAACACAGGAGTACGATTACTGCAGACAGTGACGAGGGCCAGGCTGTGATAGCAGGAGCACACACAACGTCATGAATCAGGGTGCAGTGACAGAAAGGCACTGGGGCTGCGCTGGACCCAGTGGTCAGGAAGTCCTCTCTGTGGGCACACATTTAAGGAAGACCTGAGTAAGAAGGGGACAGCCATGCAGATACCTGGAAGCAGAGTGCTCCAGACAAAAGAAAAAGCAAGTGCAAAGGCCCCTGAAAACAAGCTTCTCATGTCCTCGGGGTGAATTGAAGGAAGTAACGAGGGCAAGGGAGATTGGTAGGAGATAAGGTCAGGAAGGTGGGCAGGGGCCAGCTCAAACAGCCTGGCCAGGAGCTTTGATTCTATTCCAAGTGCAGCAGGAAGCTGATAAAAGATGATCACACAGGCCGGGCATGGTGGCTCACGCCTGTAATCCTAGCACTTCGGGAGGCTGAGGTGGGCAGATTGCTTGAGCCCAGGAGTTTGAGACCAGCCTGGGCAATATATGGAAATCCCATTTCTACAAAAAAATTTAAAACTTAGCTGGGCGTGGTGGCATGCATCTGTAGTCCCAGCTACTCGGGAAGCTAAAGCAGAAGAATCACTTGAGCCCAGGAGGTCTAGCCTGCAGTGAGCCAACACTGCACCACTGCACTCCCTCCTGGGTGACAGAGTGAGACTCTGTCTCAAAAAAAAAAAAAAAAGAGGTCTGGGCACAGTGGCTCATGCCTGTAATTCCAGCACTTTGGGAGGCCAAGGCAGGCAGATCGCTTGAGCCCAAGAGTTTGAGATCAGCCTGGGCAACACGGCAAAACCCCGCCTCTACACAAATACAAAAATTAGCCAGGCGTGGTGGCATGTGCCTGTAGTAGAGCTATTTGAGAGGCTGAGGCAGGAGGATCACTCGATCCTGGAAGGTCAAGGCTGCAGTGAGCTGTGATCACACCACTATACTCCAGCCTGGGTGACAGAGTGAGACCCTGTCCCCCCCAAATTTTTTTTTAAAGTAAAAAGATGTTCACAGAAGAGTGAAATGATCTATGTTTTAAAAGATTATTCTAGCTATTGTGTGGAGAATTAACTATGAAAAGTGTAAAAGAAGTAAGGAGACCAGGCCGGGCACGGTGGCTCATGCCTGTAATCCCAGCACTTTGGGAGGCTGAGGTGGGTGGATCACTTGAGGTCAGAAGTTTGAGACCAGCCTGGCCAACATGGTGACACCCCATCTCTACTAAAAATACAAAAAAAAAAAAAAAAATTAGCCAGGCATGGTGGCGGGCACCTGTAATCCCAGCTACTCAGGAGGCTGAGGCAGGAGAATCGCTTGAATCCGGGAGGCGGAGTTTGCAGAGCCAAGATCTTGCCACTGCACTCCAGCTTGGGCTATAGAGCAAGGGCCTGTCTCAAAAAAAGGAAAAAGAAAAGAAGTAAGGAGACCAGGTGAGGGATGATGTGGCCTGAAGGCAGGTGGCAGTGCAGATGGAGAGAAGTGGAGGAATCACGGATGTTTCTGGAAGTAGAGCTAACAAGAGCAGCTGGTGGATTCTTTAGAGGAGACACAGGGTAGTGGGGATAGGAGGAGTCAACGTTTTAGGCTCATGGCCCTCCTCAACAAGAGTGGGTGCTTTTCCTCCCCTCTTTATTTTCTCTCCATATTCTCTCTCTACTCTGCTTTCTTTTCATCTCTAAATCTATCCATTTCTCTTTTCTTCTTCTTCCTCTTTTTTTTTTTTTTTGAGGCCGAGTCTCACTCTGTCGCCTAGGTTGGAGTGCAGTGGTGATATCTCAGCTCACTGCAACCTCCGCCTCCCGGGTTCAAGTGATTCTCCCAAGTAGCTGGGACTACAGGCACCCACTACCACACCTGGCTAATTTTTTTTTTTTTTTTTTTTGTATTTTTAGTAGAGACATGGTTTTGCCATATTGGTCAGGTTGACCTTGAACTCCTGAACTCAGGTGATGCACCCACCTCAGCCTCCCAAAGTGCTGGAATTACAGGCATACGCCTGGCCTTTTCTTTCTTTAAAAAAAAAAAAAATAGAAAAAGGGGTCTCGCTATGTTGCCCAGGCTGGTCTTGAACTCCAAGGCTCAAACAATCTTCCCGCCTCGGCCTCCTAAAGCGCTGGGATTACAAGCATGAACTTGTATTTTTAGTACAGTGGGGGCTTCACCATGTTGGTCAGGCTGGTCTCAAACTCCTGACCTCAGGTGATCTACCCGCCTTGGCCTCCGAAAGTGCTGGGATTACAGGCATGAGCCACTGCGCCTGGCCGAATCTGGGTTTTCTTTCTTTTTTTTTTTTTTTTTTTGAGACGGAGTTTTCGTTTTGTTGCCCAGGCTGGAGTGCGATGGCACGATCTCGGCTCACTGCAAACTCTGCTCCCGGGTTCAAGCGATTCTCCTGCCTCAGCCTCCTGAGTAGCTGGGATTACAGGCATGTGCCACCATGCCCTGCTAATTTTGTATTTTTAGTAGAGATGGGGTTTCTCCGTGTTGGTCAGGCTGGTCTTGAACTTCTGGCCTCAGGTGATCTGCCCACCTCAGTCCCTCAGTCTCCCAAAGTGCTGGGATTACAGGCGGGAGCCACCGTGCCCAGCCTTTTTTTTTTTTTTTTTTTTTTTGACATGGAGTCTCACTCTTGTTGCCCAGGCTGGAGTGCAATGGTGGGATCTCTGCTCACTGCAGTCTCCATTTTCACAGAAGACTCACACCCCCCTCCCCCATTTTGGGCACCTTCCTTTTCTGTTCTTTTCAGTTCTAAGAAATCTTCCTTCACTGAATCTCTGGCTCCTGCTGGGTGCGTATCCAACAGTACATATTGGATGGATTTCTCTTTTGATGGCTGTGTTGTGGCTCCCCTACTAGGGATCAATTCTTTAAGGGTAGGTGGGACAGAATGGCATGTTAGCTATGGGCACTGTCAGAATCTCATTTTTTAGTGCTGTCAGACAAGTGGCTGACTTATCTGAGCCTCAACTTGAGCTTAAAAAAAAAAAAAAACAGGGAAGGATTGTATAATTACGTAGATAATGTATATAAAGTGCTTAGGACTGTGCCTGGCACATTAGTAAGACTTCAAGGAATGATAGCTGTGGCTATTACAGTTGTTCCTCACTATCTGTGAGGGACTGGTTCCAAGAATGCCCCCCAACCCATATCAAAATCCATGGATGCTCAAGTCCCTGAAATGGTGTCATATTTGCGTATAACCTACACACATCCTCTCAAATACTTTAAATCATCTCTAGATTACTTTTTTTTTTTTTTTGGAGACGGAGTCTCGCACTGTCACCCAGGCTGGAGTGCAGTGGCGCGATCTCGGCTCACTGCGACCTCCACCTCCTAGGTTCAAGCGATTCTCCAGCCTCAGCCTCAAGAGCAGCAGCTGGGATTACAGGCGCGTGCCACCACGCCCGGCTAATTTTTGTATTTTTTAGTAGAGACGAGGTTTCGCCATGTTGGCCAGACTGGTCTCAAACTCCTGACCTCAGGTGATCCGCCCTCCTTGGCCTCCCAAAGTGCTGAGATTATAGGCATGAGCCACCACGCCCGGCCCCAACTGTATTTGCAAGGCATTTGTGCTACTTGTAGCTATGACTTTGACCAAGTTGTTTTCCCACTTTGAGTCTCAGTTTGCACATCTGTAAAATGGGATGCGGTTAGCATTCAGCTCTAAGATTCTTGGTACTTCTGTTCTACTTGTTAACACTTTGATCCACTTTAAATAACGTTACCCAAAACCCGTGTGATACGATTTATTCTTCGTAATGTTGTACCGCCCTCTATTGGAGATACTCTGCCAGCATTTGTCGGAGCCTTAAATCAGCAGATGCTTAAATGAAGGCCCAGGCCTCCTAATTTATATTCTGAAAACAATCTCTCCTTAAGTAACGTCTCTTCCCCTGTAGCTATGGTTTATTTTTACAGAAACAAACTTTTTTTGCATTTTAAAATTCTGTCCTCATTTTATTCCTTTTCTGAGGACCTTGACAAAGTTCAAGGATTTTATAAATTAACATTTATTTTGACATAATTTTAGATTTACAGAAAAATGCTACAAGAATATTACAAAAATAACAGTATATCCTTCACCCAAATTACCCAAATGTTAACATTTTACTGCATTTGCTGGATCAATTTCTCTCTCCACACACATACACACGTACATATGTATGTAATATGTACATATTCTTTTTTTTTTTTTGAGATGGAGTCTAGCTCTTGTTGCCCAGGCTGGAGTGCAATGGCGCGATCTCAGCTGACCAACCTCTGCCTCCCGGGTTCAAGTGATTCTCCTGCCTCAGCCTCCCGAGTAGCTGGGAGGAGGGTTGATAGGGAGAAACCGCCTTAGTTCACTGCTCTTCCGTTCCTGCGAGTGGCACCATCCCAGGTCTGTTCTCTCCCAGAAGAGGACTGCCACTGGGTTGTTCATTAGACTCAGGTGACACAGACAGTGCAGGACAACCCAGTGGTAAAATCATTGTTTTTTTTTTTAATCCATTCCTTGGGCTGGGCGCGGTGGCTCACCCCTATAATCTCAGCACTTTGAAGGGGCCGAGACAGGCAGATCACAAGGTCAGGAGTTGGAGACCAGCCTGGCCAACATGGCGAAACCCCATCTCTATTAAAAATACAAAAATTAGCATGGTATGTGCCACCATGTCTGGCTAATTATTTTTTTTTTTTTAGTAGAGATGGGGTTTCTCTATGTTGGTCAGGCTGGTCTCGAACTCCCGACCTCAGGTGATCTGCCCGCCTTGGCCTCCCAAAGTGCTGGGATTACAGGCGTGAGCCACTGCACCTGGCCGAATCTGGGTTTTCTTTTTCTTTTTTTTTTTTTGAGACGGAGTTTTCCTTTTGTTGCCCAGGCTGGAGTGCGATGGCACGATCTCGGCTCACTGCAACCTCCGCTCCCGGATTCAAGTGATTCTCCTGCCTCAGCCTCCTGAGTAGCTGGGATTACAGGCATGCGCCACCATGCCCAGCTAATTTTGTATTTTTAGTAGAGATGGGGTTTCTCTGTGTTGGTCAGGCTGGTCTTGAACTTCTGGCCTCAGGTGATCTGCCCACCTCAGTCCCTCAGTCTCCCAAAGTGCTGGGATTACAGGCGGGAGCCACCGTGCCCAGCCTTTTTTTTTTTTTTTTTTTTTGAGATGGAGTCTCACTCTTGTTGCCTAGGCTGGAGTGCGATGGTGGGATCTCTGCTCACTGCAATCTCCACCTTCTGTGTTCAAGTGATTCAAGCGATTCTCCTGCCTCAGCCTCCTGAGGAGCTGGGATTATAAGCATGCGCCGCCACACCTGGCTAATTTTTGTATTTTTTGTAGAGATGAGGTTTCACCATGTTGGCCAGGATGGTCTTGATCTGACCTCGTGATCCATCTGCCTCGGCCTCCCAAAGTGCTGGGATTACAGATGTGAGCCACCGTGCCTGACTGGAATCTGGGGAATTTTTATAATTACTTTTTTTAAAAAAAATCAATATAATTTAAATTATTTTCATTTGCATAGCACTTAATTGGCAAAGCTCACACATCTCATATCTAATAATACTAAGTAAATGATAATAATGACAATTTATTGAAAGCTTACTATGAGTCAGGTGCTATGCTGTAAGCTTTACATGGATTCCCTTTTAGTCAGCTACTCTTAGAGGTAGGTACTATTGTTAACTCCATTTTACAAGAAGAAGAAACTGAAATTCAGAAAGGGTAAGTCACCTGCCCAAGATCAAACAGCTAAGTGTCAGAGCAAGAATCTGACTCTAGAGCCTTAACTTAATAGTACTTCATAGTACACTGCTATGTAATTGCTAGGAAAAATAGGTACTCTTATGCAAACTCAGCTACATTCTTCTTATTTGCATGTTGTCTGTTAAAGGTTATTTTCCATATCAGATGAAAGTGTTTAATATGAAAAATGTCTTGCTTTGGTTAGTAACTTTCCACCAACACTCAGGCACGTGCTCTTTTCTAAAAAGCAAACACACAAAATAAATAACAGTAGCTAGGCAATATTCAGTTATTTCTTTTTTTTTTTTTTGACACGGAGTCTCGCCCTGTTGCCCAGGCTGGAGTGCAATGGCCCGATCTCGGCTCACTGCAACCTCTGCCTCCCAGGTGCAAACCATTCTCCTGCCTCAGCCTCCCAAGTAGCTCAGATTACAGGCGCTCGCCACCATGACCAGCTAATTTTTGTATTTTTAGTAGAGACGGGGTTTCACCATGTTAGCCAGGCTGGTCTCGAACTTCTGACCTCGTGATCTGTCCGCCTCAGCCTCCCAAAGTGCTGGGATTACAGGCATGAGCCACTGCATCCGGCCCAGTCATTTCATTTATAATAAGGATTTTAAAACATGATGCAATATTTTTTAACATTTATAGAACAGAGCCATTTTTCAAAAAAAAAAAAAGCTCAAAGAATGCCTTTCATTTTTTTCCCATGTATCAAGACCAAAAATTTTTGCTAAAATGAGATCTATCTAAAAGGCTTGAGATTAGGAAAACAACATCTAAGTCTGGTTTGATTTAGTGTCGTTAAGTTTTCATTGCTTTTTTTTTTTTTTGTGGAGACGGAGTTTTGCTCTGAGTACAGTGGTGTGATCTCAGCTCACTGCAATCTTCGCTTCCCGGGTTCAAGCAATTCTCCTGCCTCAGCTTCCAGAGTAGCTGGGATTATAGGTGCTTGCCACCAAGACCGGCTATGCTTTTGTTCTTAAGAAAAAATATTGGAAAAATATGTGGGCCATCCACTGTGAGTTATAGAATAAGCACAGGACTGGGGTTAGGAGTCCCAAGTTTTTATTTCCTAATTTAAAAAATGAAGGGATTGGACCAGTCTCTAAGGAACCTCTCAGCTCAAAAGTTCATGATTTTTCCTCATACATAAGGAATGTTTTTTTTGTTTTTTTTTTTTTTTTTTTTTTTTTTGAGGTGGAGTCTCGCTCTGTCGCCCAGGCTGGAGTGCAGTGGCGCAATCTCGGCTCACTGCAACCTCCGCCTCCCAGGTTCACGCCATTCTCCTGCCTCAGCCTCCAGAGTAGCTGGGACTGCAGGCACCCGCCACCACGCCTGGCCAATTTTTTGTATTTTTAGTAGAGACAGGGTTTCACCGTGTTAGCCAGGTTAGTCTTGATCTCCTGACCTCGTGATCCGCCCACCTTGGCCTCCCAAAGTGCTGGGATTACAGGCGTGAGCCACTGCACCCGGCCTAATTTTTGTATTTTCAATAGAAATGGAGTTTCACTATGTTGGCCAGGCTGGTTTCAAACTCCTGACCTCGTGATCCGCCCGTCTCGGCCCCCCAAAGTGCTGAGATTACAGGCGTGAGCCACCGCGCCCGGCCCAAGGAATGGATTAAAAAAAAGACCGCATGATTTTACCACTGGGTTGTCCTGCACTGTCTGTGTCACCTGAATCTAATGAACAACCCAGTGGCAGTCCCTCTCCCGGGACAGAACAGACATGGGGTGGTGCCACTCGCAGGAACAGAAGAGAAGTGAACTAAGGCGGTTTCTCCCTATCAACCCTCCATCCACTGAGGCTGTTCTCACCTCTTGCCAGAAAAAGGAGGATGCAGAAGGAGAACAAAAAGTGAAACAGAGCTACTAGAGTTGAAGAAGGAGGAAGAAGGAAAAAGTGGAAGAACAGGAAGGAACAAAAGGGAAAAAATGTCTCTTTTGTTAAGGGTTTTTATGTCTTTAAGCATCCCAACATTTTGTAAGGGACTTAAAGTCTATATAATATATTCTTGTATTATAAATCAGATAAAATGAATTTAGATCTCTAAAGAACTCTTTAAAAGTACTGTCTTTAAAAACGATTCTCTTAAACATTTTTCTATTAAAAGTTTTTTCTTCCCATCACTCATAATTTCTGGAGCTGTGTTGTCCAAAATGGTAGCCACTAGCCCCATATGACTATTAAAATGTAAATTTAGATTAATTAAAATTAGGCCGGGCATGGTGGTTCATGTTTGTAATCCCAGCACTTTGGGAGGCTAACATGGGCGGATCACTGAAGGTCAGGAGTTTGAGACCCGCCTGGCCAACATGGTGAAACCCTGTCTCTACTGAAAATACAGAAATTAGCCAGGCATGGTGTTGGGTGCCTGTAATCTCAGCTATTCGGGAGGCTGAGGCAGGAGAATCACTTGAATCCGGGAGGCAGAGATTGGAGTGAGCTATGATCGCACCACTGCACTCTAGCCTGGGCGACAGAGTAAGACTCCGTTTCAAAAAAAAAAATTAAATTAAATTTGCCCAGGTGCGGTGGCTCACGCCTGTAATCCCAGCACTTTGGGAGGCCGAGGCAAGCAGATCACTTGAGGCCAGGAGTTCAAGACCAGCCTGGCCAACATGCAGAAAACCCATTGTATGAAAAATACAAAAATTAGCCAGGGGTGGTAGCACACACCTATGGTTCCAGCTACTCAGGAGGCTGAAGCAGGAGAATCATTTGAACCCGGGAAGCAGAGGTTGCAGTGAGCCAAGATTGCTCCACTGCACTGTAACCTGATGACAGAGTGAGACTCTGCCTCAAAAATTTTTTAAATTTAATTTAATTTAAAAATCAGCTCCTCATTCAAACAAACCACATATCAAGTGCTCAATAGTCACATGGACAATGCAGACGTGGAATATTTATTCTTACTTGTATATTTTTAGAGACAGGGTCTCACTCTGTCACCCAGGCTGGGGCGCAGTGGTGCGATCATGGTTCACTGCAGCCTTGAACTCCTGGGCTCAAACGATCCTCCCCTCTCAGCCTCTGAGTAGTGGGGCTACAGGTGTGAATCACCATGCCTGACTAATATATAGATATATTAAAAATAATTATAATATTTTGTTATATTATTATATATTATTTTATATTATATAATTTATACATGTGATATATTATATATTATTTATATATACTACATATTTTACATATTATTATATATATATAAATAATACATATATATTTTTTGTAGAGATGGGAGTCTTGCCATGTTGAACAGGCTGGTCTCGAAATCCCAGGCTCCAGCACTCTCCCCTGCCTCAGCCCCCTGAGTAGCTGGGACTGCAGGTGTGAGCCACCACATCCAGCAGAATATTTCTTTTCTTTTCTTTTTTGAGACAGAGTCTCACTTTGTCGCCCAGGCTGGAGTGCGGTGGCGCGATCTCGGCTCACTGCAACCTCTGCCTCCCTGGTTGACGCCATTCTCCTGCCTCAGCCTCCCGAGTAGCTGGGACTACAGACACCCGCCACCACACCCGGATAATTTTTTGTATTTTTTTTTTAGTAGAGATGGCTTTTCACCGTGTTAGCCAGGATGGTCTCGATCTCCTGACCTCGTGATCCACCCACCTCGGCCTCCCAAAGTGCTGGGATTACAGGCGTGAGCCACTGCGCCCGGCCGCCCAGCAGAGTATTTCAATCATCAAAGAAAGTTCTATCCAATTGTTCTTGACTGTTTGATTAGGGGAAAATAGGGTTCAGAACACTTGAGAGAACATTAGGCAACAGGAGAATGAGAGTGATATAAATAGGCAGTTGTTAATATTTATAATTATTATAATAGTTCCAAGTACGGGGTTAAGCAATTTATATGCATGATCCCTCATTCCTTATAACCTCCTCATGAGGTGGGCACACATATCCCCATTTTACAAATGGTAAAACACCTGCTTATTTCTGCCTTTTCCTCCACCCCATCAGTCTCTACTGTGATTTCTGATGATTTCCCCTTTGTTTAAGCATTCTGGCGAAATAGGACCCAAAATAGAAAACAAGGGAGTGCTGACTTGGATGGGAAATAGAGCTGCTTGAACAACTCCAAGCAACAACAATGTGCTAATCGCCCTCCCCTAAGCATCACCAGCTCACATTTACCGACAGTGTCACCTTACAAGTCAGGGCCAACACTTTTACTCTGCAGCCAGCACACGTGTGTTGTGGGCCTGTTATGGAAAAGGCTCAATTGTGCAGGCTCTGGGGGAGAAACAGAAGTGGGTATGTGTGTCAAGGCTTCTGCCCCCAGACAATCCTACCTTGTAAGGAAAAAAGACGATGACTTCCAGGATCCTACGTATTTAGGCCAGGCATAAGGAGGGGAAATTTCATGGACAAGGAGGATTTGAGCTGGGACTTGAAGAATAGGAAGGATTTTAAAAGGCAGAAACGATAAGGAACTGCCTGTCATGCAAATGGAAAGGATGACAGAAAAACATGTATAGAGGCAGGAGTGGAAGAGACGCATTCACTGGGCACAGCAGCCAGCATCTGTCTCATCAGTTCTGATTCTGGACTGATCATTCAAAGTTTTTATTTTTATTTATTTATTTTTAAACTTTTTGAGACAGAGTCTCATTCTGTCACCCAGGCTGGAGTGCAGTGGCACAATCTTGGCTCACTGCAACATCCACCTCCCGGGTTCAAGCAATTCTCCTGCCTTAGCCTCCCAAGTAGCTGGGATTACAGGCGCACGCCACCATGCCTGGCTAATTTTTGTATTTTTATTAGAGACAGGGTTTCACCATATTGGTCAGGCTGGTCTTCAACTCTTGACCTCAGGTGATCTGCCCATCTCAGTCTCCCAAAGTGCTGGGATTACAGGCATGAGCCACTGTGCCCAGCCTTTTTTTTTTTTTTTTTTTTTTTGAGACAGTCTTGCTCTGTTGCCAGGCTGGAGTGCAGTGGTGTGGTCTCGGCTCACTGCGCAACCTCCGCCTCCCGGGTTCAAGTGATTCTCCTACCTCAGCCTCCCGAGTAGCTTGGATTACAGGTGTGAGCCACCGCACCCGGCCAAATGGAGAATGTCTAAAAGAGCTTTATAAGTTACATAAATCCAAAGGGCTGGGTTTATTTTCACCTCTCTGGAACCATTTCCCCAAGCATAGCTCAGTTATCCAAAAGCTGGCTCCCCACAAGCTGCATACATCAATCACCTAGGTGACTTGGGAGGTGATTTATTTTTTATTTTTTATTTTTTTTGGAGACAGAGTCTCATTCTATTACCCAAGCTGGAGTATAGTGGCACAATCATAGCTCACTGTCATCTTGAACTCCTGGGCTCCAGTGATCCTCCCACCTTAGCCTCCCAAGTAGCTGGGACTACAGGCGTACACCACCACACCCAATTAATTTCTTTTTTGGTAGATATGGGGGTCTTCCTATGTTGTCCAGGCTGGTCTTGAACTCCTGGGCTCAAGGGATCCTCCTGCCTCAGCCTCCCAAAGTGCTGGAATTACAGGCACCTGGCCTCACGATTTTTTTTTTTCACATTTATTACTATCTGAAATTCTCTTGTTCATTCATTTGGGTTCTTGATTATTGGTCTCCTTCCCAGGCCGCCAGCCAGACTGCATCCCCATAAGAGCAGGGTCCCTTGTATCACTGCTGTTCTCTCCAGTGTTTCCCAACAGTGTCAACACAAACGGACACTCCATGGATACTTTCTGAAATCCACAGAGGGCTGAATGGTAGTATCTCTCAGACGCACACATGCACACGCCCTTTGATTCAGTGACCGTGAATGAGAATGTGAGGGTAAATCTGACTTACACTTTTCTTAAAGGAACCGAGAGAAGCTCTGAACCTCAATCATCAAAGTTATATATTACACTATTGTTTATAATGATGAAAGACTGGAAGAACCTAAATGTCCACTTGGTTAAATAAATTACGATACAGGTAAGCAATGAGGATAGTAAGCACACCTATATAAATAACACAGAAGCTCTTTGTGAACTAATATAGAGAAAGTTTCCTGGATATATTGTTAAGTGAAAACAAGTGTTAAGGTTAGGCTATCGCTGGTGAAAGAAGGGGGAAGATGGATACATATTTGCTTGTTTGTGCAAACAAAAGAGGGATAAAAAAAAATTAGTTTTGATGGCCGGGCATGGTGGCTCACACCTGTAATACCAGCACTTTGGGAGGCCGAGGCAGGCAGATCACAAAGTCAGGAGTTTGGGACCAGCCTGGCCAGTATGGTGAAACCCCATCTCTACTAAAAATACAAAAACTAGCTGGGCGTGGTGGCGGGTGCCTGTAGTCCCAGCTACTCGGGAGGCTGAGGCAGGAGAATCCCTTGAACCAGGGAGGCGGAGGTTGCAGTGAACCAAGATCGAGCCACTGCACTCCAGCCTGGGTGACAAAGCGAGACTCTGTCTCAAAAAAAGAAAAACAAAAAACAACAAACAAACAAACAAACAACCTAGTTATGACCATGCAGTGCCTCGTGCCTATAATCCCAGCACCTTGGGAGGCTGAAGCAAGAGGATTGCTTGAGCCCAGGAGTTCAAGACCAGCCTGGGCAACACAGTGAGGCCCAATCTCCACAAAAATGGGAAAAAAAAATGAGTTATGCTGACTGCCTACAGGGAGGGTAACTGGATAACTTGGAAGTAGGAAAGATTTTTCATGATAAGAGTAGGAGGACGGGGGTATAGGGAGGGATTTGTTGAATGACACAAAAGTACAGCTAGATAGACAGAACGAGTTCTAGTGTTTTATACCACTGTAGGATGACTAGAGTTAACAATCGTATATAGTTTCAAATAGCTAGAAGAGAGGATATTGAATGTTCCCAAGATGAAGAAATGATAAGTGTTTAAGATGTTGGATATACTAATTATCTGATCACTATACAATGAATTATTTTATTATTTTATTATTATTATTTCTTGAGACAGAGTCTCACTCTGTCACCCAGGCTGGAGTGCAGTGGTGCCATCTCAGCTCACTGCAGCCTCCACCTCCCAGGTTCAAGCCATTTTTGTGCCTTAGCCTCCCGAGTAACTGGGACTACAGGTGCACGCCACCACGCCTGGCTAATTTTTGTATTTTTAGTAGAGAGAAGGTTTCGCTTTGTTGGCCAGGCTGGTCTTGAACTCTTGGCCTCAAGTGATCCCCGTGCTTTGGCCTCCCAGAGTGCTGAGATTACAGGCTATTTTTTTTTCCCTCTATAGGCACAGTCACAGCTCACTGCAGCCTTGACCTCCTGGGCTCAAGTGATCTTCTCGCCTCAGCCTCCCAAGTATCTGGGACTACAGGTGTACACCACCAGGCTTGGCTAATTTTTTTGTATTTTTTTGTAGAGACAGGGTTTCGCCATGTTGCTCAGGCTGGTCTCGAACTCCTGGACTCAAGTGATCCTCCTGCCTCAGCTTCCCAAAATGCTGGGATTACAGGCGTGAGCCACTGCTCCCGGCCTACACTGTATATATCGACACATCACTATGTACCCCACAAATATGTACAATTATTATGTGTCAATTCAAATAAATAAATAGATTTTCCACAATAAGCCTTTTTGTAACTGTTGAGTTTTGAACCATAACAATATAGTACCTATTCAAAAATAAAATCAATTAAAAAATACACAATTTTTTTTTGAGGTGGAGTCTCGCTCTGTGCCCCAGGCTGGAGTGCAGTGGCATGATTTCAGCTCACTGCAACCTCTGCCTCCCGGGTTCAAGCGATTCTCCTGCCTCAGCCTCTTGAGTAGCTGGAACTACAGGTGTGTGCCACCACACCCAGCTAATTTTTGTCTTTTTAGTAGAAACAGGGTTTCACCATGTTGGCCAGGATGGTCTTGATCTCCCGACCTCGTGATCCACCTGCCTCGGCCTCCCAAAGTGCTGGGATTACAGGCTTGAGTCACTGTGCCCGGCTTCTAGTCACAATTTTTAAAAATAAATATATATTGATTGAAAAATTTGCTGAATGAGGCTCAGAGCTTCCTTTGGTGGCTTTCAGGAAACAAGCTAGTGTCCCCTCCCACTCTCATTCAGAGTCACCCGCCTGGGCCTGCCCACACTCTCCCTCTCCATGTCCCTCCTCTCCCCTAAAAAAAGGTCAAGTTCTGGAAGACTGGGCTATTGCAGCAGTTGTCCCGCTGACTGGAGGTGTGTGAAGGACAGGTAAACAGCAGCATGTGGTGGCAACAGAAATTCCCTTCCTGCCAACGTGTCCTGTAAACAGAATGAAAAAAATGTCATCATGTTTACCTTCTAGGGAGTTTTACAAAAACAACTTTCCTGCTTCCCTAAGCTTCTAGATAAAAGAAAATAAACTTGGCTCTGCTCTGAGTCAGCTGACTTAGCTATAAACCATCGAGTCTGCGGGAAATTTTTGGTCAAGAAGTGGTAGCAGGCCAGGCACGGTGGCTCACGCCTGTAATCCCAGCACTTTGGGAGGCCGAGGCGGGTGGATCACCTGAGGTCAGGAGTTCAAGACCAGCCTGGCCAACATGGTGAAACCCCATGACTACTAAAAACACAAAATATTAGCTGGGCGTGGTGGTGGGCGCCTGTAATCCCAGCTACTCAGGAGGCTGAGGCAGGAGAATAGCTTGAACCCGGGAGATGGAGGCTGCAGTGAGCCCAGATCACGCCATGGTACTCCAGTCTGGGTGACAGAGACTCCATCCCAAATAAAAAAAAAAAAAGTGGCAGCAGCCTCTTGTATGCCTGGTCTATCCTGGCTGCAGGGAGTTGTGTGTGGAACAAGTATCATTCTTGTACTGATGGGAAAAGGATCTCTGGGAGTTGCAGTGTCCACAGAGAGAGCAGGGCCAGCCCAGAAAATCTAAATGAGCCTCCTGGCCTGCCTCCAAAGGCAGCAAGCAGGGCCAGTGTCATGGGTGTGCAATCTCAGCTTAGAGGTGCCCTTGCATGTGACTGAATGCTCTGCTGACACTCTTGAAATTTTTAGTAATTTTTCAACAAGGGGTCTATATTTTCATTTTGTGCCAGGCCCTGTAAGTTACATAGTCAGTCCTGCAGGAAGTGTCACAAAACTTCTTTGTCACCTCAAGTATCCTAGCTTATTATTTTTGTTTGTTATGAAACATATCGAGTCCATTGTTTTTCATTGTTTTTCCTTTCTTTTCTTTTTTTTTTTTTTTTGATACAGAGTCTTGACCTGTCACCCAGGCTGGAGTACAGTGGTGCGATCTCGACTCATTGCAAACTCTGCCTCCTGGGTTCAAGCGATTCTCCCACCTCAGCCTACTGAGTAGCTAGGACCACAGGTGTGCCACCACACCTGGCTAATTTTTGTATTTTTAGTAGAGATGTGGTTTCACCGTGTTGGCCAGGCTGCTCTCAAACCCCTGACCTCAAGTGATCCGCCTGCCTCAGCCTCCCAAAAGGCTGGGATTACAGGCGTGAGCCACCGCGCCCGGCATATACAGCCTATTCTTATTCACCAGCGTGCCAGAATGTATGGGATCCTTTCCTAAAAGCCATTTTATGTATGTATGTATGTATGTATTTATTTAATCATTTATTTATTATTAGAGACAAGGTCTCTCTCTCTCTCTCTCTCTGTTGCCCAGGCTGGAGTGCAGTGGCATGATCACGGCTCACTACAGCCTCAAACTCCTGGGCTCAAGCGATCCTCCCACCTCAGCCTCCTGAAGTAGCTATGATTACAGGCACAAGCCACTGCACCCAGCCTGAAAGCCATTTTAGAAGGGCTTGAGGATCCAGGCACTTGCACCTGTGGATGTGTGGGAGGTCAGGGTCAAGACAGCAGACAGGGAGTCCGGGCTCAGCAGCTCACGCCTATAATCCTAGCAGTTTGGGAGGCCATGGCAGGCGAATCGCTTGTGCCCAGGAGTCTGAGACCAGCCTGGGCAACATGGTGAAACCTCATGTCTACAAAAAAATAAAAAAAAAAACACCTAACCTGGCATGGTGGTGCATGCCTGTAGTCCCAGCTACTTGGGGATGCTGAGGCAGGAGGATCACTTGAATCTGAGAGGTCAAGGCTGCAGTGAGCAGAGATCATGCCACTACACTGCAGCCTGGGCCACAGAGGGAGGTAGGCCAGCCTACTAACTTGATATACAGCCAGGCACTTTACCCACTGCAGAGAGAGAAGGGACAGAAGGCATCACAAGCCCCTTCAGCACTGGGTGGGTACTCTTAGGACTAGAGAAGGCAGCTAGGCCAGTTACCATTTCTTGTGCCAGCATCTCTCTTTATTCCTGGTCCGATGGGGTGCTCAGAATTAGTGGTTCACAGTGTAGCATCTTTGAGGAAAATTTTCCAAAGAAGACACAGAGGCAGGGTCTTTAATTTTTGTTGTTTGCTCTGTCATTCAATAAATATTTACAGACTCCATCTCTACAAAAAAAAAAAAAAAAAAAGGCCGGGCGCAGTGGCTCACATCTGCTGTAATCACAGCACTTTGGGAGGCCGAGGCAGGCAGATCACCTGAGGTCAGGAGTTTGAGACCAGCCTGGCCAACATGGTGAAACCCTGTCTCTAATAAAAATACAAAAATTAGCCAGGCGCAGTGGTGGTAGCAGGTGCCAGCCAGTTGGGAGGTTGAGGCAGAAGAATTGCTTGAGCCTGGGAGGCAGAGGTTGCAGTGAGCCAAGGCTGTGCCACTGCACTCCAGCCTGGGTGACAGAGCAAGGTTCCGTGTAAAAAAAAAAAAAAAAATCAGCCAGGCATGGTAGTGCACACCTGGGGTCCCAGCTACTCAGGAGGCAGAGGTGGGAGGATCACCTGAGCCCAGGAGGTCGAGGCTACAGTGAGCTGTGATTATAACACTGCACTCCAGCCTGGGTGATAGAGTGAGACCCTGTCTCTAAAAATATATATATATGTGTGTGTGTGTGTGTGTATATGTGTATATATATGTGTGTGTGTGTGTGTATATATATATATATATATATATATGTATCTTTAGTAGAGATGAGGTCTTGCTATGTCACCCAGGCTGGTCTCAAACTCCTGACCTCTCCTCGCCTCAAGTGATCCCCCTGCCTCAGCCTCCCAAAGTGCTAGGATTACAGGTGTGAGCCACCACACCCAGCCAAAAAAAAAGAGAGATATTTATTGGGCACTTAGTGGAGCTAGGCAATAAGCAACTAAATGAGCACAATGATAAATATGAATTGTGGGTTATGAAGAAAACAAAGACTGTCAGAAGAGAGTACCTGGACAGAGGTGGGGAAGGGCAGGAGGACTACTTGGCTGGTAACATTGGGGAAGGACTCTGATAACCTGAGCTTTTTCAGCTGAGATCTGAAAGATAAGTAGAAGCAGCTATGTGCAAAAAGGAGGAAGGGCAGACCCGGTAGGGGAAAGCACTGTGGGATGCTGGGATGTGCAGGAATGTGGCCTCTTCATGAAATGGACAAAGGCCAGTGGCAGGCTGGGCGCGGTGGCTCATGCCTGTAATCTCAGCACTTTGGGAGGCCGAGGCAAATGGATCACGAGGTCAGGACATCGAGACCATCCTGGCCAACATGATGAAACCCCTTCTCTACTAAAAATACAAAAAATTAGCCGGGCATGGTGGCACGCACCTATAATCCCAGCTACTCAGGAGGCTGAGGCAGGAGAATTGCTTGAACCCAGGAGGCAGAGGTTGCAGTGAGCCGAGATCACACCACTGCACTCCAGACTGGGCGACAGAGCGAGACTCCATCTCAAAAAAAAAAAAAAAAAGGCCAGTGGCTGGAGTGTCAGGAGCAATGGGGAGTATGCAGTAAGAGGAGGCGGGGCCTGCAGAGGTGGGCAGGGCCAGACCCTGCAGGGTTCTGCAGGCCACACTGGGGACCTTGGGTGTTATTCCAAATGTATCAGTCTTTGCAGACTTGTAGGAGGGACAGTAATGCCATCAGATTTACATTTGGGAAACCAAGAATAAAACCCAAATCTCCATCCTAGCTCTCTTTCTACTTCACTCAAGTTCTCCTAGGTTTGGCCCTCTTCCAACTACAGAAAGGTCAGCCCTTGTACTAGAAGAGCTTTGAGGAACAGAAGACTAGCCAGAACTGAAAGGCAAAACGTTGCTTAGCAACCAGAAGGGTAGGGAAGTGTGGTTTTGCCACCTGGCATCCATTTACCCTTCTTACTAGTGTCTTCAACCGCAGATTTCCTCTTGGGGGAATGGAACAGGACCCCAAATGGAAAAACTAGCTACAAGTTACTAGTTAGGTAAGAAATGGCAGTGTCTCAGACAGGGGTAGTAGTAATGGGAATGGGAAAAAATGAGTGGAATTGAAGTATGCTTTAGAGGGGGAGGGAATAGTTAGGTTTTTTTTGTTTGGTTTTTTTTTTTTTGAGACGGAGTCTCGCTCTGTCCCCCAGCTGGAGTGCAGTGGCGCGATCTCGGCTCACTGCAACCTCTGCCTCCCTGGTTCATGCCATTCTCCTGCCTCAGCCTCTCCTAGTAGCTGGGACTACAGGTGCCCGCCACCACGCCCGGCTAATTTTTTGTATTTTTAGTAGAGACGGGGTTTCACTGTGTTAGCCAGGATGGTCTCGATCTCCTGACCTCGTGATCTGCCTGCCTCGGCCTCCCAAAGTGCTGGGATTACAGGTGTGAGCACCGCGCCCGGCCAATAGTTAGGATTTAAAGATGGATTGTGGCAGGATAAAAGAGAGAGATGCTCATGGTCACAGGTATCTGGCATGAGAGACTGAACGGCTGTAGGTGACATTTACAAAACTGGGTGAAAACTGATCTTGGAGGTGAGGACCAAGATCAAGAGATCTATTTTGAAGATGTTAATTTTTTTTTCTTAGAGATAGGATCTTACTCTGTCACCCAGGCTGGAGTACAGTGGTGTGATCATAGCTCACTGCAGTCTGAAACTCCTGGGCTCAAGCAGTCCTCCCACCTCAACTTACTGAGTAGCTTGGACTACAGGTGTACACAACCACACCTAGCTAATTTTTAAATTTTTAGTGGAGTCAGGGTCTCACTTTGTTGCTCAGGCTGGTCTTGAACTTCTGGCTTCAAGTGATCCTCCCTCCTTGGCTTCCTAAAACATACATGTTAATTTGAGATGACTGTGACGGATCAGAGTGGATGCGGCTATCCCAGCCCCACTAGACAGGTCAGAGGGAGGCTTCTGTCCAAAGGCTTGCTCAGAGGGACAGAATGCTCAGAAAAGAAGGGCAGGGCCTGGCTTCCTACTCCCTCACTGCCAGCTGCTGGGTCCTGGGCCCCCAGACCGAGACTCCAGGATAGATTGTGCAAAAATTTGGAATAATCAGTGACCTTTGTTTTTCACCCATCCTCACAGTTGCTTCAGGTCACCCCCTGATGTGGCACTTACACGCAGAAACACAAGGTTTAGAATAAATACAACTAAAAGATATGCACTGTGGAAGGGCTCATGCTCGTTGAATGTGGGCACTAGCCTTTTCTCAGGAGCACCGAGTCCCGGAACCACAATGGCCTGGAAGATAGGGACCCTGGGTGGATGGACCCTCCATCTGCACAGCACTTTGGAGCTTACAAAGCACTTTCACATCCATTGTCTCATTTGATTCTCTCAACAACCTTTGAGGGATTATCCTTAACTCCACTTTATGTAAGAAGGTTCAGAGAGGTTAAGTAATTTGCCTGGGTTGCACAGGTATTAGGAGGAGTCAGAAATTAAGGACAGGGGCTGCGTGCAGTGGCTCACGCCTGTAATCCCATCACTTTGGGAGGCCAAGGTGGGTGGATCACCTGAGGTCAGGAGTTCGAGACCAGCATGGCCAACATGGTGAAACCCCGTCTCTACTAAAAACAAAACTTAGCTGGGTGGTATGCACCTGTAGTCTCAGCTACTCAGGAGGCTGAGGCAGGAGAATTGCTTGAGCCCGGGAGGCGGAGGTTGCAGTGAGCCGAGATCGTGCCACCGCACTCCAGCCTGGGTGATGCGCGAGACTCAGTCTCAAAAACAAACAAACAAACAAAAAACCACGAAATTAAGATCAGAAACCAAAACAAATCATCTAATGCCAAGATTGAGGCACTTTCTAGCCACATTCCGTGGCAGGGATTGCCCATGTTCAGAGAAGGCTGCCTTCACTTCTAAGCTATAATATGAGAGGCACAGGAGGCCCCCACTGCCTATTCCATTGCCCAGAACCCAGCCTAGTAAGTTGCAAGGGCCCCACAGAGATTCTGTTCAGTCTCCTCGTCTTACAGCAGAAGAAAAAACTGAGACTCAGGGAGGGAAGAAAGTACGTGGCAATATCAGGACTAAAACCCACATCTCCAGCCCAGATCTCTTTCCACTTCACTCAAGGCCCCTGGGTTTGGCCCTCTTCCAACGCCAGAATAGTCAGCCCTTGTGCTAGGTGAGCTTTGCAGAACAGAAGAGGAACCAGAGCAGAAAAACAAAATGTTGCTTAGCAACCAGAAGGGTGGGCATGTGCGGTTTTGCCACCTGGCATCCATTTACCCTTCTTTCTGGTGTCTTCATGCCCAGCTTATTCTCAAGGGACCAGCTACCCGCCCCCCCCCCCCCCCGCCCACCTTTTCAGGCTCTGCTCCTCAAAGAAATTCATTTCCTGGAGTTCACTTCACTTCCCGCTCCAAGAGTGGGCATGTGACTCAGGCTTGGCCAATCGGAGCATCGCATTCCTCTGGCCAGTATAGTAAGGGTCTGGGGTGGGTAGCGGGTGGATAGGCTTTTCACATGTAACGCTTCACAAGACTGCAAAGCACCACTCGATCCTGGAGGCTGGCTGAAGTGCTTTACAGACAAGGTCCTGGGTCCAATCCTGCCCCCTCTGCAACTCCAAGCCACCGCCTGATTCTGGCCAGCTGTTCACAAGTGTGAATAAACAGGGAAGAAAATGTGAATCCGAGCCAGGCGCAGCGACTCACACCTGTAATCCCAGCACTTTGGGAGGCCAAGGCTAGCGGATCACTTGAGGCCAGGAGTTCAAGACCAGCCTGTCCCAACATGGTGAAACTCCACCTGTACTAAAAATAGAAAAACTTAGCTGGCCACGATGGCCTGCACCTGTAGTCCCAGCTGCTTAGGGGGCTGAAGCATGGGAATCACTTAAGTCCGGGAGGCGAAGGTTGCAGTGAGCCAAGATCATGCCATTGCACTCCATCCTGGGTGACAGACAAAGACTCTGTCTCAAAAAAAAGGAAAACGTGAATCGAGTGACGCAAACCCCTCACCAATCTAACTCCAATGTCAGGAGGGGGACATCTTGGAAGGCTCACAAACTTCTCAAGATTCCTAAACTCATAAAGTACAGATCGCAAAGAGAAGTAGCAAAGATTCACCCATCTCCTCCATATCTCAGACAAGGAAACCAAGGCCCAGACTGGGGAGTGAGTCCTTAAAGCCATGCAGAGAGTAGATGACCCAGCTCAGTACTCAGCCAACAATGGCCCCTGACTGCTTTCAGATTATGAAAGCAAATGGCCCAGGGTCTTTTTTTTTTTTTTTTGAGATGGAGTCTTGCTTTGTTGCCCAGGCTGCAGTGCAGTGGCACCATCTCAGCTCACTGCAACCTCCGCCTCCCAGATTCAAGCGATTCTCCTGCCTCAGCCTCCTGGGTAGCTGAGATTACAGGCGCACACCACCACGCCTGGCCAATTTTTGTATTTTTAGTAGAGATGGGGTTTCACCATGTTGGCCAGGCTGATCTCGAACTCCTGACCTCAGGTGATCTGCCCGCCTCAGCCTCCCAAACTGCTGGGATTACAGTGTGAGCCATAGCGCCTTTTTTTTTTTTTTTTTTAACCTCTAAGTTGGTAGACAGATGGCCCCTTCAGCCTTGTAGATTGGGATGCTTGTCAAAGCTGAAGAATACCCTCTGACACCCCTATCTCCTTAGCAGTAGCAACAGAGGCAGCCCTGACCCAGCTGCATTTTTCTCAGGCTTTCTCAGACAAAGGGCCTGCATGCCTTGCCTTGTTATCTGTTAGTCTTAATCAGCTCTGCTCCATTTTCTATCATGTTTTATCTGCAAAAGCCTCCTTGGCCGCCCAACAGGAAAGCTGGGCCGAGGTCCCAGAGTTAGTTTGAAAGCCAAGTTGGGACTGGTTTGATGGGAGAAAGAACAGCGGATGTGTTGGGCCTGCAGCCTGCGGTGCCTTCAGAGATCCATATCTCTGCACTGGAAGGCAGTGTGGGGGAGGAGAGGGAGCAGGCCGGCCGGCCTGGGTTCACAGTCCAGCTATTCCCAGCTGTGTGACTTTCAGTGAGATATTTCGCCTTCTGAACCTTTCCTCATCTGTAAAAGAGGATGATGCCACTTGCCTCGCAGGCTTGTTGGACTGCATGTGTAGCGTCACGAGCTCTGGGCCTGGAGGATGGAACTCTGGCTGTATTTGTTTTCCTGGTGCTTGCGGTGTGGAGACATACTAATGAGGAATCAATATTCTTATCCACAGGATTGGAATTAGCATTCTCTCTGCCCTGAAGGTTGGGCTGTAGCGTGATAGGCAGAGCCCAGGAATTGGGTCTGAGGCCGGTGCTGGTGCTCACCAGCTGTGGCTAATCCCAGTCTTCTCTAAGGTTCAGTTTCCTCGTCTCTAAGTGGAAAGCCTAATACCTTTCCTGCATCCTGATAGTACAGTTATTAAAGTGCCTTGTGAACTGTAAAATACTATATCAGTTTATTTCTTCTTCTTAGTACACACTGGTGTATAATCAAATCCTTCTGAGACCTCGGGCAAGTCATTCAACCCCTCTGGGTATATCCATCAGGGTGCCAGCAGGAAACAGATGGCACATTCAAATTGGGCAATTTGATTAGTGTGTAATAATGGGACTATTTACAAAGATGTATGCACAAAGTGGATAGGGCAGTACCTAGTAACCACAAGGAGCCCTTGCTCCCCTCGGCCTTGAAAGAGCGAGGGAGAAGCAGTTCCTTGGACCAGAGATGGCAGCTGCGTGGAGAAGGCCACCTGACAAGGGCTGGGGCCTCCCGAGGAGGGATGCCGCTCATCCAGGGTGCCCTTGCAGGGAGGCGGTTGAGGAAATAAGACCCACATCTCGCTCTCCTCCTGCCCTTTCATCTCCGCTGCCTGCTTTCCTTTGGCCTCACCAAACTGGAAGCCAGAGGGTAAGGGAACTCCTTGATGCAGGCCATACGGGTCACCCTCCCAGGACGCAGGACAGGATGGAAAGGGTGGAGAGCAGGTCGGCTGACGGGGAGTGGGGGGAATTGGCAGGTTTCCAGTGCCCTGGGCTTTAATGTATTTCACAATTAGAGGAAGGTGTTGAATGAGATGATGTCTCCTTCTTTCCCACCCCCTAACAGATTCTCAGTGCTTTTTCCAAGCTTCATATCTGGACCTAGGGTTAGACCACAAGCCAGAATCCAAGCCCGCTCCCAGGGAGATCTTTAGTCTTCCTGATTACTAAAGAACAAGGACATCCTTTTCTGGCAGCCCCAAATTTAAATTGCCCCTTTGAGTCCCATACTCAAAGCAGTGGGTAAGTCAGCCACAAAAGGGGTAATTCTTTGGATTACTATGTTTTAGTATTTATTTTTCTCTTTTAATCAAAGTGCGCCAGGTGCATGGCTCAAATACTAAACAGATGCCCTTCTGCTTTCATTCATTGGGAAAAAAAAAAAAAAAAAAAAAACTAATGCAATGTAGATGTCTCTTTAGGCCTTATCTTTAGAAATAATAAATTGCGTACAAGTGAACACCCTAGAGCAATCTAATTTCTTCCAGTACCTTCTAGCTGACAGGCAGTGTGGCTCCCAGGAGAGAAATCAAAGAACTGAGTAATCTTGGAGAGGCAATAGTTCCCAAGTCCCCTTTTTCACTCCATCCTATTCCGGATGGTTGCTATAAATCATGTGCCTGTAAAAGAAGAGATAAGAGAGGGCTTCCCCAGAAATTCCAGCGTGGGCAGTACAGAACAATAGTTAAAACCATGGGCTCCACGCCTGGCACGGTGGCTGATGCCTGTAATCCCAGCACTTTGGGAGGCCAAGGCAGGCGGATCACTTGAGGTCAGGAGTTCAAGACCAGCCTGGCCAAAATGATGAAACCCCGTCTCTACTAAAAAGACAAAAATTAGCCAGGTGTGGTGGCGGGCACCTGTAATCCCAGCTACTTCAGAGACTGAGGCCAAAAAATCGCTTGAACCTGAGAGGCAGAAGTTGCATTGAGCCAAGATTGTGCCACTGAACTCCAGCGTGGGCAACAGAGTGAGACTCTGTCTCAAACAAACAAACAAACAAACAAAAAACAAAACAAAACAAAAACCGTGGACTCTGGAGACAGTGAAACCTGGGTTCAAGTCCTTGCTCTGTCACTCACAAAATTGTCTTTGTGACCTTGGACAAGTGACCTAAGCTCCAGTCTCCCCATCTGTCAAATGAACATCATAATACTCTACCTACTCATAGGGTTATTTCAAGAATTGCATGAAATGGTACATGCCTTTAGCATTCCATAAGTGGTAGTATAGGGGAAGTTAGGGGCTGAGGACACACTAGATCCACAATAGTGCCCCCTTACCTGCCATGGTACATCACATATGCTTCTTCTGCGGCCCTCATTGCTTTCCCTTGCATTTTAGCCATCCCTGTCCGTCATCACTGGCCACACCCACGGTTCCCTGACTGAGGAGCACTGCCTGTCCCTTCACTGCTATAAATCATGGGTAGTTTTTAGCTCCTTAAGCAAATCACCATAATAAAATACTGTGTTTTATTTATTCCCCCATCATAGATACAGGACCAAGAAAGGCCATCCTGGTTCTGTAATGCAGACGAACCTAGAATCAGAGAACCCAGGTATTGTACTAGATAGAACCTGGAAGACTGATTTTTTTTTTTTTTTTTTTTGAGATGAGGTCTCACTCTGTCACCCAGGTTGAATCCCAATGGTGCGATCTCGGCTCACTGCAACCTCCGCCTCACAGGCTCAGGTGATCCTCCCACCTCAGCTTCTCAAGTAGCTGGGACCACAGGCACATGCCACCACGTCTCGCTAATTTTTGCATTTTTTGTAGAGATGAGGTTTTGCCATGTTGCCCAGACTGGTCTTGAACTCCTCAGCTTACCTCCTCGGACTCTCAAAGTGCTGGGATTACAGGCGTGAAGCACTGCGCCCAACCTAGACGAGGGACTTAACCATAGGTTTCTACGTGAAACCTATTAACAAGCTGTGACAACACTAACCACCTGTGGAAAGCCAGCCTGCAAACTCAAAGCATACTTAGGAAAGAAGAAAAGAAAGGAGAGAGGAAAGGAAGTTTGAAACATATTTACCTTTTATTTCTAATTTTTAAATATACGTATTCATTTTTCTACTTATTTATTATTTACCTTTTATTTATTAGGAATTAGCAAGGAGTTTTCCTATGAAATCATGAGGTGAGGACCACAACTCTGGGAAAGCTTTATCTCCCCCTTTTTTACAGCTGAGAAAATGAGCTCAGAGATGGTAAGCGACCTACCCAGAGTCACACAGCAAGTTAGAGGAAAAGTTAAAATCTCAACAGAGTGATACATATGTTTTGTGCCACCCCTTTCAAAAGTAGGTTGTTAGCATTCTTTATAAACAGCTCCTGTAGTTTGCTGACATTTTGCTTGTATGTCAGCACCACAGACTATTATGCAATGTTATGAAATTTCACATGATCTGTTTGCATTACAACAATGTACCTAAAGAAAATTTTTCTCTGATCAATTGCTTCATCTTTTTTATTTGTTCATTTGTTTTGTCTTGTTTTGTTTTGAGACAGAGTCTCACTCTGTCGACCAGGCTGGAGTGCACTGTCGCGATCTTGGCTCAGTGCAACCTCCACCTCCCAGCTTCAAGAGATTCTCCTGCCTCAGACTCCTGAGTAGCTGGGATTACAGGCATGCGCCACCACACCCGGCTAATTTTTGTATTTTTAGTAGAGACGGGGTTTCATCATGTTGGCCAGGCTGGTTTCGAACTCTTGACCTCAGGTGATCTGCTCGCCTCGCCCTCCCATGGGCCATGGCACCCTGCCCAATTGCCTAATCTTTTACATCTGTCTTTCATGTAAATACTGGCCTAGAGGAATCATCCAAGACTTTAAAGTGTGCTCTGGCCAGCCTTGGTGGCTCGTGCCTGTAGTCCCAACATTTTGGGAGGCTGAGGCAGGAGCATTGCTTGAGCTCAGGAGTTTGAGACCAGCCTGGGCAATATCGTGAGACAGCCCCCCACTCCCCGTCTCAAAAATAAAAGTAAATAAAGTGTGCTCTTTCAGCCTGGCTTGCACCCTCCTTCCTTCGTGCCACCTTTAGTAAATGACAAAGTCTTACTCTAAAATCTTGAGTCTGTGGTCTTATTTTTCCATATCCTTCTTCTCTTTCCAGCCCCACTGCAGTTTCTCTGGGTCAGGTCTTCAGATTATTGTGATAAGCTCTCGATGTTCTTCTCACCTCTGGCCTCTCCATTGTAATCATTTTACACACATTGGTGATTAGTTTATCTACTACACTGCTCATATCACAGCACTTAAATACTTTCATTAGCTTCCTGTTCCCTGCAGAAAAAAGCCTCTTTTCCTTCTTTCTTTTTTAAATTTTGTCTTCTTTCTAATCTTGCTTCCACATACACACACACACACACACACACACACAGATATATATATTTTTTAGATGGAGTCTTGCTCTGTCACCCAGGCTGGGGTGCAGTGGCGTGATCTCTCGCTCACTGCAACCTCCGCCTCCCAGGTTCAAGCAATTCTCCTGCCTCAGCCTCCCAAGTAGCTGGGATTACAGGTGTGCACCACCATACGTGGCTACTTTTTGTTATTTTTAGTAGAGATGGGGTTTCACCACGGTGGCCAGGCTGATGTTAAACTCCTGGCCTCAAGTGATCCACCCGCCTCAGCCTCCCAAAGTGCTGGGATCGCAGGCATAAGCCACCACGCCTGGCCTGCCTTCCCAATATTAACATCCATGCTCCATCATCCCCATCAAACTGTACTTTTCACTGTTGCCCTGTTCTCCCCGTACTTTCCCAGAATGATGTGTCCAGGCCCCGTTTCTCCTGCCTCTGTCTCTGCTTCTTCCTCTGTCTCCCTCCAGGCTCTGCCTTCTTGGTGAGGACTCCACGCTCAGAAGTCTCCCTTGCGCCTGCAAAGTAACTGCCCGTGGCTTCTAAGGATACGCGCTTCCATGTTCAAACGCAGCAGAGAAAAGAACGTCTGCTTCCTGGGAAATCTCTTTGTCCTGACTGGCTTGACTTTTGTCATATGGCCCCATCTTTGAATCAAAGCCTGTAGCAGAGGGAGGGGAGAGGCTGATTTTAGGAACTCCCCGAATTTCCCAGTCATGAGGTTTGGGTAGGACTGACTCCCAGCCTCAAGTCTGGGGACAGGCCCTGATTGGCTTGGAGTAGTTGGGGGAAGACACTCTGGAGGCCCCACCTTCCATAGAGCCTCTCCCTTACCCCCTTAGCTAGAAAGCAGTGTTTTCTCTGAATTTGTGAGGCTCTTTACGAGCATTTCTTTTTTCTTTTTTTTTTTTGAGACAGAGTCTCGCTCTGTCGCCCAGGCTGGAGTGCAGTGGTGCGATCTCGGCTCACTGCAAGCTCCGCCTCCCTGGTTCACGCCATTCTCCTGCCTCAGCCTCGGGAGTAGCTGGGACTACAGGCGCCTGCCACCACGCCCGGCTAATTTTTTGTATTTTTAGTAGAGACGGGGTTTCACCGTGTTAGCCAGGATGGTCTCGATCTCCTGACCTCGTGATCCACCCACCTCAGCTTCCCAAAGTGCTGGGATTACAGGCATGAGCCACCGTGCCCAGCAACGAGCATTTCTTTTATTGGAGGAACCAAGGTCTACCTTGCATTAAAGGCCTCTGTCTCATCTCTGTGTCCTGGGCATCCATCGTGGTGCACACCACACCTACAATCTCCTATGAGAAATGGCCCTGTCCACAGTCCCTGACTCAGCAGCCAGCCCTTTGTGTTCTCCTGGCTATGCTGTCTCCCTGCTGGCCACGCTGATTAGACCTAGGGTGGACACCTGAACCAAAGGCCACCAGCCGGAGGCTGGCCAGCAGCTTCTGAGGGGTCTGAAAGAAACAGTTCTGGCCGGGCATGGTGACTTATGCCTGTAATCCCAGCACTTTGGGAGGCTGAGGCGGGGGGATTACTTAAGGTCAGGAGTTTGAGACCAGCCTGGCCAACATGATGAAACCCTGTCTCTCCAAAAATACAAACATTAGCTGGGCTTGGTGGCACGTGCCTGTAATCTCAGCTGCTCAGGAGGCTGGGGCAGGAGAATTGCTTGAACCCAGGAGGTGGAGGTTGCAGTCAGCTGAGATCAAGATTGCGCCACTGCTCTCCAGCCTGGGTGACAGAGCAAGATTCCATCTCAAAAAAAAAGGAAACTTTTCTTTTTTTTTTGACGCGAGTCTTGCACTGTCGCCCATGCTGGAGTGCAGTGGCGCGATCTCGGCTCACTGCAAGCTCCGCCTCCTGGGTTCACGCCATTCTCCTGCCTCAGCCTCCCGAGTAGCTGGGACTACAGGCACCCGCCACCACACCCAGCTAATTTCTTGTATTTTTAGTAGAGACGGGGTTTCACCATGTTGACCAGGATGGTCTCAATCTCCTGACCTCATGATCCTCCCGCCTCAGCCTCCCAAAGTGCTGCGATTACAGGCATGAGCAATTGTGCCCGGCTGAGATGGTTCTAACCAAACAGAGATCTCAGTGATTGACCCTGAAGGCCATGAGTGAGCTGCCATGAGGAGCACGCAGAACCTCTGAGTAAGCAAAAGACAAAGTGAGCAGAGAAGGAATTCTATTATTATCCCTGGGAAGAAGGAAGCTGAGACTCTGGGAAGTTAACTAACTTGCCCAACACTTGCCTAACTTGCCTAATTAGGTTATCTAATTCTAAAGCTTACCCTCCGGACCAGTGCACCATACTGTCAAATTGCTAACGAAAACAACTGCATTACATTTGATGCAGACAACTCCTTATTTACAGGCTAGTATGGGGTCATGTTAATAGGGAATAAAAAAAAAATAGGGTCATTAGAGTTATCTCCTTTTCCTGGGATGGTCACACAGAGCCTCTCTTCTGGCCCATTCATCTTTTTTATTTTTACTTTTTTAGTAGAAATGGGGTTTCACTATGTTGCCCAGGCTGGTTTTGAACTCCTGGGCTCAAGCAATCCTGCCATCGCAGCCACCCAAAGTGCTGGGGTTACAGGCATGAGCCAGTGGGCCCAGGCCCATTAGTCTTTTGGTCATTCCTTTCAAGACTGTCCAGGAACCTGCCCACCATACCATATCCCGATCAAGAGTGCTTTTTATCGCCAGGCGTGTTGGTTCACGCCTGTAATCCCAGCACTTTCGGAGGCTGAGGCAGGTGGATCACTTGAGGCCGGGAGTTTGAGACCAGCCCGGCCATCATGGTGAAACTCCATCTCTACCAAAAATACAAAAATTAGTTGGGTGTGGAGACGCATGCTTATAATCCCAGCTACTTGGGAGAATTGCTTGAACCCAGGAGGTGGAAGTTACAGCGAGCTGAGATCATGCCACTGCACTCCAGCCTGCCAGCCTGGGTGACAGAGTGAGACTCTGTCTAAAAAAAAAAGAGGGGCCGGGTACAGTGGCTCACGCCTGTAATCCCAGCACTTTGGGAGGCCAAGGTGGGTGGATCACGAGGTCAGGAGTCTGAGACCATCCTGGCTAACACGGTGAAACCCATCTCTACAAAAACACAAAAAAATTAGCTGGGCATGGTGGCAGGCGCCTGTAGTTCCAGCTACTTGGGCGGCTGAGCCAGGAGAATGGCGTGAACCCAGGAAGCGGAGCTTGCAGTGAGCCGAGATGGCGCCACTGCACTCCAGCCTGGGTGACAGAGAGCGACTCCGTCTCAAAAAAGAAAAAAGAAGAAGAAAGAGTGCTTTTTATCTATTCTCAGCCAAAAGTGGTTTCAGCCAATATGTGGCAAGTGCCACTGATTCAGTAGTGAATAAGCCGTATCTCTTCCGTGAAGAGCTTTTTTTTTTTTTTTTTTTTTTTTTTTGAGACGGAGTCTTGCTCTGTCACCCAGGCTGGAGTGCAGTGGCGCAATCTCGGCTCACTGCAAGCTCCGCCTCCCGGGTTCACGCCATTCTCCTGCCTCAGCCTCTCCGAGTAGCTGGGACTACAGGCGCCCGCCACCACGCCCGGCTAATTTTTTTGTATTTTTAGTAGAGACGGGGTTTCACCGTGGTCTCGATCTCCTGACCTCGTGATCCACCCGCCTCAGCCTCCCAAAGTGCTGGGATTACAGGCGTGAGCCACCGCGCCCGGCTCCGTGAAGAGCTTTGGTGTTTAATTCCTAAGGTGTTTCTGCAGTTCCATAATAGTAATAGCTGCTAAACGTGCTAAGTTGAAGGCAAAGCCCTGGAAAAAGGCCACAGTAGTAGACCCCTCTGGGGGAGACTGCCCAGCCAACAACAGCCTCCACCTCTCACAATATTTGTCCTTTCTCGCCCAAGAGTGGTTTTGAGAAGCACTGTTCTAGCTCATTTCACAACAACCTCGAGATGATAACATTAAGGTTAAGTAAATTGTGCAAGAGCACATAACTCTTTCATAACTCTAGTAATGACTGTAACTCAGGTCTGCCTGGCTCTAACACACATGTTCTTTCCACTATTTCCTGCTGCCTCCAAATAGACAAACGGGCTATTCGATTTGACTTAATATACAACGATCGCCAAGCGTTTTGTTTCATTTTCCTTTTATTGTGATCAGTCATATTCATGCTTTTTTTTTTTTTTTTGAGACAGAGTCTCACCCTGTTGCCTAGGCTGGAGTGCAGTGGCACGATCTCAGCTCATTGCAACCTCCACCTCCCAGGTTCAAGCGATTCTTGTGCCTCAGCCTCCTGAGTAGCTGGGATTACAGGCATGTGCCACCATGCCCGGCTAACTTTTATATTTTTTTAAGTAGAGACGGGGTTTCACCATGTTGGCCAGGCTAGTCTCAAACTCCTGACCTCAAGTGATCCGCCCACCTCGGCCTCCCAAAGTGCTGGAATTACAGGCATGAGCCACTGTGCCCAGCTGGCATTAGTAATATTCATTACACTGGTATCTTTAGCCTTCATTTTGGCAATAATGCCCCTGTAAAACACCAGACAAACCCTTAACAAGCTAGCATGATGCGTCTGGGGAATTTGTACACATGGCCGCGTCCATCCATGGGAAGATACAGTGTTGGAGCAAGCCCCAGGGGTAGTCAGTCAAATGGCTGAGGATTCTCTTGCAATGAGGATATTACTGATGAGAAATAAAGGCCCGAGGGAAAACCCCCTTCAGTGACAGAATGTTTCCAGTACATCTGAATGGAGCTTGAAACGTGCATGTAATGTCCTCACGGGAGCTCATCTTTGCTTGCCCAAAGTTGTGTAGGCACCTTGGTCCAGAAACATTCCCCGAATATAGCTAAAACTCCAAAAATTCAACGGTCCATGTCCTTTTTTCAAATTGCTTCACTATCGGCTGCTACTGCTCTGGTCTGTTCAAATAATGGCACCTTGATTTGAAAGAAGGAAATAGTATTTCATTTATAAAGTCAATAAATTTATTCTGAGTGCCAATATGTGGGAGGCACTACTGATTCCATAGTGAATAAGCACCATCTTGTCCATGAAGAGCTTTAGTCTTTAACTCATAAGGCGTTTCTGCAGTTCCACATAATGAGAGCTGCTTGCTGTTGATGCACATCATCCATTTGCACTTCACCATCATTCTGGGGTAGGCTGGGTAGGTCTTATAATCTCCATATTACAAATGAAACACCCGAGCATGAGAAAAGGTATGGCTTTTTTCCAAAGTTTCACAACTTGTAATTAATAGATCTGAGATTTTTTTTTTTTTCTGAGACAGGATCTTGCTCTGTGGCCCAGGCTGGAGTGCAGTGGTGCGATCTCAGCTGACTACAACCTCTGCCTCCTGGGCTCAAGCAATCCTCCCACTTCAGCCTCCCAAGTAGCCAGGACTACAGGTGCGCGCCACCACAGTGGCGAATTTTTGTATTTTGTATTTTTTGTAGAGATAGGGTTTTTCCATGTTACCCAGGCTGGTCTCGAACTCCTGAGCTCAAGTGATCCACCCACCTCGGCCTCTCAATGTGCTGGGATTACAGGTGTGAGCCACCATACACACACAGTCAGAGAGATTTAAGACTGCTTAATCTGGGGGGTCCCTTTTATGGAGTTGCATGCTCTGTGATCTTATTTCAGATTTGGTATTTCTTGGAGATGCATAGTTTTCTGCTTGTGGTATTACAGAGTAAGGGTTAGCAACCTATGACCTGTGGGCCAAACCTGCTGCCATCTGCGTTTGTTTGTTTGTTTGTCTGTTTGTTTGAGACAGGGTCTCACTCTGTTGCCCAGGCTGGAGTGCAGTGGCATGATCACTGGCTCACTGCAGCTTCAACATCCTGGGTTGAAGTGATCCTCTCATCTAAGCCTTCTGAGTAGCTGGGACTACAGGAGTGCACCACCATGCCAGCTAGTTTTTGCTTTTTTTTTTTTTTTTTTTTGTAGAGACGGAGTTTCGCCATGTTGTCCAGGCTCATCTCAAACTCCTGGGCTCAAGCGATCTGCCCTGCTCAGCCTCCTAAAGTGCTGAGATTACAGGCACAAGCCACCATGCCCAGCCTGCTGCCACCTGTTTTTGCAAATAAGATTTTATTAGGACACGGCCACACTCACTCATTTAATTACTGCATGTGGTGGTTTTGTGCTACAACAGCAACGTTGAGCAGCTGTGATCAAGACTATACGCCCCACAAAGCCTAAAATATTATTTCTGGCCTTTTATAAAAGAGTTTGCTGACCCCTGGTCCACAACATAAACTTAACTTGCCCTCCCCTTGATTACTCCCTTTGTTTAGGATTATAGGTCAGTCTGAGACCAGGATCAGAGTTCGTTGTGAGGCTATCAAAGATTACAGCTGCACAAATTCTACCTTGCCTGGGGCTTTTCTCCATCTGCTTGACCTCAAAGATTGCCATGTGTCTCCACCTCTTCCGGTATGACTTAGAGAGGGCCCCCAGAAGAGCATATGACTTCATATCCAAAGGAGGAAGAATGTTCACAAACAAGAACTTGATTTGCTGGAAAACTGCCCTCATTGACCCTATCCTATAGCCATGGCACATTCCATCTGCTGTACGTAACATCCAACTCAAGAGGAGGCTGCCCAAGAACTCACTTGGTCTGAAAGCCAAAATGACTCTAAGAACAATCCTGGCAGTCTCGCCAGCTGTGGGTCCTTCGGGGGCTCCGCCACTTTCCTTCCATCAGCGTCAGCTCCTTGCCACCCTCATCGCCAGCATGCCTGGTCCGACCCCCAGTGGCACTAACATGGGATCCTCAGGGCACTCTCCCAGCAAAGCCGTGGCCGCCCGGGCGGCGGGATCCACTGTCCAGCAGAGGAAAAATGCCAGCAGTGGGACAAGGAACGCAGGCCACACAACCTCAGCAGGCACCAGGGGCATGTGGCGATTCTACACAGAAGATTCACCTGGGCTCCAAGTTGGCCCTGTTCCAGTATTGGTTATGAGTCTTCTGTTCATCGCCTCTGTATTTATGTTGCACACTTGGGGCAAGTACACTCGTTCGTAGATTCAGTTACATCCGTCTGTCATCTGAAGAAGGAGGAAAAAACCCAACATTTCTTGGACCAAAAGTACAGTGACTATGTGTCATGAGAGAAATTTTCTGTAAGCTTTTGCTGTTTTACAGGGGATTTATCAATAATTGATTTTGAGGAATCCGTTTTTTTCTATGGCTAATAAACTTTTTAATTCACTTATTAAAAAAAAAAGAACAATCCTGTTTTTCCAATTGTGCTTTTCTAATTGTGCCCGAATTTGAAACACTTTCTCTTTACTTTGTACTACCAATGGGATCCCAAGCAATCCCCATAATTTGCATATTTGAATGGTCAAGGTTTCCAGTCACACTGTCCGTGCTTTTTTGCCCAATGTGCCATTTGAGATACCCTCCCAGCAATTTGCGTTTTTCTGTTTTTTGTTTTTGAGATGGAGTCTCACTGTGTCATCCAGGCTGGAGAGCAGTGGCACGATCTCGGCTCACCGCAACCTCTACCTCCTGAGTTCAAGAATTCTCGTTTCTCAGCCTCCCAAGTAGCTGGGATTACAAGCGCCTGCCACCACGCCCGACTAACTTTTGTATTTTTAGTAGAGACAGGGTTTCACCATGTTGGTCAGGCTGGTCTCGAACTCCTGACCTCAGGTGATCCACCCGCCTCAGCCTCCCAAAGTGCTGGGATTACAGGTGTGAGCCACCATGCCTGACCGTGACTAGTGTTTTGATGTGTGGATTGACTACAGTTTATTTGACCATTCTCCTATCAATGGACACTTTAGTTGTTTTAAAGTGATCCACCCGCCTCTGCCTCCCAAAGTGCTGGGATTACAGGTGTGAGCCACCCCGCCTGGCATCCCTCTAGACTTTCAGAGGCCAAAATCAGGGCTCATGCTTGGTGAATCAGGCTAGATTTTAGCCCCATTTACAGCCCAACCTACCTTCCATGATAAGCTCCTTTGTACAGTGAATAACCTGCTCAACTGTATGTGGTAACCCTGAGTGCAGGAAACAAAGGTGAATAACACATGGCTTTTACCCTTGAGGAGCTCAGCTGGTCAAGGAAATAAATATGGAAATGTATATGACATCATGTGACATAATAAAGGTATGTTTGAACATTATAGGATTAGCATTGAGACGGAAATATCATCAAAAATAAGGAAGCATGAAAACACGAATACCCTTGAGCAGAAAGGAGCAGGTGGCCTTATTTCTCTACCCCAGTGGTTCCCAAGTCTACAAGTCATCAGAATCATTCGGTGGGCACTTAAAAAATTATAGACCTCGGCCCTCCACGCCTATCCCAGAGTAGGTCTGAGGCAGAGACTAGGAGTCTGCATCACAATAAGTTCCTCTAGGTGATTTCAGTGATGTGCTGGGTTAGGAACCACAGGTGTGAACCAAGCCCCACCCAGCCCCTACTCACCCAGTGCCCACTTTCTCTTGGTGAGATAATAGTGTTCAGTACTTTCTCCCTAGAATAAAAAGGAAATGAAAGTTCTGTGGTCCCTAAAGCGGACTGCCCAGGTGAAATTTCAGTTCTGCTTTAGAAAGACAAAAGGCACCTGAGACCTGCAATGGCCGACACATCCAAGGGGCAGGTTACATGGGGTCATATGAGCCTCTTGCATCCACTGATGTGGCTGCTGCCAGGATGCAAAGAGGGGAAGGTGCAGCCTGGCCAGGACAGTGGCCTGTGAGCAGGAATTCTGATAAAAAACCCTCAGAGGAAACCAGTCTGGTGTCTGTGAACCTGACTATGATGCTCATGCCCACCAAAAGACTCTTCCTGACTTCCTTGACTATGACTTTGGGATGTGTATTTGGGGAATTCAGTGCTGGCTTATTCAGTTGAAGGATGAAGTATGTTCCTAGGGCACCAGTGTGGCTGGCAACACAGTCTTCCTATCCATGAACATGGAATATCTATCTATCTATCATGCTTCTTTGATTTCTTTCATCAGAGTTCTGTAGCTTTTCTCATGTAGATCTTTTTTTTTTTTTTTTTTTTTTTTTTTTGAGATGGAATCTCGCTCTGTGGCCCACACTGGAGTGCAGTGGCTTGATCTCGGCTCACTGCAACCTCTGCCTCCCGGGTTCAAGTAATTCTCCTGCCTTGGCCTCTCAGTAGCTGGGATTACAGATGCCTACCATCACACCCAGCTAGTTTTTGTATTTTTTAGTAGAGATGGGGTTTCTCCATGTTGGCCAGGCTGGTCTCGAACTCCTGACCTCAGGTGATCCGCCCACCTCAGCCTCCCAAAGTGCTGGGATTACAGGCATGAACCACTGCACCCAGATCTCATGTAGATCTTGTACGTGCTTTGCTAGATTTACACCCAAGGATTTCATTTTTGAGATGCTAATGTAATGGTAATGTGTTTTTACTTTCAAATTCCATTTGTGGGCTGGGTAACAATGTGATTCTCCTGCCTTGGCTTTCCAAAGGGCTGGGATTACAGGCAGTGGTTCATGAGCCCAGGAGTCTGAGACCAGTATGAGCAACACGGTGAGACCTCATCTCTACAAAAATTTCAAACATTAGCCACGCATGGTGGCATGTGCCTACAGACCCAGCTACTCAAGAGGCTGAAGCAGGAGGATGGCTTGAGCCAGGAGGTAAAGGTTGCAGTGGGCCACATTCATGCCTCTGCACTCCAGCCTGAGTGACAGATCAAGTCCCTGTCTCAAAAAAAAAAAAAAAAAAAAAAAGTTTACTTGTTCATTGCTGCTACATAGGAAAGTGATTGACTTTTGTTTTTAACCTTGTATCCTGCAACATTGCTATAATCACTTATTAGTTCCAGGAGGTTTTTGCTGTTGTTGATTCTTTTGGATTTTCCACATAGACGACAATCATGTCATCTGCAAACAAATGCATTTATATTTCTTCCTTCCCAATCTGCATAGCTTTTATCTCCTCTTCTTGTTGCATTAGCTAGGAATTCTGATACAATATTGAAAAACAGTGGTGAGAGCGGACAGCCTTGCCTCACTCCTGATCTTAGCAGGAAAGCTTCAAGTTTTTCACCACTCAGTATGATGTTGGTTGGGGGGTTTTTAGAGATGTTCTTTTATTTATTTATTTATTTATTTATTTATTTTTGAGACTGAGTCTCACTCTGTTGCCCAGGCTGGAGTGCAGTGGCACATTTGGTTCACTACAAACTCTGCCTCTGGGGTTCATGCGATTCTCCTACCTCAGCCTCCCGAGTAGCTGGAATTGCCCCCCACCGTGCCTGGCTAATTTTTGTATTTTTAGTAGAGACAGGGTTTCACCATGTTGGCCAGGCTGATCTCAAACTCCTGACCTCAAGTGATCCTACCGCCTTAACCTCCCAAAGTGCTAGGATTACAGGCGTGAGCCACTGTGCCCAGCCTATAGATGTTCTTTATTAAGTTAAGGAAGTTTCCCTTTATTCCTAGCTTGCTGAGAGTTTTATCTTTTTTTTTTTTCTTGAGACGGAGTCTTACTCTGTTGCCCAGGCTGGAGTGCAGTGGCACAATTACTGATGTGATAGATTATATTAATTAATATTCAAATGTTGAACTAGTCTTGCATACCTGGGATAAATCCCACTTGGTTATGGTGCATAATTCTTTTCTGACATTATTGGATTTGATCTGCTAATATTTTATTGAAGATTTTTGCATCTATGTTCATGAGAGATATTGATCTGTAGTTTTCTTTTCTTCTGATGTCTTTGTCTGGTTTTGGTGTTAGGGTAATACTGGCCTCAGAATGAATTAGGATTGGTCTCTCTGCTTCTATCTCTAGAAGAGATTGTAGAGAATTGGTAAAATTTCTTCCTTAAATTTTTGGTAGAATTAATCAGTGAACCCATCTGGGCCTGGTGCCTTCTGTTTTGGAAAGTTACTATTGATTCAATTTCCTTAACCCTTTTCCCATTTGCCCCGAGAATACTCGCCAGTGGCACTTGCAACTGCAGTATTTACCCCCAAGATAACTTTGCCACAAAATATCTTGCTTTTATCATTATTTTCGCCTCACTCTAGTATGTTGACTTTGGCAACAAAAGATATCATTCTATTTATAGCATTCTGTTTTTAGTACTCGTATTTCCATTTAGAAAATATAGTAATTCTCAATTGCTGAAAATGTCAAATCCTAGAAAATGTAACATTCATACATATGATGTTAACATTATTCTCGAACAGTTGTTGGCTGAAGATTCATTTGATGAATCCAATTTTTCCAAAATAGACAATTCTGATTATTCAGATGATTCTGATGTTAATTCTGTTTGGAAATAACTGCAAGAACAGTTTTTATATTTTTACATTGAAAATCAGTCAGATTTGCTTCAGTCTGAAAGAGCATGTTTATGTAAAATTAAATGAGCACAGGCAGCGAGCTGTTTTTTTTTTTTTTTTTTCCTTCTAAGCGAGAAAAGGGTTAATAGATATAGGCCTATTCAGATTGTCTATTTCTTCTTATGTGAGTTTCAGCAGATTGTTTCTTTCAAGAAATTGGTCCATTTCATCTAGGTTATCAAATTCATGGATGATATGGTTTGAAGTCGCCTCCAAAACTCATGTTGAAATTTAGTTGCCATTGTGATGATGTTGAGAGGTGGGTCTTTTAAGAGGTGTTAGGTCACAGGGAAACCACCCTCATGAATGAATTAAGGCTGCTATTGCAGGAGCAGGTTACTTTTTTTAAAAAAAAGAAAGTTCAGCCCCCTTTCTCTCTCTCTCTCTCTCTCTCTCTCTGTCTCTGTCTCTCTCTCTCATACTCTCTCACCATGTGACACCTTCTGCCACGGAATAACCCTGGGATAACCCTCACCAGATCCTGGCTCTTGGACTTCCCAGCCTCCAGAACCATGAGCCAAATAAACTTCTGTTCTTTATAAATTACCCAGCCTGTGGTTTTCTGTTATAGTAGCAGAAAGTGGACTAAGAGAGTTGGCATAGAGTGGCTCGTAATATTTCTTTGTTATACTTTTAATGACAACGGGGTCTGTAATAATATCCCCACTTTCATTTCTTATGTTAGTAATTTATGTCTTTTTTTTTTTTCCTAGACTGGCTAGAGGCTTATTGATTTTATTGATCTTTTCAAAGAGCCAGCTTTTGGTTTTATTGATTTCCTCTCTTAATTCCCTGTTTTCAACTTCATTGATTTATTTATCTTTTTTCAAGACAGAGTCTCACTCCATTACCCAGGCTGGAGTGGTGCAGTGGCGCGATCTCAGCTCACTGCAACCTTTGCCTCCCAGGTTCAAGCGATTTTCCTGCCTCAGCCTTCTGAATAGCTGGGACTACAGGCATGTGCCACCACACCCAGCTAGTTTTTCTGTTTTTTAGTAAAGACAGGGTTTCACCAAGTTGGCCAGGCTGGTCTCAAACTCCTAACCGCAGGTTATCTGCCCATCTCGACCTCCTAAAGTGCTGAGATTACAGGCATGAGCTACCATGCCCAGCTGCCAACTTCATTGACTTCTGCTCTAATTTTAATTATTTTTCTTCTTATACTGACTTTGGATTTATTTGCTTTTTTTCTAGTTTTCTAAGGCGGAAGTTTACATTATGGATTTTAGACTTTTTTCTTTTCTACTATATGCTTTCAATGCTATAAATTTTCCTCTAAGTGCTATTTTTAATGTATCCACAAATTTTGTTAAGTTGTATTTTCATTTAGTTCGAAATCGCTTTTTTTTTTTTTGAGATGGAGTCTTGCTCTATTGCCCATGCTGGAGTACAGTGGCATGATCTCGGCTCAATATAACCTTTGCCTCCTGGGTTCAAGCTATTCTCCTGCCTCAGCCTCCCAAGTAGCTTGGATTACAGGCACACACCACCACACCTGGCTAATTTTTGATATTTTTTAGTAGAGACCGGGTTGTCCCATGTTGGTCAGGCTGGTCTTGAACTCCTGACCTCAGGTGATCCACCTGCCTTGTCCTCCCAAAGTGCTGGGATTACAGATGTGAGCCATCGTGCCGAGCCCAAAATAGTTTCATCTGTCTCTTGAAATTTCTTCCCTGAGCTATATGTTGTTTAGGAATGTGTTGTTTGGGGATTTTTCAGCTGTTTTTCTGTTATGGGATTCTAGTTTAATTCCATTGTGGTCTGACAGTAGACATTGAATGGTTTCTATTTACATTTGCTAAAGTGTTTTTTATAGCTCAGATTGTGGTCTATCTTGATGAATGTTCCATGTGAGCTTGAGAAGAACATGTAATCTGCTTTTATTGGATGAAGTAATCTATAGATGTCAATTATATTCAGTCGATTGATGGTGCTATTGAGTTCAACTACATCCTTACTGATTTTCTGCCTGCTATTTATTTCTGCTAGAGGGGTGTTAAAATCTCCAACCACGATAATGGACTCGTCTATTTCTCTTTATAGTTTTATCAGTTTTGCCTCACGTATTTTGATGCTGTATTGTTAGTGCATACACATTAAGGATTGTTATGTCTTCTTGGGGAATTAGCCCCTTTGTCATTATGTTATGCCTCTCCTTATCTCTGACGACTTTCTTGCCCTGAAGACTGCTCTGTCTGAAATTAATTACAGTCACTGTCTGCTTTGATTAGTGCAATATCTTTCTCCATCACTTCACATTTACTCTATATGTATCTTTTTTTTTTTTTTAACTTTTTTTTTTTTTTTTTTTTGAGACAGAGTCTCGCTCTTTCACCCAGGCTGGAGTGCAGTGGCACGATCTCGGCTCACTGCAGGCTCCGTCCCCCGGGGTTCACGCCATTCTCCTGCCTCAGCCTCCCTTGTAGCTGGGACTACAGGCGCCTGCCACCACGCCCGGCTAATTTTTTGTATTTTTAGTAGAGACGGGGTTTCGCCGTGTTAGCCAGGATGGTCTCGATCTCCTGACCTCGTGATCTACCCGCCTCGGCCTCCCAAAGTGCTGGGATTACAGGCTTGAGCCACTGCGCCCGGCCTACTCTATATGTATCTTTATATTTAAAGTGGGTTTCTTACAGGCAACATGTAGTTGAGATTTTTTTTCTTTTTTCTTTTTTAACATATCAACCACAGCAATCAGAGAGTCTTTTTTAAAATTCACTCTGACAATCTCTTTTAGTTGGTGTATTTAGATTGTTGATGTTTAAGATGTTATTGGTCTAGTTGGATAATATCTACTGTATTTGTTACTGTTTTCCATTTTTTGCCCTGGTTCTCTGTTCTTATTTTTGTTTTCCATACTTTTTCTGCCTTTTGTGGTTTTAACTGAGTATTTTATATTCTCTCCTTTCTTATTCTTTTATTACTGTTTTTTAGTGGCTGCCTTAGAGTTTGCAATATATATTGACAATTAATTGAAGTCTACTTTCAAATAACACTATACCACTTCTTGGGTAGTGCAAGCATCTTATAATAACAAAATATTTTTAAAATTCCTCTCTCCCATCCCTTCTGTCGTTACTGCCATTTATTTCAACCATACACAAACATACCAACACACACACACACATATATATACATGTAACCGTACATAATCAATGACATTGTTGCTATTATTTTGAAGAAACTGTTATCTGTTAGATCAGTTAAGAATAAGAAAAGGGGTGGGCATAGTGGGTCATACCTGTAATCCCAGCACTTTGAGGGGCTGAGGTGGGAGAATCACTTGAATCTAGGAGTTTGAAACCAGCCTAGATGACAAGGGAGACCCCCGTCTCTATTTAAAACAAAATAAGAAAAAGATTTTATTCTTCGTTTATTCATTCTCTGATCCAATGCTCTTCCTTTCTCATTTAGAAAAAAATTTTTTTTCTTATTTTTTAGAGATGGAGTCTTGCTATGTTGCCCAGGCTGGACTCTGGACTTGAATCCCTGGGCTCAAGTGATCCTCCTGCCTCAGCTTCCCAAGTAGCTGGGACTACAGGCATGTACCACTGTGCCTAGCCTGTCTTCCTTTCTTCATGTAGATCTGGTTTTTTGAACTTCTTTTAACATCGCTTGAAAGGCAGATCTACTGATGACAAATTCCTTTAGTTTTTGTTTATCTGAGAAACTGCTTATTTCCCTTTCATTTCTGAAGGATAGTTTTGAAGGGTACAGAATTCTAGGTTGGTGGCTGGGCGCGGTGGCTCACACCTATAATCCCAGCACTTTGGGAGGCTGAGGCAGGCGGATCACGAGGTCAGGAGATCAAGACCAGCCTGGGCAATATGGTGAAACCCCATCTCTACTAAAAATATAAAAATTAGCTGGGTGTGGTGGCACTGGCCTGGAGTCCCAGCTACTCTGGAGGCTGAGGCAGGAGGATCGCTTGAACCTGGGAGGTGTAGGTTGCAGTGAACCAAGATTGCACCACTGCACTCCAGCCTGGGCAACAGAGCGAGACTCCATCTCAAAATAAATAAACTAATTAATTAAAAAATAAAACAAAGTCTTCTGACACCAAGGCTAAGGACCTAACTTTAGAAAATGAAAAGTCTCAAGTTATTTTCTGCTCCTCTTCCTTCTCTCTCTGGGACTTTTACTCATGTTTTGGTTTTCATGGATGTGGGGACATTGGCAGTACTGAAGTCTGCCCACTGAATCTAATCTAGAGCAGAGGCTTGAGCAACTGTATGGCCAATACAATTCAGATTTATTTTGACTTTCCAAAATATACCACCAGAATTAGCAGGCACCTGGCACAGTCCAATTTCAACAAGCAGTTCTATATATATTATATATATATATATATATATATACACATTTTTTAGATGAATTTTTGCTCTTGTTGCCCAGGCTGGAGTGCAATGGCATAATCTTGGCTCACTGCAACCTCCACCTCCCTGGTTCAAGTGATTTTCCTGCCTCAGCCTCCCAAGTAGCTGGGATTACAGGCACCTGCCACCACACCTGGCTAATTTTTTGTATTTTTAGTAGAGACAGGGTTTCGCCATGTTGGCCAGGCTGGTCTCGAACTCCTGACCTCAGGTGATCCCCCCATCCCCGGCCCGAGCCTCCCAAAGTGTTGGGATGGCATGAGCCACCATGCAGGCATGAGTTACCGCGCCAGGCCCTCTTCTATATTATTTTTAACTGTTTAGAGCTTCTTAACAAGGTCTATGGATTCCTTAAGGGTCCTCAGGGGCTTTAAGAGGTTTGCAAATCTCTTGAAACGATGTTACGTCTTGTGGGTATAGGAAAAGATGAATTTGTTTCGAGGAGAGGGTTTATCTTTTTCATTAACGTCTCAGAGAGGTCTCCAATGCAACAAGGTTAAAAATAATTAATACAGGCTTTATCCAAGAAGGATTTGTTTTAAACTTTTTGACCTCAGCCTAGGGAGAAAACCAGATACAAGTAAGGAATGCAGCAGCTCATATCAGGAAATAATAATAACACTAATACTTCAGTAATTACTTTTTTCCTCTATGCCGATTGAGACGTAGATCTGGCTTTCGCCAAACAAAAAAAAAAAAAAAGAAAGAAAGAAACCCCAGCGATTTGTGCTGAGGCCAAGAGGATGCATCTGTTTCCTGAATCAACCAGATCAAATGAACATTGGATCAAAAGCTGCCAATGCCGAGACTTCATTTTCTTTCAGAGAAAGATGAAGCAGTTATGCTAAAGAGAGGGGGGAAAAGAGTAAACCCGGGCAAGAGGAGAAATATAAGTTCTGGTTTGGGATGATGCCAATGGGTTTCTTGATTTGGTACCTTCTCCAGACTAACGATCATTCCAAACAGATATTTTTCTACAATACCTGCATGCTAACTCCTCTCTGAAACAGTTATGCAACAGAGGCTTTGGCTCAGTCTGTCTGCAAGAGCTACATTGAATCTTGCCACCCACTCCTGCATCTTACCCAGTCTTCCACATACCTGCCACGATCTAGCCACGCTTAACTCTTTGTCCTGTTCTCAGTTCCCATGGCATCTTTGCATTTGCTGTTCCCTGAGCATTTGCTGTTTCCTCTGTTTGAAATACCCTTCACTCCCTTTTCCCCTGGCTATCTCCTCTTCAGCCCAAGGGACATCTCTTCTAAGCAGCTTTCTGTAACCCCTTAGGGAAAATTAAGTATCTTTTATACACACACACACATATATTTTCTTGTTTGTTTGTTTGTGTGTTTGTTTTTTTAAAGGCACAGTCTCACTCTGTCACGCAGGCTGGAGTGCAGTGGCATGATCTTGGCTCACTGCAACCTCTGCCTCTGGGTTCAAGCGATTCTCCTGCCTCAGCCTCCAGAGTAGCTGGGATTACAGGTGTGCACCACCACGCCCAGCTAATTTTTGTATTTTTAGTAGATACACAGTTTTACCACGTTGGCCGGGCTGGTCTCGAACTCCTGACCTCAGGTGATCTGTCCACCTCGGCCTCCCAAAGTGCTGAGATTATAGGCATGAGCCACCATGTCCGGCCTCATTACTTTATTTTTAATTGACAAATAACAATTGCATATATGTATGGGGTACAACGTGATGTTTTGCTATATGTTCACAATGTGGAATGACTCAATCCTGCTACTTAACAAATTCATCACCTCATGTAGTAATCTTTTTTTTTTTTGTGGTGAAAACATTTAAAATCTATTCTTCTATAAATCAACACTTTTAAAGAATAGAAGAGCTGCTCTCTTTCCTGGAAGCAGGGAGCTGTGCAGAATGACTAGATGTTCGAATTCTATGATTATTTTTTTCATGTTAGAATGGCATAAGATCATAAGTTTTGAGACTTAAAAGGGACTTTGAAGACCCTTTGAGAATCTGAGCTCTCACTCTACCCATATCCTGATTTGATTCATATCTCTCTGTCATTATATCTCTGGAGAGCACAGGTGGAATCCAATCCAAAATAGGCTTCCTCAGAAGGGTTTGGTCCTGTGAATACCTTCCCCAAGGATCATGTGGTGTAAACACCTTCATTTCAGGAAAATGATGTCTAAATATATGCTCCCCACAGATGCGTCCAGTGCTTTATAGTTTATAAAATTGTCCTCCTCACAGTTTCTAACTCAATAAGGGATAACTCAATGGCTTACAGGTCATTCATCAAGGGTAATTCGTCCAGGTCACCAGCTTGTTAATGGTGGAACTTAGGCCAGAACTCCTGGTGGAATGCACTTTCTCTCTCACCCTGATACTTTCTTATTGAAAATTATTCTGAAATACTACTTGTACAATTTTGAGCAGAAGTGATGGCCATATCCAGGGATAATATAGAAGTAAGTTAAAGATTCCGATGTTTACAATGAAATTAGCAAATCGTTTCTTGGAGTGGGCACAATCCATACAGCCCTTAACAAGGAAATGTTAGATATTTTGAAGCTGAGGATTAACCGGTAACACCAAAGCCAGTGATGTTTTGCCTTATTTCAAAGCACTTCAGAGGCATCCTTCACAGGGCAGGATATGTGATAAGCAGTGCTTGCTTCTCAAACATTGATATGTATAGAGGCATCTCAGGATCTTGGTAGATGCAGATTCTGATTCTCAAGATCTTGGGTAGGGCCTGAGATTATGCAAAATTCCTAACAAGCTTCCAAGATTTGCCAAGGCTGCTGGTCCACGGACCACACAGTGGGCAGCAAGTTGTAATGAAAGAACGTCAGAGTTGGAAGCGTTCAGATTTAGACCCAAGTTTCAGCTGTGCATTGATGAGTCCTGTGTACTTGGTCAGATTTCACTCTGAGTCTGTTTCCTTACCAGTTAAATATGGTTATAATCACATCTCTATATGCACCAAGAGCCTTGAGACTGTTGCCCACCATTCCTTTCTTAGTACTCCATCCTAAACATGTGTACAGATGTATGTGTGGGAGCATATTTTAGCACAATACTTTTTTTTTTCATTTTTCTTTCCTTTTATTTTTGAGACAGAGTCTCACTCTGTCACCCAGGCTGGAGTGCAGTGGTATGATCTTGGCTCATTGCAACCTCCGCCTCTCGGGTTCAAGCAATTCTCATGCCTCAGCCTCCTGAGTAACTGAAACTACAGGCACGTGCCACCATGCCTGGCTAATTGTTGTATTTTTAGTAGAGACAGGGTTTCACCATATTGGCCAGGCTGGTCTCGAATTCCTGGCCTCAAGTGATCCACCCACCTCAGCCTCCCAAAGTGCTGGGATTACAGGCATGGGCCACCTTGCCCAGCCCTCAATACTTTTGTAATAGTGATAAAAAACAAGCAACCTAAATAGCCAAGATCAGGAAAACATTTTCTTTCTTTTTGTTTCTTTCCACTCACCATGGAATCAGAAGGTAAAACATTTTAGTAAGCTAAAATATATCCATTAAATTGAATATTAGACGGTCATTTCCAATCATGTCTAGGGAGAAGATATACATAGAATACTATGAATATACATGGAATATTAAGCAGCTATTTAAAATCATGTCTAAGGAGAAGTACATCGAAAAATGTTCATGTGATAACAAATTTTTTCTTTTTTCGAGACGGAGTCTTGCTCTGTCACACAAGCTGGAGTGCAGTGGTGCCATCTCGGCTCATTGCAACCTCTGCCTCCCGGGTTCAAGCGATTCTCCTTCCTCAGCCTCCCAAGTAGCTGGGATTATAGGTGCCCACCACCATGCCTGGCTAGTTTTTGTGTTTTGTTTTGTTTTGTTTTGTTTTGTTTTTTGAGACAGAGTCTCTGTCACCCAGGCTGGAGTGCAGTGGTGCCATCTCGGCTTACTGTAACCTCCACCTCCCAGGTTCAAGTGATTCTCCTGCCTCAGCTTCCTGAGTAGCTGGGATTAAATGTGTGCACTACCACACCTGGCTAATTTTTTTTTGTATTTTTAGTAGAGACTGGATTTCAGCATGTTGGCCAGGCTGGTCTCAAACTCCTGACTTCAGGTGATCCACCCACCTCAGCCTCCTAAAATGCTGGGATTACATGCCTGAGCCACCGTGCCCAGCTGAGAAATTAATTTATAACTTAATACATAACTATGAGGCATCACTACAATTATTTTCTAATGGTGTTGATAAAATCCAGGTCAGGTTTTGTCTCATGCTGTGGCAGGCTGCCCTAATTCTGCAACATAACATTTCCTAGAAGTGCTGGCTTCTTCTTAGTAGGAAGTATCCATTCTGACTATGCTTGAAAATATGAATTCAAGAATCTCAGCTAAGAATCTCTCAACTAAGGGCTTTCAAGAAAAGCAAAGCAAAGAATGTGTGTTTCCTACTTCTGTCGTTACCCTTTAGAAAGAGGAAGAAGGGGATGAATTTTTTTTTTTTTTTTTTTTTTTTTTTGAGACGGAGTCTTTCTCTGTCCCCCAGGCTGGAGTGCAGTGGCGCGATCTCGGCTCACCGCAACCTCCACCTCCTGGGTTCACGCCATTCTCCTGCCTCAGCCTCCCAAGTAGCTGGGACTACAGGCGCCCGCAAACACGCCCGGCTAATTTTTTGTATTTTTAGTAGAGACGGAGTTTCACCGTGTTAGCCAGGATGGTCTCGATCTCCTGACCTCGTGATCCGCCCGCCTCGGCCTCCCAAAGTGCTGGGATTACAGGCTTGAGCCACCACGCCCGGCCAAGGGGATGATTTTTAAACAAGTTTTCTGGACAAACTATTTAAAAGGAGAGAATCAAAGCATAGGGGTGGTTTTAAGATCAAATAGTCTTGGGTTTGAGTTCCCGATTTGTCACTTATTGGTTGTGGAACTTTGAAGTTTGAGTAAGTGGAACTTTGAAGTTTGAATAAGTTAAACTTATTGGTTGTGGAACTTTGAACAACTCAAACACCAGTTTCTCTGAGCTTCAATTTCCAAATCTGTAAAACAACTCTAGTTGTTTAACTCTTAAGGTTGTTTAGTATTATCTAGTATTTATCTCTTAAGGTTGTTTGAGGATGAAATGAAATAATTAATGAAAAGTGCTGAGTATAGTGTCTGGTACACAGCAGATTCTCAATAAATCATAGCTAATTGTAGAGGAGGAGTTCTAGGGTGGCCCCTACACTTACACCCTGCATGGGTGTGCGTAGGACCTTTGACTTGCTTGTAACCAACAGAATGTGATAAAGATGTTTAAAGTTATGATCATATACATAAGGGTCCATCCTGCTAGCACACACGCTAGAGAGACTGTCACTCCACTGCTGGCTTGAAAGAAGTAAGCTGCCATGCTATGAGAGGGGGCCCATGGAGAGGGTCCCATGGCAAGGAACTGTGGGCAGTCTCTGGTAGCTAAGAACAGCCTCACCTGCAGCCAGCAAGAAAACAGAGACCTCAGTCACACAACCATAAGAAAATGAGGCCAGGCACTGTGGCTCACGCCTATAATCCCAGCACTTTGGGAGGCCAAGGCAGGAGAATCACCTGAAGTCGGGAGTTCGAGACCAGCCTGACCAACATGGAGAAACCCTGTCTCTACTAAAAATACAAAAAATTAGCCAGGCATGGTGGCACGTGCCTGTAATCTCAACTACTCAGGAGGCTGAGGCAGGAGAATTGCTTGAACCTGGGAGGCGGAGGTTGCAGTGAGCCGAGATCGTGCCATTGCACTCTAGCCTGGGCGACAAGAGTGAAACTCCATCTCAAAAAAAAAAAAGAAAGAAAAAGAGAAAAAGAAAATGAATGCTCCCAACAGCCTGAATGAGCCTGGAAGTTAATTAATTCATAGTGGAGCCTCGAGGTTAGAATGCAGCCGCCTTGATTGAAGCTTGGTGAGACCCTGAGTGGAAGACCCACCAAGGCCGTGCTCAGGCTCCTGACACACAGGGCTGTGAGGCAATCAGTGTGTTGTGTTCAGCCTCTAGATTTGTGGTCATTAGTTACACGGCAATAGAAAACCAGTACATATGGCTTCTCAGCCTTTTGGCTAAGATCAAGTGTAGAAAACCAATATGTAATATAAAGCAGATAATCAACACTCAGCCTGTAGCCATTGCTTGACATCAGCAGGTTCATCTTCCTTCTGCCAGTGTTTTAATGAGCACACTATTGTGTTGGGACAGAATTCAAGAACTGGAGACAGAACCTACTCCTGTTGGGTAGAGGAGGCAGAGATGAAAACCGAAAAATTACAATAAAGGGCAATAAGTGTTATGATTAAGATGCTTTTGTTGTGGTAAAATTAGAATAACATAAAATTCACCCTTTCAGCCAGGTGCAGTGGCTCACACCTGTAAACCCAGCACTTTGGGAGGCTGAGTTGAGAAGAACACTTGGGCTCAGGAATTCAAGACCAACTGAGGCAACATAGTGAGATCTCATCTCTCTCTCAAAAAAAAAAAAAAAAGGCCGGGCACAGTGGCTCACGCCTGTAATCCCAGCGCTTTGAGAGGCCAAGACAGGTGGATCACCTGAGGTCAGGTGTTCGAGACCAGCCTGGCTAACATGGTGAAACCCCATCTCTACTAAAAATACGAAAAATTAGCCAGGTGTGGTGGCGCATGCCTGTAGCCCCAGCTATTCAGGAGGCTGAGACAGGAGAATCGCTTGAACCTGGGAGGCAGAGGTTGCAGTGAGCTGAGACCTCGCCATTGCACTGTAGCCTGGTCAAGAAGAGCAAAACTCCACCTCAAAAAAAAGATATCCCTTTAAATTATTTTAAAGTGTGCAATTCAGTGGCATTTAGCACATTCCTACACTGTCATGCAACCATTACCACTGTCTACCTCTAGAACACCTTCATTGCCCCAAAAGGAAACTCCATAGCCATTAGGCAGTGACTCCCCATTCTCCACTTCCCCAGCCCCTGGCTAATCTGCTTCTCTCTCTATGGATTTGCCTATTCTGGACATTTCAGACATACGTGTATCGTATGATATATGGAATCATACCATATGTAGCCTTTTGTGTCTGGCTTCCTTCACTTAGCATGTTTCTAAGATTCATCCAAGTTGTATAATAGCATGTATCATAATTCCTTTTTATGGCTGAATGATATACTTTTTAAATGTATGTATGTATTTATATATTTATTTAGAGACAGGGTCTTGCTCTTTTGCCCAAGCTGGAGTGCAGTGGTGTAATCAACTCAAACTCCTGGGCGCAGCGATACTCCTGTCTCAGATCCTCCTGCAGATATACACTAACACACCCAGCTACCTGCTGGAATTATTCAAACTAGTCAATCCTAAACTGCTTTTTTTTTTTTTTCTTTCTTTCTTTTTTTTTCTGTCACCCAGGCTGGAGTGCGGTGGCACAATCTCCCGGGTTCAAGCGATTCTCCTGCCTCAGCTTCCTGAGTAGCTGGGATTACAGGCACCTGCCACCACACCCAGCTAATTTTTGTATTTTTAGTGGACACGGGGTTTCACTATGTTGGCCAGGCTGGTCTGGGACTCCTGACTTCAGGTGATCTACCCGCCTAGGCGTCCCAAAGTGCTGGGATTACAGGCGTGAGCCACCACGCCTGGCCTGCTTTTTTTTTTCTATTCATATTTAATGTATCCAACTGATCTAAACAGTTTACCCAACCATGCTTTGCCTTTTCTGCTGAAACCCCAATAAAGGCTGTGGCCCATGCCTTCCCCTCACTCCTTTCTGCATCCTGACCAAACCTGGTGTTTCTCCATTTGGGTCTGCATGTGAGGCGTGCCATGCCCCCTTCTCTCGGGAAATATAAGTAATAAATTATTCTTTCGGCCAGGCACGGTGGCTCACGCCTGTAATCCCAGCACTTTGGGAGGCATAAGTGGGTGGATCACGAGGCCAGGAGTTCAAGACCAGCCTGGCCAATATGGTGAAACTCTGTAGAGACGGGGTTTCAAAAATTAGCTGGGTATGGTGACGCATGCTTGTAGTCCCAGCTGCTCGGGAGGCTGAGGCAGAAGAATCGCTTGAACCTGGGAGGCGGAGGTTGCAGCGAGCCAAGATCTGGCCACTGCACTCCAGCCTTGGTGACAGAGTGAGACTCCATCTCAAAATAAATAAATTAATAAATAATAATAATAAATTAATTATTCTTTCAATGGCATGGACTTCTCCATGTCATCATGCAGTCACCTCCATAAGTTAAAAAATCCTGCAGGTAGGCCGGGCGCGGCGGCTCACGCCTATAATCCCAGCACTTTGAGAGGCCGAGGCGGGCAGATCACGAGGTCAGCAGATCGAGAGAGACCATCCTGGCTAACACGGTGAAACCGTGTCTCTACTAAAAATACAAAAAAAAAAAAAAAATTAGCTGGGCGTGGTGGCAGACGCCTGTAGTCCCAGCTACTGGGGAGGCTGAGGCAGGGGAATGGCATGAACCCGGGAGGCGGAGCTTGCAGTGAGCCAGCTTGGGTGACACAGCGAGACTCCATCTCAAAAAAAAAAAAAAAAAAATCCTGCAGGTATAATTGAGACTTGAATTTCCTACTCAGAAGAAATAATGGGTTTGTTTGTTTGTTTGTTTGTTTGTAGAGATGGGGTCTTGTTATGTTGCCCAGGCTGGTCTGGAATTCCTGGGCTCAGAGGGTCCTCCTGCAGGGGCCTCCCAAAGTCCTAAGATTACAAGGATCAGCCACCTCACCAGTCTGAATTTCTTTTTTGACCTAAGCTAATTTGAAGTTTCTGTCACTTGCAACCTAAAGAATCCAGACTAATACCTACATATCCACAGGTTCTACCTCAAACTCTAGAATCTACACTTTTTTTTTCTTTTAAGATGGAGTCTCACTCTGTCCCCCAGGCTGGAGTGCAGTGGCATGATCTCGGCTCACTGCAACCTCCGCCTCCTGGGTTCAAGGGATCCTCCTGCCTCAGCCTCCCGAGTGCTGGGATTACAGGTATGTGCCACCATGCTCGGCTAATTTTTTTTTTTTTGTATTTTTAGTAGGGACGGGGTTTCACCATGTTGGCCAGGCGGGTCTCAAACTCCTGACCTCAAGTGATCTGCCCTTCTCAGCCTCTCAAAGTGCTGGGATTACAGGCGTGAGCCACTGCCTAGAATCTACATCTGAATAAGATAATTCTTTTGTAGATAACCATGCATAGACCCCAGGCTAGAGATTGAGAACCCTTTTGGGGGGCACAAAAGGCCATGACAAGTTAACAAGCATAAGCAGGTGGAATGAAATAATGATCCGATTTGGGTTTCAGGAAAATCACTTCTGGCAGTTGTTTTGGAAGATGGATCAAGAGGGTAAGAGATGAGACAGAGGCCATTCCCAGGCCTGACCAGGACACACACAGACTGGTGGGGCAGATTCCCCAAGCTCTTGTGCCATTCCCAGGCCACTGGGTGTAAAAGGAAAAGGAAGAGATGTGGGCATTTGCTGACGCCCAAAGCCGGGTCTGCTCCCTTTGTTCTACTTGCCCAAGAGGGCGTATTTTTGGGAAGGGGTGTGTTCTGAGAGTAAGGAGGAAGTCGCCACCCCATTGGAAAGAATCTGCCACCCTGCCTTCCAGCTGAAATATCAGATAGTCTGTTCTTCTCTGGGTCAGCAGGGAACTGGAATGGCTAAGGATTTTTTTTGTTGTTGTTGTTTTCTTTTTTTTTTCTTTCCTTCTTTTTGAAAGACTGCATGAAAGAACATGATGTTTTAGGTTCACAAAGGAAAAAAAGATAAGGGAAAAGTGGCAAGTTAGCCCATTGTGTATGTTATCTCTGTTATTTTAGAATAAAAAAATAAGTATGGCAGACTGGGATCACAGTTCATGCCAGCCTGGTCCAAAATTGTTGCTTTTATCCTTTTCCCTTGGTTTTACATTTTGACAGAGGGTTTTCCTCAGGAGCTTTCTGGTACTCAGAAGCACACTGCCTGGCTAAGGAAGAGACTGGGAGGCCCCAGGGCAGCTTTAGCTCTTAGGGGCAGACACACATTAGCTAAGCTCGTAAACCCGATTGGATGAAACTAGAATGCCAATTTATTTAACAGTAGACTTTGTTTTTTGTTTGTTTGTTTTGTTTTGTTTTTTGAGACAGACTCTTGCTATGTCACCCAGGCTGGAGTAGAGTGGTAGCACAATCTTGCAACCTCTGCCTCCTGGGTTCCAGCTATTCTCATGCCTCAGCCTCCCTTATAGCTGGGATTACAGGTGTGCACCATCACACTTGGCTAATTTTTGCATTTTTAGTAGAGACAGGGTTTCACCATGTTGGCCAGGCTGGTCTTGAACTCCTGACCTCAAGTGATCCACCTGCCTCGGCCTCCCAAAGTGCTGGGGTTACAGTTATAACAGCAGACTTTCGAACTGTAGACTTTGGCTAGCTGAACTGGAGCTCAGACATTTAATGTAGCCAAATTCTCCAGTAAATAATCATAATGATGAAAGTAATAATAAGAGCTAACATCTACTGGGCACCTAATATGTGCCAGTCACTATGTTGAACACTTACATGAATTTTTTTTTACTTAATCTGAAGTAGGTACTTTTGTTATCCTCATTTACAGATGAGAAAATTGCAACACAAGGAAGGTAGGTAATTTGCCCAAGGTCATATGTCAACTCCCCATCTAGCCCTTGAACTGGAAGTGAAACTCTGTGAACAGAAAGTTGACAGAAAACTTGGATGAGAGACTTTGTGGGGGCACAAACAGAGCTGCTCTGGAGCACAAATAGAGCAGATGACATTCTCCCACTTCCTCTCCCCAAGGCAGGTGGTTTCAGAAGGCTGGAGAGATGGCCTGGGCACATACTTCGGTGTCCCCACATCGAGTGCCGTCAACTTTGGCCGCCATGAGGCTTCATCAACTGGCTTTATGGGCCAGGGACCTAGACCAGTGGAAGCTGAAACTGAAGAGGAGGGTGAGGTAGACTGACAGGCTGGTTTGAGAACGTGTGTGAGGTCGTGTGTGTGTATGCATGTGTGTCTGGAGGTGGGGAGGATACAGAAGTTATTTGGGAATACTGTGGGAATACTGGTGGTAGATGCTAAATTCGTTCTTGAGCATTTAGCCAGTGTCATTTGATCATACATAACTGACTGCCATTTGCATATTCCAGTTCTTGAAGCCAAATGACGGAGGTGACACTCAATGAGAAGGAACTGCCATGGGGACCCTGAGTGCCCATGTCACCAGAACCAGGGCATCACTCCCTGAAGGTGGAGAATATATGCTCCATGAGGGAGAGACTTTGTATCTTTTGTTCCCTGTTTATTCCTAGCACACGGTAGACAAATATTTGTGGAGGAAGAGGAAGGAATGAAGGAAGGAGGGAGGGAGGGAGAAGGGAGGGGAGGGAGGGAGAAGGGAGGGGAGGGAGGGAAGAGAAGAAGAAAGGGAGGGAGGGAGGGGAAGGGAGGAAGGAATAGAGGAAGAAAGGAAGAACTGCAGCATTTCTCATTCAGGTAGAGAAGGAATCGAGGAGACTGAGAAGTGGCCAGAGAGGTAGGAAAAGAAAAGCCAAGCACATGAAGGATAATAGAAGTGTAGAGAGAAAAGCAATTTTTTTTTTTTTGAGAGGGAGTCTTGCTCTTGTTGCCCAGGTTGGAGTGCAGTGGCGCAATCTTGGCTCACTGCAACCTCCACCTCCCAGATTCAAGCAATTCTCCTGCCTCAGACTCCCGAGGAGCTCACATTACAGGCGCCCACCACCACACCCAGCTACTTTTTGTATTTTTAATAGAGACAGCGTTTCACCATGTTGGCCGGGCTGGTCTCAAACTCCTAACCTCAGGTGATCCGCTGCCTAGACCCCCCCAAAGTGCTGGGATTACAGGTGTGAGCCACCGTGCCTGGCCAGCATTTTTTTTGTGTGTGTGGTGAAATATACATAACAAAATTTAACATTTTTAACCATTTTGGCTGGCTCTGTTTTCGGACTCAGCCCGCCTGCACCCAGGTGAAATAAACAGCCATGTTGCTCACACGAAGCCTATCTAGTGGTCTCTTCACACAGACGCGCATGAAATTTGGTGCCGTGACTCGGATCGGGGGACCTCCCTTGGGAGATCAATCCCCTGTCCTCCTGCTCTTTGCTCCATGAGAAAGATCCACCTATGACCTCAGGTCCTCAGACCGACCAGCCCAAGGAACATCTCACCAATTTCAAATCCGGTAAGCGGCCTCTTTTTACTCTGTTCTACAACCTCCCTCACTATCCCTCAACCTCTTTCTCCTTTCTACTCTTCAATCTCTCCCTTCTCTTAATTTCCATTCCTTTCATTTTCTGGTAGAGACAAAGGAGACACGTTTTATCTGTGGACCCAAAACTCTGGCGCTGGTCACGGACTAGGAAGGCAGCCTTCCCTTGGTGTTTAATCATTGCAGGGACGCCTCTCTGATTATTCACCCAGGTTTCAGAGGTGTCAGACCACACAGGGATGCCTGCCTTGGTCCTTCACCTTTAGCAGCAAGTCCCGCTTTTCTGGGGAAGGGGCAAGTACCCCAACCCCTTCTCTCCTTGTCTCTACCCCTTCTCTGCTTTCCTGGGGCTGGGGCAAGTACCACTCAACCCCTTCTCCTTCACCCTTAGTGGCAACTCCCACTTTTCTAGGGGGCAAGAACCCCCAATCGCTTATTTCCGCACCCCAACCTCTTATCTCTGCACCCCGATCCCTTATTTCCACACCCCAACCTCTTATATCTCTGCACCTCAATCCCTTATTTCCATGCCCCAACCCCTTCTCTGCTTTTCTGGAGGGCAAGAACCCCCCACCCCTTCTCCGAGTCTCTACTCTTTTCTCTGGGCTTGCCTCCTTCACTTTGGGCAAGCTTCCACCTTCCATTCCTCCTCCTTCTCCCTTAGCCTGTGTCCTTAAGAACTTAAAACCTCTTCAACTCTCACCTGACCTAAAATCTAACCATCTTATTTTCTTCTGCATTGCCGCTTGACCCCAATACAAACTCGACAGTAGTTCCAAATAGCTGGAAAATGGCACTTTCAATTTTTCCATCCTACAAGAGCTAAATAATTCTTGTCGTAAAATGGGCAAATGGTCTGAGGTGCCTGACGTCCAGGCATTCTTTTACACATCAGTCCCTTCCTAGTCTCTGTTCCCAATGCAACTCATCCCAAATCTTCCTCCTTTCCCTCCCGCCTGTCCCCTCTGTCCCAACCCCAAGCATTGCTGAGTCTTTCTAATCTTCTTTTTCTACAGACCCATCTGACCTCTCCCCTCCTTGCCAGGCCGAGCTAGGTCCCAATTCTTCCTCAGCCTCTGCTCCTCCACCCTATAATCCTTTTATCACCTCCCCTCCTCACACCCGGTCCAGCTTACAGTTTCGTTCCATGACTAGCCCTCCCCCACCTGCCCAGCAATTTATTGTTAAAAAGGTGGCTGGAGCTAAAGGCATAGTCAAGGTTAATGCTCCTTTTTCTTTATCCCAAATCAGATAGCGTTTAGGCTCTTTTTCATCAAATATAAAAATCCAGCCCAGTTCACGACTCGTTCGGCAGCAACCCTGAGATGCTTTACAGCCCTAGACCCTAAAAGGTCAAAAGGCCGTCTTATTCTCAATATACATTTTATTACCCAATCTGCTCCCAACATTAAATAAAACTACAAAAATTAGAATCTGGCCATCAAACCCCACAACAGGACTTAATTAACCTCACCTTCAAGGTGTACAATAACAGAAAAAAATTGCAATTCCTTGCCTCTGCTGTGAGACAAACCCCAGCCACATCTCCAGCACACAAGAACTTCCAAACGCCTGAACCGCAGCAGCCAGGCGTTCCTCCAGGCCTGCCTCCCCCAGGAGCTTGCTACAAGTGCCAGAAATCTGGCCACCAGGCCAAGGAATGCCCGCAGCCCAGGATTCCTCCTAAGCCGCGTCCCATCTGTGTAGGACCCCACTGGAAATCAGACTGTTCAACTCACCTGGCAGCCACTCCCAGAGCCCCTGGAACTCTGGCCCAAGGCTCTCTGACTCCTTCCCAGATCTTCTCGGCTTAGCAGCTGAAGACTGACACTGCCCAGTCACCTCGGAAGCCTACAAGACCATCACAGATGCTCTGGGTAACTCTCACAGTGGAGGGTAAGTCCGTCCCCTTCTTAATCAATATGGAGGCTACCCAGTCCACATTACCTTCTTTTCAAGGGCCTGTTTCTGTTGCCTCCATAACTGTTGTGGGTATTGACAGCCAGGCTTCTAAACCTCTTAAAACTCCCCAACTCTGGTGCCAATTTAGACCATACTCTTAAGCACTCCTTTTTAGTTATCTCCACCTGCCCGGTTCCCTTATTAGGCCGAGACACTTTAACTAAATTATCTGCTTCCCTGACTATTCCTAGGCTACAGCCACACCTCATTGCCACCTTTTCCCCCAGTTCAAAGCCTCCTTCACATCCTCCTCTTGTATCTCCCCACCTTAACCCACAAGTATAAGATACCTCTACTCCCTCCTTGGCGACCGATCATGCACCCCTTACCATCTCATTAAAACCTAATCACCCTTACCCCACTCAACGTCAATATCCCATCCCGCAGCATGCTTTAAAAAGATTAAAGCCTGTTATCACTCGCCTGCTACAGCATGGCCTTTTAAAGCCTATAAACTCTCCTTACAATTCCCCCATTTTACCTGTCCTAAAACCAGACAAGCCTTACAAGTTAGTTCAGGATCTGCGCCTTATCAACCAAATTGTTTTGCCTACCCACCCCATGGTGCCAAACCCATACACTCTCCTATCCTCAATACCTCCCTCTACAACCCATTATTCTGTTCTAGATCTCAAACGTGCTTTCTTTACTATTCCTTTGCACCCTTAATCCCAGCCTCTCTTAGCTTTCACTTGGACCGACCCTGACACCCATTAGGCTCAGCAAATTACCTAGGCTATACTGCCGCAAGGCTTCACAGATAGCCCCCATTACTTCAGTCAAGCCCAAATTTCTTCCTCATCTGTTACCTATCTCAGCGTAATTCTCATAAAAACACACGTGCTCTCCCTGCCAATCAGGTCCAACTGATCTCTCAAACCCCAGCACCTTCTACAAAACAACAACTCCTTTCCTTCCTAGGCATGGTTAGCGCGGTCAGAATTCTTACACAAGAGCCAGGACCTTTCTGTCCAACTTAGCCTAGCCCTCATGTCTGCATGCAGCGGCTGCCACTGCTTTAATACTTTTAGAGGCCCTCAAAATCACAAACTATGTTCAACTCACTCTACATTTCTCATAACTTCCAAAATCTATTTTCTTCCTCATACCTGATGCATATACTTCCTGCTCCCCGGCTCCTTCAGCTGTACTTCATTGTTCCTGGCCAGGACTTCAATCCAGCCTCCCACATTATTCCTGATACCACACCTGACCCCCATGACGGTATCTCTCTGAACCACCTGACATTCATCCCATTTCCCCATATTTCCTTCTTTCCTGTTCCTCACCCTGATCACACTTAGTTTATTGATGGCAGTTCCACCAGGCCTAATCGCCACACACCAGCAAAGGCAGGCTATGCTATAGTACAAGCCACTAGCCTGCCTCTTAGAACCTCTCATTTCCTTTCCATCGTGGAAATCTATCCTCAAGGAAATAAATTCTCAGTGTTCCATCTGCTATTCTACTCCTCAGGGATTATTCAGGCCCCCTCCCTTCCCTACACATCAAGCTCAAGGATTTGCCCCCACCCAGGACTGGCAAATTAGCTTTACTCAACATGCCCCGAGTCAGATAACTAAAATACCTCTTAGTCTAAGTTGACACTTTCACTGGATAGGTAGAGTCCTCTCCTACAGGGGCTGAGAAGGCCACCGCAGTCATTTCTTCCCTTCTGTCAGACATAATTCCTCAGTTTAGCCTTCCCACCTCTATACAGTCTGATAACGGACCAATCTTTATTAGTCAAATCAGCCAAGCATTTTTTCAGGCTCCTAGTATTCAGTGACAGACTAATGGTCTTTTAAAAACACACCTCACCAAGCTCAGCCACCAACTTAAAAAGGACTGGACAATACTTTTACCACTTTCACTTCTCAGAATTCAGGCCTGTCCTTGGAATGCTACAAGGTACAGCCCATTTAAGCTCCTGTATAGACGCTCCTTTTTATTAGGCCCATCTCATTCCAGACACCAGACCAACTTAGACTGTGCCCCAAAAAACTTGTCATCCCTACTATCTTCTGCCTAGTCACACTCCTATTCACCGTTCTTAACTACTCATACATGCCCTGCTATTGTTTACGCTGCCAGTTTACACTGTTTCTCCAAGCCAGCACAGCTGATATCTCCTGGTGCTATCCCCAAACCGCCACTCTAAATTATTGAAGTAAATAAATAATCTTTGCTGGCAGGACTATGCTGAATCTCCTTAGGCACTCTCTAATCAGATGTCCTGGGTCCTCCCAATTCTTAGACCTTTTATACCTGTTTTTCTCCTTCTCTTATTCCATTTAGTTTTTCAATTCATACAAAACTGTATCCAGGCCATCACCAATAATTCTAAACAACAAGTGTTTCTTCTAACAGCCCCACAATATCACCTCTTACCACAAAATCTTCCTTCAGCTTAATCTCTCCCACTCTAGGTTCCCACACCGCCCCTAATCCCGCTCAAAGCAGCCCTGAGAAACATCGCCCATTCTCTCTCTCCATACCACCCCCCAAAAATTTTCACCGCCCCAACACTTCAACACTATTTTGTTTTATTTTTCTTATTAATATAAGAAGGCAGGAAGTCAGGCCTCTGAGCCCAAGCCAAGCCATCACATTGCCTGTGACTTGCACGTATACGCCCAGATGGCCTGAAGTAACTGAAGAATCACAAAAGAAGTGAATATGCCCTGCCCCACCTTAACTGATGACATTCCACCACAAAAGAAGTGTAAATGGCCGGTCCTTGCCTTCAGTGATGACATTACCTTGTGAAATTCCTTCTCCTGTCTCATCCTGGCTCAAAAAGCTCCCCCACTGAGCACCTTGCGACCCCCACTCCTGCCCACCAGAGAACAAACCCCCTTTGACTGTAATTTTCCTTTACCTACCCAAATCCTATAAAACGGCCCCACCCTATCTCCCTTCACTGACTCTCTTTTCAGACTCAGCCCGCCTGCACCCAGGTGAAATAAACAGCCTTGTTGCTCACAAAAAAAAAAAAAAAATTTAACCATTTTAATTAAGTGTATGGCTCTGTAGCACTAAATACATTCATATTGTTGTGTAACCACCATGATCCATCTCCAGAACTTTTTCTTCCCACAGTGAAACTCTGTACCCATTAAGCATGAACTCCCCATTCCCACCTCCCTCTAGCTCTTGGCAACTGCTGTTTTACTTTCCGTCTCTATGCATTTGACTATTCTAGGTATCTCATATAAGTGGGATCGTACCGTATTGTCTCATTGTGACTACCAGCATATATACAGGTTTCAAGGTCCTATTTGGGGTCCCCATTCCTTCTCCTGATAACTCTCTCTCCATAAATAATCTGATCAATTTCCAAATTAAATATCACATATAGGCTTCATGGGCAAGTGACCTGTGCAGTTACCTGGAGGTCTCTGTGCTTGGTTTGATGTTATCGTCTTGACATCTGGAAGTTATTAATAATTTTTTAACATGAGGCTATTTATCTTCATTTTGCACAAATTATGTAACCAGTCCTGCTCCCAAATGTGTAACTTTACCCTGGACTACTCTTTTGAGCACTTGTCTCATATACCTAGATGTCTACTTGACATCTCCACTTGAATGATTTAAAGACATGCCAGGCTGTTGTGGGAAGTCAGGGACCCTGAATGGAGGGACTGGCTGGAGCTGCGGCAGAGGAACATAAATTGTGAAGATTTCATGGACATTTACCAGTTCCCAAATAATACTTTCATAATTTCTTACACCTCTCTTACTTTAATCTCTTAATCCTGTTATCTTCATAAGCTGAGGATGTACGTCACCTCAGGGCCACTATGATAATTGTTAACTGTACGAATTGATTGTAAAACGTGTGTTTGAACAATACGAAATCAGTACACCTTGAAAAAGAACAGAATAACAGCAATTTTCAGGGAACAAGGGAAGACAACCATAAGGTCTGACTGCCTGCAGGGTCGGGCAAAATAGAGCCATATTTTTCCTCTTGCAGAGAGCCTATAAACGGACATGCAAGTAGGGAAGATATTGCTAAATTCTTTTCCTAGCAAGGATTAATACTCTGGGAAAGGAATGCATTCCTGGGGGAGGTCTGTAAACGGCCACTCTGGGAGTGTCTGTCTTATGCGGTTGAGATAAGGACTGAAATACGCCCTGGTCTCCCGCAGAACCCTCAGGCTGACTAGGCTGGGGAAAAACCCCGCCCTGGTAAATTGGAGGTCAGACCGGTTCTCTGCTCTTGAACCCTGTTTTCTGTTGTTTAAGATGTTGATCAAGACAATACGTGCACCACTGAACATTGACCCTTATTAGTAATTCTGCTTTTCTCCTTTGCCTTGTGATCTTTGCTGAACCCTTATCAGGAGTTTCTGATTTTGCCCTTGTCCTGTTTCCTCAGAAGCACGTGATCTTTGTTCTCCTTTTTGCCCTTTGAAGCCTGTGATCTTGTGACCTACTCCGTGTTCTTGCACCCCCTCCCCTTTTGAAATCCTTAATAAAACTCCTGGTTTTGTGGCTCAGGTAGGCATCATGGTCCTACTGATATGCGATGTCACACCCGGCAGCCCAGCTGTAAAATTCCTCTCTTTGGGCCAGGCATGGTGGCTCACACCTGTAATCCCAGCACTTTGGGAGGCCGAGGCAGGCATATCACGAGGTCAGGAGATCGAGACCATCCTGGCTAACACAGTGAAACCCCGTCTCTACTAAAAATACAAAAAATTAGCCGGGCGTGGTGGCGGGCGCCTGTAGTCCCAGCTACTCGGAGAGGCTGAGGCAGGAGAATGGCATGAACCCGGGAGGCGGAGCTTGCAGTGAGCCAAGATGGCACCACTGCACTTCAGCCTGGGTGAGAGTGCAAGACTCTGTCTCAAAAAAAAAAAAATTCCTCTCTTTGTACTCTTTCTGTTTCTCTTTATTTCTCAGCTGGCCGACACTTATGGAAAATAGAACCTACGTTGAAATATTGGGGGCGAGTTCCCCCAATACCACGCTGGGCACGGTGGCTTATGCCTGTAATCCCAGCACTTTGGGAGGCCAAGGTAGGAGGATAGATTGAAGCTTGAGACCAGCCTTTATGACAAAGCAAGACTCCACCTATACAAAAAGTTTTTTTAAATCGGCTAGGTGCAGTGGCACATGACTATGGTCCCAGCTACTCAGGAGGATTGTTTGAGCCCAGAAGTTCAAGGTCACAGTGAACTCGACCAGGCGCAGTGGCTCATGCCTATAATCCCAGCACTTTGGGTGGCCAAGGTGGGCCTATCACTTGAGGTCAGGAGTCTGAGACCAGCCTGGTCAACATGGTGAAACCCCATCTCTACTAAATTAGGTGGGTGTGGTGGCAGGTGCCTGTAATCCCAGCTACTTGGGAGGCTGAGGCAAGAGGATTTTGCTTGAATCCAGGAGGTGGAAGTACAAGTGAGCCAAGATTGTGCCATCTTGTCTCAACTGAATAACTAAATAAATAATAAAAATAAATTTAAAAAATAAAGATATCTTCAAACTAACATATCAAAAAACAAAACAAAAAACTAACATATCAACATATCCAAAAGTAAGTTCTTCTTTTTTTATTTTATTTATTATTATTATTTTTTTGAGACAGAGTTTTGTTCTTGTTGCCCAGGCTGGAGAGCAGTGGCACAATCTCAGCTCACTGCAACCTTCGCCTCCAAGGTTGAAGTAATTCTCCTGCCTCAGCCTCCCAAGTAACTGGGATTACAGGCACCTGCCACCACGCCTGGCTAATTTTTTGTATTTAGTAGAGATGGGGTTTCACCATGTTGGTCAGGATGGTCTTAAACTCCTCACCTCAGGTGATCCACCCACCTTGGCCTCCCAAAGTGCTGGAGTTACAGGTGTGAGCCACTGTGCCTGGACCAAACTTAGTTCTTAATCTTCTCCTCTAATCTTTACTCCATCATTCTCACCCACCATTCCAACCAGAAACCTGGGAGCCATACTTTCCTCCTCTTTCCCCCATTCTCTCCTACCCCATCCGACCCACCAATAAGTCAGAAGGATTGTACTTCAAAAGTAAGTTTCAGATTCGTCCACTTCTCTCCAGTCAGCTATCCTGCTCTAGGCAACTATCATTTCTCATCTGGACTCCTGCAGAAACTCCTAGCTGGTGTCCCTACCTTACTCTGGCTCCTTCCTCAAAGCTAAAAATGGTTATTTTCCATGTGGCATCTAAGTGCTCTTTTAAAATAAATCATAATGTGGCCAGGCACGATGGCTCATGCCTGTAATTCCAGCACGTTGAGAAGCTGAGGGTGACAGATCACCTGAGGTCAGGAGTTTAAGACCAGCCTGGCCAACATGGCAAAAACCCATCTCTAATAAAAATACAAAAATCAGCCAAGTGTGGTGGCAGGCACCTGTAATCCCAGCTACTCAGAAGGCTGAGGCAGGAGAATCACTTGAACCCAGGAGGTGGAAGTTACAGTGAGCTGAGATTGTGCTACTGCACTCCAGCCTGGGCAACAAGAGCGAAACTCCATCTCAAATAAAATAAAATAAAATAAAATAAAATAAAATAAAATAAATCATAACGTGATTCTGTCACGCTCCTGCATCAGCCTTCCAGTGGCTCTCCTTAAGTCAGAATAAAACCCAAATTCCTACAAGGAAGGCCCTGTGTGAACTGACCTCTCACTGCCCCTTCATCTCTCCCTTACATCCTTCCCCTCCCCCAGATGGCACAGAGGCCTTTTAGTTCCCCCACTCACTGGCCTCTCCCCTGGCTTAGAGAGCACACTGCCTGCCTGGAAGCCAACTCCCACCTTCCTTCAGCTTTTTTTTTTTTTTTTTTCTGAGATGGAGTCTCGCTCTGTGGCCCAGGCTGGAGTACAGTGGCATGATCTTGGCTCACTGCAAACTCCGCCTCCTGGGTTCAAGTGATTTTCCTGCCTCAGCCTCTTGAGTAGCTGGGATTTACAGGCGCCCACCACCAAACCCGTCCAATTTTTGTATTTTTAGTAGAGACGGGATTTCACCATGTTGGCCAGGCTGGTTTCGAACTTCAGACCTCAGGTGATCCACCTGCCTCCGCCTCCCAAAGTGCTGGGATTACAGGCATGAGCCACCATGCCCGGGCCCCTTCATCATTTTTTTTTCTCTCTCTCTTTTTTCTTTTGTTTTATTTGTTTTGTTTTTGTTTTTGTTTTGTTTTGTTTGCCTAACTCACTCATCTGACAGGTCTCAGCTCAAATATCAGATTCTAAAAGAAGTTGCTGTGTTCTTCTGCGTTCCCTAGTAAGTGAAGCCCAAGGCAAAGTGCCGTTGGCTACTGTTTCAATAGGGAAGACAAACACAGGGAGCAGGAGAGAGGAATACACAGGGAGAAAAGCAGAGGAGGAGGAACAGCCAATGCGAGGATGCATGGGCCATCTCCCAATGCAACTGATCGCTTCATCTGCAGGACCACATCCCTAAGGAGTCTAATAGAGTCTGTCTTGGGACCCTCCCTCAGAGGAGAACAAAGGGAAAATATTACCCTCTGGCACCTATCTCCCATTGCTCAAAGACTCACCCACGGATGTGAACCCCACTGCATTTTCAGGCTGTGTATGTGTGGGCGTGGGCACTGAGAAGGCCTCCTGGTAGCATCAATAGGCCAGCGCCAGAACAGAAAACAGAAACCTGAGGTACAGGAAGGAAGCAATGTGCTGTCAGGTTGCACCTGCATGAAATCAGGCAGAGCCCCTGCAGAGCTGGAGCAAGAGACAGGTGAAGCTGAGCAGATTGAAAGTGGAGCATAAAAATGATGGGACACCTTCCCCGACCTGCCCCAGCTCCATCCAGGTCACCCCGTGCATGCATTCTTTGAATAATCAATTAATTTTTTTTTTTTTTTTTTGAGACAGAGTCTTACTCTGTCGCCCAAGCGCAGTGGCATGATCTTGGCTCACTACAAAACCTCTGCCTCCCGGGTTCAAGTGATTCTTGGCCTCAGCCTCCCAACTAGCTGGGATCACAGGCATGTGTCACCACACCCAGCGAATTATTTTGTATTTTTATTTTTTATTTTAATTAATTAATTTATTTATTTATTTATATTTTTGAGATGGAGTTTCTCTCTTGTCGCCCAGGCTGGAGTGCAGTGGCACAATCTTGGATCGCTGCAACCTCCACCTCCCAGGTTCAAGCCATTCTCCTGCCTCAGCCTCCAGAGTAGCTGGGATTACAGGCACCCGCCACCACGCCTGGCTGATTTTTGTATTTTTAGTAGAGACGGGGTTTTGCCATGTTAGCCAGGCTGATCTCGAACTCCTGACCTCAGGTGATCTGCCCGCCTTGGCCTCCCAAAGTGCTGGGATTACAGGCGTGAGCCACCGCACCCAGCCTCAAATAACTTCTGAATGCCCACTAGGAGCCTATGAGTATATGAATGGTGGTGACACAAAGGTGTACAAATAGATATAATTACTGACCTCCTGGAACTTACATTCAAACAAGAGTGACTGTTAAAAAAGTCACCGTGATTGTGCCATGGCATTCCAGCCTGGGCAACAGAGCAAGACCCTGTCTCCAAAACAACAACAACAACAAAACCCCCAACATTCATTGTAATTATAAACTATAACAGGTGTACATAAGAAACAGACAACGGGCCAAGCAAGAATGAGTACAAGACCATTGGGGCTGGGACTTAGGGACGGAGGGGACGGTGGCGTGAGCGAACCCTGGGGGGAAGAACAGGAGCTGAGTCATGCAGATCTTGTTACTTTCCTCGAAGACCTTAGGTTTTGTTTTGTTTTATGGTATTTATTTATGTGTGTCCTTAATTGCTTTATTATCTGTCTCCCTGCCAAGACTTGCAGCCCTATGAAATCAAGGGCCAGCCAGTTCTTGTTCTCCCTGACATACCTAGTACCTCAGCACAGTACCTGGGGCCTCCTAGGCCTTCAGCAAATCAAAAAGTCAGTTTTGGCCGGGCGCGGTGGCTCACGCCTGTAATGCCAGCACTTTGGGAGGCCAAGGCGGGTGGATCACCTGAGGTCAGGAGTTCGAGACTAGGCTGGTCAACATGGCGAAACCCCGTCTCTACTAAAAATACAAAAATTAGCTGGGTGTGGTGGCAGGTGCCTGTAGTCCCAGCTGCTCAGAAGGCTGAAGCAGGAGAATGGCTTGAACCTGGGAGGCAGAGGTTGCGGTGAGCTGAGATCACGCCATTGCACTCCAGCCTGGGCAGCAAGAGGGAAACTCCATCTCGGGGAAAAAAAAAAAAAAAACTTCTAATCAGCTTACATTTATGTCCTTGGAGTCACATTATTGTTTCCAGAGGGGCTACATAACCTGGCTCTGATTCCCCGCATATGTCAGTAGTGTGATGTAAGGCCTAAAATCAATTTTTTTTTTTTTGAGATGAAGTCTGGTGCTGTCGCCCAGGCTGGAGTGCAGTGGCGCGATCTCAGCTCACTGCAAGCTCCACCTCCCGGGTTCACACCATTCTCCTGCCTCAGCCTCCCGAGTAGCTGGGACCACACTTGCCCACCACCATACCCAGCTAATTTTTTGTATTTTTAGTACAGACAGGGTTTCACCGTGTTAACCAGGATGGTCTCGATCTCCTGACCTCATGATCCACCACCTCAGCATCCCAAAGTGCTGGGATTACAGGCATGAGCCACCACACCCCACCCTAAAATCAATATTATGTACTGTCTTGACATCTGGTAGAACTGGGTGTGGGGGGCCTTGAGTGGCCTGACAGCAAGTTTTCCTCCCCACTCTGCTCCAGTGGATAAGATCCTCTAGCCAGATAACCCTCACTATCAAATGGACTCGGTGCAATTCCTGCTTATTCCTGAGTAGCAAGTTTCAGTTCCCATGGAATTATTCAAACAAGCCAATCACATCCTCCTTAAGAAATCAGGAAGCCCCTCACCCTCTTGATACTGCAAAGCTTGACCCTTCCAGCCCCTGGCAGTTCACTCTTTTCTCGGGTGTAACCACCATGTGGCTCTGTGAGGGGCAGAGTCCTCCCCTGCCTGAATCTAAGTGACTAATAAACTCTGTGGATCTTATCTGCCCAGTGTTGGGTGTCATGGGTTTGGCCATCTCCGTAACTCTAGGGCAAGCATCCCTCTCTTCCCAGCAGATAAGTAGGAGGTGATCAAAACAAGTAGTTTAATTTTTAGAGGGTATATCAGCCAGGTGCAGTGGCTCATGCCTGTAATCTCAGCGCTTTGGGAGACCGAGGCAGGCTGATAACTTGAGGCCAGGAGTTCGAGACCAGCCTGGACAACATGGTGAAATCCCATCTTCACTAAAAATACAAACATTAGCTGGGTGTGGTGGCACATGCCTGTAATCCCAGCTACTCAGAAGGCTGAGGCATGAGAATCACTTGAACCTGAGAGGCAGAGGTTGTAGTGAGCCAAGATTACCCCACTGCACTCCAGCCTGAGCGACAGAGTGAGACTCTGTCTCAAAAAAAAAAAAAAGAAAAAATCTCAGAGGTCTATTAGTAAGGTGCATGTGCAGGTATCAAAGACCCAATAGAGTGGTTTAAACAAAACAAGTCTGTCCGCCTCCACGGTGAAGCAGCTCATTCCTCAATGCCATCAGAGGCCCAGCTCTTCTGTCTTGTAGCTCCCCCACCCCTAGGGCATGGCCCTCACCGCATTGTTCTTATGGTGGAATCAGTGCATCTCACTTGGGATGTACCCAAGTTTACTTTATCCCCATGAAAAGAACTGCAAATGTCCCCAACTCCATGACTTAAGACCAGTTATAGAAGCTCAAAAATTAGGTGTTCCAACATATTTCAAAATCTTAAACCCGAAAGCAGTTGGGACACCCAGCCCCTCAAATGGAGTCTGGCACAATGACAGTATAGAATCATAGTTAAGGATGCAAATTCTGGGCAGGTGCAGTGACTCACACCTGTAATCCTAGCACTTTGGGAGGTGGAGGCAGACAGATCACCTGAGGTGGTCAGGAGTTTGAGACCAGCCTGGCCAACATGGTGAAACCCCGTCTCTGCTAAAAATACAAAATTAGCCCGCGGTGGTTGTGGGCACCCGTAATCCCAGCTATTCAGGAGGCTGAGGCACAAGAATTGCTTGAACCTAGGAGGCAGAAGTTGCAGTGAACCAAGATCACACCACTGCCCTCCAACCTGGGCAAAAATAGGGAAACCCTGTCTCAAAAAAAAAAAAAAAAAAAAGTGGGGGGGGGGTGTTGTAATGGATGTGTGCACCTAGCACAGCTGGGCACAGTGCAGGGATTCAATGAATGGTAGATCTGGTACTCCTTATCCCACTTGCCCAAAGAATTTGAAGGGGGTAGTAAATATTCAAGATCGGGGTAATTTTGACCTAGTGTATGACAGTGAGATGTATAAGTATAGACACATTGAAAATGGCAAAGCCAGGCTGGGCGTGGTGCCTTAGTCCTATAATCCCAGCACTTTGGGAGGCTGAGGCAGGCAGATTGCTTGAGCCCAGGAGTTTAACAAGACCAGCCTGTGCAATAAGGTGAAACCTTGTCTCTTGTCTCTACAAAAAAAATTACAAAATTTAGCCAGTCATGGTGGCACATGCCTGTAGTCCAGCTGCTCGGGAGGCTGAGGTGGGAGAATGTATTGAGCCTGGGAGGTCGAGGCTGCAGCAAGCCATGATGGTGTCAGTGAACTCCAGCCTGGGTGACAGAATGAGACCCTGTCAAGAAAGAAAAGAAAGAAAGAAAAAGAAAGAGAGAAAGAGAGAGAGAGAGAGAGAAGGAAGAAGGAAGGAAGGAAGGAAGGAAGGAAGGAAGGAAGGAAGGAAGGAAGGAAGGGAGGGAGGGAGGGAGGGAGGGAGGGAGGGAGGGAGGGAGGGAGGGAGAGAGGGAGGGAGGGAGGGAGGGAAGGAGGGAAGGAGGGAAGGAGGGAAGGAGGGAAGGAGGGAAAGACAGAGACAGAGAAGGGGAGGGGAGGGGAGGAGAGGAGGAAATGGCCAAGCCTATATGTAGCTACCTTCTGTGACTACCTTAAAGGAGATTGTTGTGAGGATAAAATTAAATGAGTTAATGTGTGTGAATGTTTAGCGCCATGCCTGCCACATAGCAAATACTATGTAAGTATGAGCGATTATAATTATTATGCTCATCATATCTATAAGAGATTGATATTATTTATTTGTCCTTGGCATAGCTTGTGGGCATTTGTTACTTGCTGGTATTTAAATGTAAAATATCATAAATGTGACATTGTCTGTCTCTCCTAATAGAGTTTCCATGTATGAGGTAATTGGAATTTTACTACCCCCATATGTGGCAGTTGAGTGAAACTGGCAATTGCTAACATCGTAAAAGGGACACAAACTGCCACCCGGCTGTGCTAGAAAACAAGGTCAAATTTTTTTAGAGTTCTCGACTGTCCAGGATTTTTCTTAAAGCTATTCTGTAGAATTTTCAGTACAAAAATAGATGTGAACTGTGTTCACTTTTTAAAGGAATGAGTTGGCCACTGTAGGCCCAAGACTGGTATTGTTCAGTGAACCAAATTCCTGTTCACTGATGTTTTGGGTTGGGCTGACCTTATGAACTGGATTTCTTTTCAAATGGGTGTATTTTTCCTTATTGCAAATTTCCTTCAATTCATCAGCAGAAATTCTAGCCACTCTGCTGGGAGCTTGTGACCCTGGTTTGGATGGCTTATGAACTTGCCTTTCAACAAATGCTTATTTTTTTTTTTGTAGTTTCTGCTTGGCACTGCCCAGTTTCCCTCTGGGACACCATCTTAGGCTTCTGTCACCACTCTCTGCTTTTGTCCCCTATGAATCACTTCCTTTGGGTCACTTGAGACTTTTCTCCTGTAGAAGAATCTAATCTGCACTAACAACCAAGTTGAAAAAGACCTTCCTAGATTACTGCTTTACCATTCATTCAATGGTTCCTGGGCTCCATGACTTGAATGCAATTCACACATCCGCTGCTCTATTTATCCATATTATAAGGATTGCCATGGTGCTTAAAAGGGCATTGCATTTTCTAATACAATCTTCACTGTACTGTGGGTAATCTGTGGCAAGCCTAGGTTTTATCAATGGAGCTATCTGCTGCCTTAAAGAACTCACTTTTCTCTGGATTTTCTTATCCACAAATGTCTATTTTACTTGTTTATCTATAACCTATCTTCTTACAAGAAGAATCTAAAGGCCACTTATAAATATACAAACACTATAGGAAGATAAAATAAATTTGAAATAGAAACCACATAGCAAATGGAAGGTAAAGGTATAGAGGTAAGATGCAAGTCATGAAGTTTTTGCTATAGATGGCATAAAAGTTGGCTCAGAAACTCCTGGTAAGGCCAGGTGCAATGGCTCATGCTTGTAATCCCAGCACTTTGGGAGGCCGAGGCAGGTGGATCACTTGAGGTCAGGAGTTTGAGACCAACCTGGCCAACATGGTGAAACCCCATCTCTACCAGAAAATATAAAAATTAGCTGGGCATGGTGACGCATGCCTGTAATCCCAGCTACTAGGGAGGCTGAGGCAGGAGAACCACTTAAACTGGGGAGATGGAAGTTGCAGTGAGCTGAGATTGCACCACTGCACTCCAGCCTGGGTGACAGAGCGAGACTCCATCTCAAAAAAATATAATAAGAAGAAAGAAACTCCTGGTAATCAACACAAAGGGAGAAATCAGATGAGGTACAAAATGCATAGTCCCTAAAGGATAAACCTATCAGTTGCATAGGTGCAGCACAATTCTTCTAGAGCTATCATCTTTCCCATGAGTCCTCCCAAAGGAATTTCCCTAATGTCTTTTTTTTTTTTTTTTGAGACGGAGTTCCCCTCTTGTTGCCCAGGCTGGAGTGCATAGGCGTGATCTCAGCTCACCGCAACCTCTGCCTCCCAGGTTCAAGCGATTCACCTGCCTCAGCCTCCTGAGTAGCTGGGATTACAGGCATGTGCCACCATGCCTGGCTAATTTTGTATTTTTATAGAGATGGGGTTTCTCCTTGTTGGTCAGGCTGGTCTCAAACTCCCGACCTCAGGTGATCCACCTGCCTCGGCCTCCCAAAGTGCTGTGATTACAGGCTTGAGACACTGCACCCCGGCTTTTCTTTTTTTTTTTTTGAGAAAGGGTCTGGCTCTGTCATCCAGGCTGCAGTGCAGTGACTCGATCTCGGCTCACTGCAACCTCTGCCTCCTGGGCTTCCATCCTCCCACCTCAGCCTCCCAAGTAGCTGGGACTACAGGACTACAGGTGAACACCACCACACCTGGCTAATTTTTGTATTTTTTGTGGAGAACAGGGTCTTGCCATGTTGTCCAGGCTGATCTCAAAGGGATTATAGTCGTGAGCCACGGTGCCCGGTCAATAACATCTTTCTCAAAGCACAGTGATGAATTTCATGGACCTTCCTTATAATACCAAGGCACAAGTTAGCAGAAGCATTTCTGCCAGAGGCTGGAAAACGTGACTAATCTCCTCTGACACTACCAGGGAATAAAGGATGAATAGAATGATTTCTGAGGAAATGCTATGCGGGCCTTAGAGAAGAGGAATGAGAGAAGTGTGTGGTGACAGCTATCCAAACTTTTGAGGCCCTATAAAATGCCAAACACCATTCAGGATTTGATCAAATCTATTATTTGAAGCTATGGTGACCAAATAACCTATTTGTTTTTCTTTAACTCAATTATCTGAATTCCCCAGCCATTCCCCAATCCTTGTCCTTGTTTGACCTTTTGTTCCCACAAAGAAGAATGGGGGCTGGGTGCAGTGGCTCACATCTGTAATCCCAGCACTTTGGGAGGCCAAGGCAGGTGGATCACTTGAGCTCAGAGGTTCAAGACCAGCCTGGGCAACATGGCGAAACCCCATCTCTACAAAAAATATGAAAATTAGCCTGGCGTGGTGGTGCATGCCTGTAGCCCCAGCTACTCAGGAGACTGAGGTAGAAGGATGGCTTGAGCCTGAGAGGCACAGGTTGCAGTGAGCTGAGATTGCACCACTGCACTTCAGCCTGGGCAACAGAGCGAGACCCTGTCTCAAAAAAAAGAGGGCCGGGCACGGTGGCTCATGCCTGTAATCCCCCCAATACTTTGAGAGGTCAAGGTGGGCGGATCACAAGGTCAAGAGATCGAGACCATCCTGGCCAACATGGCGAAACCCCATCTCTACTAACAATACAAAAATTAGCTGGGCATGGTGGCACATGCCTGTAGTCCCAGCTAGTCAGGAGGCTGAGGCAGGAGAATCGCTTGAAGCTGGGAGGCAGAGGTTGCAGTGAGCCGAGATTGCATCACTGCACTCCAGCGTGGTGACAGAGCGAGACTCCGTCTCAAAAAAAAAAAAAGAAGAAGAAGAATTTGGAAGGAGGAAGACGGTCTTGGGACAGGCTAAGAGACAGTCCCTGGAGGGCATGTAAAAGAGGGTTGAATAGGATGTGAACGAGCACTCAAAGAGGGCCTCATTTAAATGGAGCCAGATGAACTTCTGTAGGTTCTTTGGCCCCATACTGACTTTAGCTCTTTTTTTTTTTTTTTTTTTTTTTTGACGGAGTCTTGCTCTATAGCCCAGGTTGAAGTGGCACAATCTTGGCTCACTGCAACCTCTGCCTCCCAGGTTCAGGCGATTCTCCCGCCTCAGCCTCCCAAGTAGCTAGGATTACAGGTGCACGCCACCACATTCAGCTAATTTTTGTATTTGTAGTAGAGACGGGGTTTCACCATGTTGGCCAGGCTGGTCTTTAACTCGTGGCCTCAAGTTGAATATTCTGTGAGTTTTGACATGTATCTACCATCATAGCATCATACAGAGTAGTTTCACTCTCTAAAAATTCTGTGTTCTGTTTCACTCTCGAAAATTCTCTCTCCAACCTACCCGTGTGCTTTAGCTTTTAAGAAAATTCTGGGCTGAGCGCAGTGGCTCACGCCTGTAATCCAAGCACTTTGGGAGGCCGAGGTGCGTGGATCACGAGGTCAGGAGATCAAGACCATCCTGACCCACATGGTAAAACCCCGTCTCTATTAAAATACGAAAAATTAGCCAAGCCTGGTGGCGCACGCCTGTAGTCCCAGCTACTCGAGAGGCTGAGGCAGGGAAATCCCTTGAACCTGGGAGGCAGAGGTTGCAGTGAGCCGAGGTTGCGCCACTGCACTCCAGCCTGGGCAACAAGAGCGAGACTCTGTCTCAAAAAAAAAAAAAGAAAAAGAAAATTCTGGCCAGGCACGGTGGTTCATGCCTGTAATCCCAGCACTTTGGGAGGCTGAGGCAGGTGGATCACCTGAGGTCAGGAGTTCGAGAGCTGTCTGACCAACGTGGAGAAACCCTGTCTCTACTAAAAATACAAAATTAGCCAGGGGTGGTGGTGCATGCCTGTAATCCTAGCTACTAAGGAGGCTGAGGTGGGAGAATCGCTTGAACCCGGGAGGCGGAGGTTGCAGTGAGCTGAGATCATGCCACCGCACTCCAGCCTGGGCAACAAGAACAAAACTCTGTCTCAAAAAAAAAAAAAAAGAAAATTCTGTTGAGTCAGTTGTACATACGAGGACATTGCCTGACAAGGATGGCAGTATGAGACATTAGATTTCCCTTCTTCACTACCAAGTTTTGCATAGTATCTCTTTGATTAAAATCTAATTTAGCTTCTTCCTATCAGGGCCCATCAGTTTAAATCTCATGATATAACCCAGGAGATGGATAAATTGTCTCTAACTAGAGAAAAAAAATTCAGCTTAGCTGAATAACTAAATTTACATAAATAAAACTCAGCTACTGTGGACATTATTTAATTGATGTTAATTTGAAGTTATACAGAGTTTTCTTTTTCTTTTTCTTTTTTTCTTTTTTTTGAGGCAGAGTCTCGCTCTTGTTGCCCAGACTGGAGTGCAGTGGCGTGATCTCAGCTCACTGCGACCTCCACCTCCTGGGTTCAAGTGATTCTCCTGCCTCAGCCTTCCGAGTAGCTGGGATTACAGGCGCCCACCACCACACCCAGCTAATTTTTGTATTTTTAATAAAGATGGGGTTTCACCATGTTGGCCAGGTTGGTCTCAAACTCCTGACCTTGGGTGATCCGCCTGCCTTGGCATCCCAAAGTGCTGGGATTACAAGCATGATCCGTTGTGACTGACCTACAGTGTTTTCATTCTGAAGCTCAAAAAAAATCAGCATGTAATCAGCACACGAATTTTCATAATTGTCATGTCAAATGCACAAAGGGGGAACCAAATGAATCCAAGAAAATAGGGCTCACATGTTTCTACACACTAGAAGGGAATGGAGAAGGGAAGAGGGTAAGGACGAGAATGAAAGCTAAAAAATGTCGACAAATGCTAATAATGAAAACTTTAAACCCTGAAAAAGGAAGGATAATAATAGCTTTCTCTGAGTCAGCTTTCAATCTGCACAGAATATCATCATTAACAGGGATCTAAACTTACCAAAAACAAAAAAAAAGGCGGGGGAAGAGAAAGCATTTTTTTCTAACTTCCCTTTTGTAGATTAATTACCAATTTTTTCACCAGTTGGTGATTTGGCATCATTTCGAGTCAAAACAAATGCTTTTGTGTAGACTAAAGTTCACTGGTAAATTTAAACTAAAAATAAGATTTTCAAAAGTATTTTTAAACCGAATTTAGAAATTTAAAACATTTTTAAGACTTTCAAAAACTATATGTTACTAAAAGTAACACCGACCCTTGATATTTATCTGAGGAATCCTCTGGAGGAAAAAAAGGATTTCATCCTGGAGATAAATTGGGCCGACTCATCTGTAGTCTTTGGTTTAATTAGCTAAACTCTTCCAGATGGAGAACATTCGAAGCAAAGGAATATTTCTGAGCCCCCTGGAATTGTTAATAAACAAAATAATATGTTACATGTAAAAGAAAACGTGTCCTTTATCTTTGAGGAAGTGTTTGGTAGCATTATAATTTTCAGTTTGACTATTGAAGAAAAAAGCTCTCATTTTATTCAACATTCAACAAACAAATACTGAGTGCTTGCTTTTTGCCAGTGCTAAACACCAAGACAGGACAGCACCCCTGCCTTTATGGAATCTCACAATTACACCAGAATTTGCACTCCCGGTGCCTGACACTTAGTAGCAGCTGGGTAAGTATTTGTCGAATACATGAGTGAATGATACAGACACTTGAATAAGGAATTATATTCGTAAAGGTTTGAACAAATTACTGTGGTCAGAGGGAAGCATGGGGACCTCAAGATGTCAGAGAAGGCTTTGCAAAGGAGTTTCTCCGATAGGAGCAGGAAAGACTTGCAGACACAGAAAATGGCACTTGCAAAGTCAGGGAGAGAAGAAACAGTAACATATATTCAGGCAACAGCTAGTAATTTGGTGTGGTTGGAGAGTAATGTGTATAAGGAATGTGCCCAGAAGGTGGTAAGACCACAAAGATGGGTTGGGGCTCATTTGAGAAGGACCCTGAAAACCTGCTAAGGTTAGACTTGATCTTCAGTATGTGTTGGTGTTTTAGAAAGATAACTCGAGACACAGTATTAGAGGATACACAGAAGGAGAGAAGGAAGGAAAAGATACCAAGGGTTAAGTGCCATGTTTGTGCCCATCCCAAGGCTAGATCCTCTACGATTTATATTAAACTCATTTAATCCTTGCAATAACTCCAATTGGTTACCTAATATTGTCCTTAATTTCAGAAGGAAACATTCAGAGAAATTATGCAATTTCCCCTAGATCATACAGTTAATAAAAGATGGGACTAGGATTTGAAACGAGGGTTCTAAAAAAATCTTGTTGGAGAATAAAAATACCAATGGACTCATACAAATTAGTATTAGGGAAAATAAACAGTAGAAGACCGGAGAAAGTGAATATTAAGAAAGACACACATGTAAGATGCAAGGGAAAAAAAGCATGACTATACAAAAGGATATTTACAGTAAGGAGATACAACACAGGAAGTGGAAAGATAATCATAGAAAAACCACAACATGTATTTTTAAAATGCAAGGCCCCTGGGAAGAGAAAGCAAATGATACAATAATGCCATTCAGTCTGGCATCCTGTGCATTTGGTTTTGCTCTTTACTCTTTTTTTTTTTAACTTTAAACAATTTGTTATGAGAGTAACAAAGATACAGCTTATGATCTTGTAACTCTAATGCTCTAAATCAGAAACAGATGGTGACTAGTGTACCCTGTTTCCTAGAAACCGCAGAATTTTGAGGACAACACCCTCTCTGCACTGCACCACTGATTTCAGTTCCTTCACAGATACTAATACATGGCTAAATAACGTGGTTGCTGAGTATTGTATTGGAATATCTGTTTTCCTGGCTCGGGAATCTTTTTGAAGGTTAAAACTTTTCTCCATCTTTATTCCTTTTTTCTGATTCAAAAAGTAATTCCTTTTTATTGTGATAATTTTTAAAAATATGGAACAAGGAAGAAAATAAAAATCCCCATTCCTTTCCCACCCAGCAATAACCAATGACCACTGTTAACATGTTGACAACATTCTTCGAGTTATTTTTCTGCACACACAAACACACTTCACAGAAAATTGAATGTATAGAAATTGTTTTATACTTGTTTTGTTCACTGAACAATAATTACTTTACATTTTTTCACATCATCAAATGTTTATGATAATTGCCAGTATTCCATCATATTGGAGAAGTTAATTTATTTAACTCCCCTTTTTTTCATTCAACAAATTCTTTTTTTTTTTTTTTTTTTGAAACGAGTCTCACTCTGCGGCCCAGGCTGGAGTGCAGTGGCATGATCTCAACTCACTGCAACTTCTGCCTCCTAGGTCCTAGGTTCAAGCAATTCTCCTGCCTCAGCCTCCCAAGTAGTTGAGATGGGATTACAGGCATGCACCACCATGCCCAGCTAATTTTTGTACTTTCAGTAGAGACAGGGTTTTACCATGTTGGCCAACTGGTCTCGAACTCTTAACCTCAGGTGATCCACCCGCCTCGGCCTCTTAAAGTGCTGGGATTACAGGCGTGAGCCACCATGCCTGACCCTCATTCAACAAATTCTAATTAACACCTACTATGTGTCAGAACTGTGCTCGGCACTGGATACACAGTGGTGAGTAAAGTAGGCAAAGATCTTGCCCCATGGAGTTTAAAGTCCTGTATTGATCTCTGTTTGCTTGAGAACTTTTCTTATTTAAAAAAATAGCACAGTGAGGCTGGGCATGGTGGCTCAAACCTGTAATCCCAGCACTCTGGGAGGCCGAGGCAGGCGGATCACAAGGTCAGGAGTTCGAGACCAGCCTGGCCAACATGGTGAAACCCCGTCTCTACTAAAAATACAAAAATTAGCCAGGTGTGGTGGCGCACACCTTTAATCCCAGCTACTCAGGACGTTGAGGCAGAAGAATCGCTGGAACCCAGGAGGCAGAGGTTGCAGTGAGCTGAGATCTCACCACTGCACTCCAGCCTGGGTGACAGAGTGAGTGAGACTCCGCCTCAAAAAAAAAAAATCTCAGTGAAATCTGGAAAACACTACCTCAGCTAAGTGACTAAGCTTAACATAATCAGTGAAAAGTCAAGTAGACAGCATGTACCCCTGCTGTGCCGGGACAAGAATGGCACTTTACCTCTGTGGTCTTCCTCTCATAACCCTAATCTAACCATGATTTTTTAAGAGAAAAATCAGACAAAAGACATTCTACAAAATACTTGTTCAGTACTTCTCAAAACTGTCAAGGGGAATTCCTGACTAGCTTGGGCAACATAGAGAGATTCCATCTCTACAAAACATTTAAAAATTAGCCAGGCATGGTGGCATGTGCCTGTAGTCCCAGCTACCCAGGAGGCTGAGGCAGGAGGATCACTTGAGCCTGGGAGGTTGAGGCTGCAGTGAGCTATGATCACGCCACTGCACTCCAGTCTGAGTGACAGAATGAGACCTTGTCTCTTAAAATTGGAAAAAAAAAAAGTATGGATTTTAGTTAATAAAAATGTATCAATATTGGTTTATTAGTCTGGGCATGGTGGCTCATGCCTATAATCCCAGCACCTTGGGAAGCTGAGGTGAGCAGATCACTTGAGGTCAAGAATTCAAGACCAGCCTGGCCAAAATGGTGAAACCCCATCTCTACTAAAAATACAAAAACTAGCCAGGCGTGGTGGCAGGCGTCTGTAATCCCAGCTATTCTGGAGACTGAGGCAGGAGAATTGCTTGAATCGGGGAGGTGGAGATTGCAGTGAGCCGAGATCAGGCCACCGCACTACAGCCTGGGCGACAGAACGAGACTCCTCAAAAAAAAAAAAAAAAAAATATATATATATATATATATATATAGGTTCATTAGTTGTGACCAATGTTTCATACTGTTACAGATAGGAAAGGGGTCCCGATCCAGACCCCAAGAGAGGGTTCTTGGATCTCACACAGGAAAGAATTCAGGGTGAGTCCGCAGCGCAAAGCAAAAACAAGTGTATTAGGAAAGTAAAGTGGTGGAAGGACAGCTACTCCATAGACAGAGTAGGGTGTTCCCAAAAGTAAGGGGAGGAACGCATCCACCCTAGGTACAAAGCTTGTATATATGGGGAGATGTGCTCTGCTACGAGGGTTTGTGATAAAGGATTAAGTTTTTTAATTACTATATTTTTCAAAAATCAATATTATTATCTGTAAAGCAAAATTAGGAATGCCTCTGTTCTCCAGATATCGGGATATCTGGACACTCCCAAGTCTGGGTCTGTTTAGTAAGCATTATTAATTTGTCCCCTTAGCTGTAAACATCTAGAGGCTAGGAATGCCTAACTTTCTGAGAATGTAGCTCAGCAACTCCTGGCCTCGTTTTTCCAGCCCTCACTCAAAATGGAGTCACTCTGGTTCAAACGCTTCTGACAATACTAACATAAACTGTGAACAATAGGGGAGCTGGGGAGAGAGAATAGATGGAGTATACAGGAACTCTCTGTACTACCTTTAAAATTTCTTTGTAAATCTAAACCTATTCTAAAATTAAATGTTTATTTTGGGAAAAAAAGCAAACACTGTGACAGTCATCCTTGTTTTTTGTTTGTTTTTGAGTCTCGCTCCATTGCCCAGGCTGGAGTGCAGTGGCGCGATTTCAGCTCACTGCAACCTCCGCCTCCCAGGTTTAAGCGATTCTCCTGCCTCAGCCTCCCGAGTAGCTGGGATCACAGGCACATGCCACCAGACCCGGCTAATTTTTTTGTATTTTTAGTAGAGACGGGGTTTCACCATGTTGGCCAGCCTAGTCTCCAACTCCTGACCTCAGGTGATCCACCTGCCTCAGCCTCCCAAAGTGCTGGGATTATAGGCATGAGCCACCACGCCCGGCAATCCTTGTATCTTGAAGCATATCTGTGATTGTTCCCTTAGGATAAAACTCTGAGTCAAATTGCTGAGTCAAACTGTACTGCACACATATTTTTATCCACTAGAGATTGTTCTTTTAAAATGTTATAGATGTTTTTCTGACTTTTTAAAGATGTTTATACCTATACCTTTATCTTAGCATTTTCCTAGTTGTGAACCAGGAAACCTAAGAGCTCATGAAGCCCAGAGGCCTCATTTTACAGATGAGGAAACTGAGGCCCAGAGAAATGAAGTGACTTGCCAAAGGCCAAGTGGTTAGTTAACAGTGGGAGCTGGAACCCCTATTTGTGTCAACAGCAATCCCTACTGAACTGTCTCGGAGTTTGGCCAAATGAAGTAAAATTTTCTGGCTCATAGTGGAATCAGCGATCAACAACCAGACCTGCATCTTTCTATTTCCTGTAGGTAAATACAAGGGTTTGCTTCCTTTCTTTTGGATATGGTTGCTAGGAGCTAAAAGTATTTTAAAATGTTTAAAGAACGGATTCAGACACAACTAATAGAATTGCCTGACTAAATGCCTGGGCAAATCGCTTTTTTTTTTGAGGTACTCCTTTCTTTTTTTTTTTTCTTTTTTTTTTTCTTTTTTTGAGACAGAGTCTCACTCTGTCGCCCAGGCTGGAGTGCAGTGGCATGATCTCGGCTCATTGCAACCTCCGCCTCCCGGGTTCAAGCGATTCTCCTGACTCAGCTTCCTAAGTAGCTGGGATTACAGGCACACACCACTACACCTGGCTAATTTTTGTATTTTTAGTAGAGACTGGGTTTCACCATGTTGGTCAGGCTGGTCTTGAACTCCTGACCTTGTGATCCACCCGCCTTGGCCTCCCAAAGTGCTGGGATTACAGGGGTGAGCCCCTGCACCTGGCCTTTTTTTTTTTTTTTTTTTTTTAGTCAGAATCTTGCTTTGTCACCCAGGCTGGAGTGCAGTGGCATGATCTTGGCTCACTGTAACCTCCATCTCCCAGATTCAAGAGATTCTCCTGCCTCAGCCTCCCAAGTAGTTGGGATTACAGGTGCCCGCCACCACACCCAGCTATTTTTTGTATTTTTAGTAGAGACGGGGTTTCACCATTTTGGCCAGGCTGGTCTCAAACTCCTGACCTCAAATGATCCACCCACCTCAGCCTCCCAAAGTGCTGGGATTATGGTGAGCTACTGCTTTCTAATCAGAAAATTCAGAATTCCAATGCCTCCTTTTAGTCTTCTGACAGGCACCTAGGAAAAATCAAGTAGTTAGTGCAGATAGATCTGAGGAAACGTTAGAAATATCATTTAAGGAGGCTGGGCACGGTGGCTCACGCGTATAATCCCAGCATTTCGGGAGGCCGAAGTGGGGGGATCACCTGAGGTCGGGAGTTGGAGACCAGCCTGGCCAACATGGTGAAACCCTGCCTCTACTAAAAATACAAAAATTAGCCAGGCATGGTGGTGGATGTCTGTAATCCCAGCTACTCGGGAGGCTGAGGCAGGAGAATCGCTTGAACCTGGGAGGCGCAGGTTGCAGTAAGCTGAGATCATGCCACTGCACTCCAGCCTAGGTGACAGAGCAAGACTCTGTCTCAAAAAAAAGAAAAGAAATATCATCTAAGGAAAAGGCATTTGAATGAGAACAAAGGGCACATTTTCTGTTAAGTGGTCTGTGCTATCCCAAGAAAGTTCATTTCCTTGCCCCTGTGGTCTTTAGACAAGGAAAACCCCAGACTTGGCATTAGTAAGGAAGAAGAGGGCAATGGAAAGGAAAAGAGAGAATTGTTAGACTTCTTGGCTGGAATTCAGAAACAAATAGTTCCCAAGCCTGGCATTGTCGAGGCCAGCGTCAGGACCAGCCCAAGGAGGCAGACAAGGAACATTACCGTTACTGACTTGGCTCCACACACCGTTACTCAAGAGAAACTGGTGCGTCAGCAAGATCCTGGAGGATGCGAGAGAAATATAAACAATCGCTGGGTGTGGACCTGTGGCTGCTTACAGAGGCTTTGCCGGCTCTGAAATTGTAGTCACACATTTTGACTAATTTAATTTCCAGAAATTCTTGCAAGATTTGGGCAGTGACGTCGGGCGCGGTGGCTCACGCCTGTAATCCCAGCACTTTGGGAGGCCAAGGAGGGTGGATCACCTGAGGTCAGGAGTTCAAGACCAGCCTGGCCAACAAGGTGAAACCCCGTCTCTACTAAAAATACAAAAATGTTGTTAGAGGTACACGCCTGAAATCCCAGCTACTAGGAGGCTGAGGCATGAGAATTGTTTGAACCTGGGAGGTGGAGGTTGCAATGAGCCAAGACTGCACCTTATATTCCAGCCTGCGTGACAGAGTGAGATTCTGTCTCAAAAAATTTTTAAAAAATTTTAAAAAGGCCGGGCATGGTGGCTCACACCTGTAATTCCAATACTTTGGGAGGCCAAGATGGGAGGATCACCTGAGGTCAGGAGTTTGAGACCAGCCTGGCCAACATAGTGAAACCCCATCTCTACTAAAAATATAAAAATTAGCTGGGTGTGGTGGTGCACGCCTGTAGTCCCAGCTACTTGGGAGTCTGAAGCAGGAGAATCACTTGAACCTGGGAGGCGGAGGTTGCAGTGAGCAGAGATCAGGCCACTACACTCCAGCCTGGGCGACAGAGTGAGACTCTGTCTCAGGAAAAAAAAAAAAAAAAAGTAAAAAAAGAGAAATTTATAGAAAATATTACCTGAAAGGTGAAAACAATCCAGGGTGTATAGTTCCCAAGGCTAAGTCCAAAGCACAGGAGGATCAAGTCTAGGTGGGAGGCCTGGGCTTTCAGAAGGGCCCCTCAAAGGCCCTGGAGTCTAAAGTCATGGTGGTTTTCTAAGTGGGTAGAAAGAATACTGAAAACGGAATTGAGAAGTCACTGACATACCTCATTTACTCCACAATTTTGCTTTTTCTTTTAGAAACAGAGTCTCGCTCTGTCACCCAGGCTGGAGTGCAGTGGCACAGTCATAGCTCATTATAACCTTGAACTTCTGGGCTCAAGGGCTCCTCCTGCCCCAGCCTCCCAAGTAGCTGAAACTACAGGTGTACACTACCATACTTGGATAATTTTTTTTTTTTTTTGTAGAGATGGAGTCTCACTATGTTGCCCAGGGTGGTCTCAAACTCCTGGGCTCAACCAATCCTCCTGCTTCAGCCTCCCAAAATGCTGGGATTATAGGTGTGACCCACCGTGCCCAGCTGATATTTTTAACAGATGGGCAAAATGACAGTAAAGCCATGTTTTCCAAAATATATTCTCAAAGAACAATGGTCCAATGAGTTGCTCCTTGAAAAGAGTATTCTGTATGTCAAAGAGTCTGGAAAGCATATCATGCATAAGGCCTTCTTGGAACTTCACAAAGCTATTATATTAATGTCTTTGAAAAGTTCTTCAAGAAAGAAATATGTTTAACTTTATTTATCATCATTTCCCACACTTGTTTAAACCACCAAATTCTTCTTTCAAGGAGTAGCTATCAAGCTGGTTATGAAAATCTGCTTAAACTTCAATTAACAGTATTGTTTAGCCAGGCACAGTGGCTCACACCTGTAATCCCAGACTTTGGGAGGCCGAAGTGGGTGGATCATGAGGTCAGGAGTTCGAGACCAGCCTGGCCAAGATGGTGAAACGCTGTTTCTACTAAAAATACAACAATTAGCCGGGCGTGGTGTCGGGCACCTGTAATCCCAGGTACTCAGGAGGCTGAAGCAGGAAAATCACTTGAACTCAGAAGGCAGAGGTTGCAGTGAGCTGAGATCATGCCCCACTGCACTCTAGCCCGGGTGACAGAGCGAGACTCCGTCTCAAAAAAAAAAAAAAAAGAAAGAAAGAAAAAGTCCGGGCACAGTGGCTCACGCTTTTGGGAATCCCAGCACTTTGGGAGGCCGAGGCGGGCGGATCACGAGGTCAGATGTTCAAGACCAGCCTGACCAACACGGTGAAACCCTATCTCTAACTAAAAGTACAAAAATTAGCCAGGTGTGGTGGTGTGTGCCTGGAATCCCAGCTACTCAGGAGACTGAGGCAGGAGAATCGCTTGAACCTGGGAGGTAGAGGTTGCAGTGAGCAGAGATCGCGCCACTTCACTCCAGCGTGAGCAACAGAGCGAGACTCCATCTGAAAAAAAAAAAAAGTATTTAAATAAAACTTGCTGCAAAATATTGGTAACATTCTGCATTTTCTTTCTAAACGAAGTCACTACCTAACCACTAGATGGCAATATGATTCAATTTATGTTATAACCATCCCCCCAGAACATTAATAGTTCAAAGGGTATTTGAGTTTTCCAAAAATGCATATATGCACTTATTCATTCATTTAATTATTCCTCAAACATTTATTAGGTAACATGAAGTTCCCGAAATTCTGATGGATGTTGGAGATAAGACAATGATCTAAAGCTAAAAAGTGTTCACTGTCAAAAAACGTAATTCCTAGATTCCTATAAAACTGAAAGATGCCTCATCAATTTAACATTTTTTTCTGAGAAAAAAATGAAAAAACATTACTACATTAAATACGTACGTTGAGGCCGGGTGCGGTGGCTCATGCCTGTAATCTTAACACTTTGGGAGGCTGAGATGCGTGGATCACTTGAGGTCAGGAGTTTGAGACCAGCCTGGCCAACATGGTAAAACCCCGTCTCTACTTGAACCCAGGAGCTGGAGGTTGCAGTGAGCCAAGATTGCGCCACTGTACTCCAGCCTGGGCAACAGAGTGAGATTCTGTCTCAAAATAAATAAATTAATTAATTAAATTAAATTAAAATAAAAATAGCAATCATGTATTTAGCTCATTAATATGCAATTTGGACAGGGTTCAGTGGTGATGACTCATCTCTGCTCTACAAAACATCTGGGACCTGGGGACTTACCAGGCATCTCTCACTTCAAGTAGCATTAGAGTCTCTGTGTGTGGTCTCTCCCTGCAATCTGCCTAGGATGGCCCTGGCATAGCCAAATTTCTTACATGACAGCTTGCTTCCCCTATAGCCAGTCTTCCAAGAGAGAGGTAGGCTCTCTTAAGCTAGGCTGGCACAGCGTCACTTTTGCTGTATTATATTCCTTAGAGCAGTTACAGAACCCTCCAGATTGAAGGGGAGGGGACAAAGAAGGCTACACTTCTGGATGGGAACAATGTCAAAGAGTTCGTGGCCATCTTTCTTTTGCCATACGGATATATGAGCCTTGGGTGTTGGGATTAAAAGAGAAAAGTCCAGGGTAATTACTAGATTTCTAGACTGGGCCACAGTGGTGATGTCCACACAGATATAGACTACATGTGAGAGTATATGGTGAGAGTATATAGAGAGGGGTAACATTTTGGATATGCTGAATTTGAGATGTCCAGGGGAAATCCAAGGGGCATCAAGGAGGCAACTGAATATAAAGGCTGAGAACTTGGCAAAAGAGGTCTGACCTCTAGACATGAAAGTGGAAATAATCAGTCTTCGGAATAGTTCTCTCTACTGTGGCGCATCAGTGTCATGCGCAGTTATAACTTGGATAACCACGAATTTGTAAATAATAACAGTTGAAGTGTGGCCAGGCGCAGTGGCTCACACCTGTAATCCCAGCACTTTGGGAGGCCGAGGCAGGCAGATCATGAGGTCAGGAGATTGAGACTATCCTGGCTAACACGGTGAAACCTCATCTCTACTAAACATACAAACAAATAAGCCAGGCATAGTGGCTCACACCTGTAATCCCAGCTACTCGGGAGGCCAAGGCAGGCAGATCATGAGGTCAGGAGATTGAGACTATCCTGGCTAACACGGTGAAACCTCATCTCTACTAAACATACAAACAAATAAGCCAGGCGTGGTGGCTCACACCTGTAATCCCAGCACTTTGGGAGGCCGAGGCAGGCAGATCATGAGGTCAGGAGATTGAGACTATCCTGGCTAACACTGTGAAACCTCATCTCTACTAAACATACAAACAAATAAGCCAGGCGTGGTGGCAAGCACCTGTAATCCCAGCTACTCGGGAGGCTGAGCAACTGGAACAGTGCTGGTAACTGAGATGGAGAAAGTAAGCGTGGGGAGAGAGGTTAGGACTTCAGTTTCAGACATGTTAAATCTAAGATACAAAACAGGCAGTTGAATACATAAACCTGGACTTCGGGGGAGAAGCTTAGACTGGAGGTATACATTTGGGGATGATGGGCATATAGCAGTGTAGTATTTAAAGCCAGAAGACTGGGTGAGATTCTCAGGGGAGTGTTTGTAGATGGAAAGGACCAAGAACTGAACTCTGGACATTCCAACATCAAGAGGTTGGGGAAAAGAGGAGCATCTAGGAAAGGAGTCTGAAAAGGAACGGTTAGTGAAATAGGTAGAATCAAGAGAGTGGCGTCCTTGATGCCACATGAAGAATGTGTTTCCACGAGGAAGGAGCAAGCAATTGGTCAAATTCTACAAGAAGTCAAATAAGCTTAGAAATAACAGTTCGGGCCAGGCGCTGTGGCTCATGCCTACAATCCCAGCACTTTGGGAGGCAGAGGCAGGAGGATCGCTTCAGGCCTGGAGTTTGAGACCAGCCTGGGCAACACAGGAAGACCCTGTCTCTACAAAAAATAAAAATAAAAAATTTAGCAGGGCATGGTGGCACAAGCCTGTGGCCCCAGCTACTTGAGAGGCTGAGGCAGGAGGATCACCTCAGCCCAGGAGTTTGAGGCTGCAATGAGCTGGGATCACATCACTGCACCCCAGTCTGGATAACAGAGCAAGATTCTGTGTCAGAAAAAAGAAATAGCAGTTTAGTATTAGATAGGTAATGTGGATGCCATTGATAACCTGGAAAGAAGCAGTTTCAGCAAGACAGTAGGAGTAAAAGCCTGAAAAACATGGATTTAATGAGGCCAGACGCAGTGGCTCACGCCTGGAATCCCAGCACTTTGGGAGGCCGAGGCAAGTGGATCACTTGAGGTAAGGAGTTCGAGACCAGCCTGACCAACATGGTGAAACCCTGTCTCTACTAAAAATACAAAAAAAAATTACCCAGGCAGGGCAGCGTATGCCTGTAATCCCAGCTATTTGGGAGGCTGAGGCAGGAGAATCGCTTGAACCCAGGAGGCAGAGGTTGCAGTGAGCCGAGATTGTGCCATTGCACTCCAGCCTGGCCAACAATAGCGAACTCCATCTCAATAAATAAACATATAAATAAAAATAAGAGAATGAGAGAGAAGGAATTAAAACACTCTTGAGTTTTGCTGTGGGTGAGAGGAGAAGAGATATGGAGTAGTAGCTGCAGAGAGTGGAGGTCGAGGGAATGTTTGTATGCTTAGTACATACAGTACTAAGTAAAAAGGGAAAAAGACTGAAAATGGAAATAATTGAATTGCTGGAATGATGTCCTTGAGCAGGTGTTCTAAGGAAGCAGAAAGGTTGTCTCTGCATAAGCTCAGAGACAGTTTATAGTAACAGGAAGGGAAGGCAAAATATGTGGTTACAGATGCTGGTAGGTGGGGAGATGTCATTGTAGAGGAAGTCCTCCCCTCCTTCTTCCTTCTTTCCAGATGGGTCTCTTTCTGGCCATGCTGGAGCACAGTGGCAGGATTGTAGCTCACTGTATCCTCCAACTCCTGGGCTCAAGAAATCCTCCTATAGCTGGGACTACAGAGGCACACCACTATGCCTGGCTAATTTTTTAAAAAATTTTATTAGAGATCGGGGTATGTTGCCCAGGCTTGTCTTGAACTCCTGGCCTCAAGCTATCCTTCCATCTCAGCCTCTGATTGCTTTAATTTTCTAAATGAAGAAGCAAGCTGAGAGTCAGGATGACAAAGGAGGCAATGGAGGTTATAGGAGTTATGAAACACTCATTTAGAACAGTAAATGGAGAAGGCAAATACAATGTGTTTGCTGGGCAGCATTATAGGCCCACTCAAGGTATATATGGTCCTGATGGAGTTAGAGGGAGGCATGTCAGTATGGGTGTAGAGTTTTCTGTCTGTTTTCTTTCTTTTCTTTTTTTTTTTTTTGAGATGGAGTTTCGCTCTTGTTGCCCAGGCTGCAGTGCAACGGCGCGATCTTGGCTCACTGTAACCTCCACCTCCCGGGTTCAAGCGATTCTCCTGCCTCAGCCTCCCAAGTAGCCAGAATTACATGAGCGCACCATCATGCCCAGCTAATTTTTCTTTTTTTCTCTCTTTTTTTTTTTTTTTTGAGACAGTCTCGCTGTGCCACCCAGGTTGGAGTGCAGTGGCGCGATCTTGGCTTGCTGCAACCTCCACCTCCCGGGTTCAAGCGATTCTCCTGCCTCAGCCTCCTGAGTAGCCAGAATTACATGAGCGCACCATCATGCCCAGCTAATTTTTCTTTTTTTCTTTCTTTTTTTTTTTTTTTTGAGACAGTCTTGCTCTGTCACCCAGGTTGGAGTGCAGTGGCGTGATCTTGGCTCGCTGCAACCTCCACCTCCCAGGTTCAAGCGATTCTCCTGCCTCAGCCTCCTGAGTAGCTGAGATTACAGGCGTGCACCACCATGCCTGGCTAATTTTTTGTATCTTTAGTAGAGACAGGGTTTCACCATGTTGGCCAGGTTGGTCTCAAACTCCTTACCTCGTGATCCACCCACCTGTGCCTCCCAGAGTGCTGGGATTACAGGCGTGAGCCACCACGCCCGGGTAATTTTTCTATTTTTGGTAGAGACAGGGTTTCACCATGTTGGCCAGGCTGGTCTCGAACTCCTGACCTCAGGTGATCCTCACGCCTTGGCCTCCCAAAGTGCTGGGATCACAGGCGCGAGCCACCACGCCTGACCCGGGTGTATAGTTTTCTCCAGTCATGTTCAGCTACAGATTTGAATGTAGTCGAAGTTGTAGTTTTTACCGATGAAGAGAGTTAGGCAATGAAGTAATTTAATGGTATTCAGGCTAAGAAAGAAACACCAAAGAAGTGAGGGACAGTGAACATTTTGTAGAACAATGGATTCCAGGTAGAATGAGGGGACTGCACTGCCAAAGTTGGTGTCCCAGAGAGAGTGAAGTGGAAAGACAGAAAACGATGGTCGGAACCAGATAAATGAAACGGAGAATGACACGGAATGGTTGTGGTCACTGGTAATAGAAGTGCTTAACAAGCGTTGGCTATCGCTAAGGAACAAAACCTTCCCCGCTGGAGATTAGCATTTTCCTCGATTTTGAACATCTACTCCCACAATATCTTCTAAACACCCACTATGGGCCCTTACTGCATTGACAGCCAAGTGCCAGATCACGGGTGGAATGAATGGCAAATTCCTTTCACGTATCCAAGTGAGTAGCACTCAGGTAACCTCAGCAAGTGGCAGCACCAAGGTTTACCACATTACGTTTCATTATACAGGAATACACGAATACAGTCTCTTGGGGGGGAAAAAAGACCAAAACCAAAGGCCTTTCCCTCACTACCCCTTCCTCACCCCGCCATCCCCAGTGTCGCCACTGAAGAGCGAAGGGAGGATCGCCAAAGATTTACAGACGGACACCCTAACCGAGAGAGAGGTGACCATAAACCCGGGATCCGGCAAGGACGCCGAAAGGCCGGGACTCCCCGGACCTCGCCCCTCCTGGGAGACTGAGTCCCGCATTTTAGGAACAGAAACAAACCCGGCCCCGCCCCCCGCCCTGCGGCCGCTGAGAAAAGGGCACCGCCCTCCGGAGGCGTTCCGGCCGGCCACTGGAAGGTTCTCGCAGATAGAGGCTGCCTCCCCTGCCCCTTCTCTTCTGGATTCCTCGCTGCCCACCCTCATTCTCCCGGTGGAAGCCCCGCAACGAAGGGCCGGAGCCGCCTTTCTGCTCCCGGGATGCTTCACCTGTCTGCAGCTCCGCCCGCCTCACCCCCGGAAGTGACGGCGACCGCGCGGCCCTGCCTTTGTCCCGTCGGGCATCGCGGCGACGGCGGGAAGATGGCGGCGGCGGGAGCCCTGGAACGGAGCTTCGTGGAGCTAAGCGGAGCTGAGCGCGAAAGGCCGAGGCACTTTCGGGAATTCACAGTCTACAGCACTGGTACGGAAATGGCCAGGGAGGGTGCGATCCGATCTGTCCCCTCGGGCTCCTCTCATGGGTCCCGGGGTCCCTGACTCCCTGGTTCATCCTCCTGAGTCCACATGCCTCTGGCCCCGGGATCAGAGATCCCTTGATGTCCGACGTTTTCCTCTTTTCTTTGTATGGGTTGTCAGTCTGTCACCCTCTGCTTTGTCAGCTCCCTTAGTGCCTGTCATTTCTCAGAAGACGCGTGTGCAGGCTGACCACGTTGATTTTGCAGGGACTGCAAATGCCGTGGCTGGCGCCGTAAAATACAGTGAGAGCGCGGGAGGCTTTTATTATGTGGAGAGTGGCAAGTTGTTCTCCGTAACCAGAAACAGGTTCATTCATTGGTAAGTGCTATGGTTCGCCAAACTCCCCTGGAAGGGAGGGTTTGTTGTATAAATTTTCGTCGCTGTACCCAAAGTGCTATTCTAGAAGCGGTAATTGACACTTAGGGAAAGAGAAAGGTTGTTTTTTCAGTTCGTATCAGAATCGGGAAAACTGAGACACAGAGTTCTAGAAGAGATACCTCCCCCCTCCCCCCCACACACACATACACCAAGCAACACCAGAAGCAGAGGGAATGTAGCTTAGGGGGATAAAGCCCATAAGACCAGTTTTAAACATGAACCCGTTATGTTTTTATAGTGCTTTACAGCTTCCTTCATCGTACAAATATGTTCGAGCTTCAATATGTCAGGCATTGTGCTAGGTACCAGGACGAAATGAACAAAACTGCCATTTTCATCATGCAAGACGTTGTAGCAATGTCAGAATAGATGTGGACCCACTTTTCATGGGGAAATTTTGTGGAGGAAAATTTGCCCTAGAGGAAAAATATAGGGGTTATGAGAGGCTAATAAAAGGACCAAATGTAATTAGTGGGGCAGGGAAAGGCTTTAAGGAATTCACAGTTAACCTGAGATCTAAAGGACACGAGGTTAGCCAGGCATGGGGAGTGGACAGAGAGGAGTCCAGCAAGTAGGATCACCATATGCAAAGGTCATGAAGTGGAAAGTGTGGCGGGTTTGGAACTGACCAAAGATCTGTGTGGCTTAAGTGCAGTGGGTAAAACAGAAAGTGAGGTGAGATACTGAGGCTGGAGAGGTAGGCAGGACTCGGACCTTTGGATGGGAACAGTTAACACTGGGGATCCCAAAAGGAGGGAGGGAGGGGAGCAAAGTTTGGAAAACCTATCGGATACTGTGTTCACAACTTGGGCAGCAGGATCATTAGAAGCCCAAACCTCAGGTATACAGGAATATACACACAATATACTCATGTAACAAACCTGCACATGTACCCCTGAATCTAAATTTTTTTAAATGTGTTTTTAGAAGATCTCAGTCTACTTTGTGGAAAGTGGATTTGGATTAGATGGGTATAATACAAAAAAAATTTTGCTTTTATCATGGCCCAAGTAAGGGTTGCTGGTGGCTCAATTGTGGGAATGACTAGAAATAGAAAAGTAGATGGATTCAAGATACCTTCGGAAGATAGATTCACTAGGACTTGGTGGTGGATTGAATATGGGGTAAGAGATGGTAAAAGAAAAGGAGAGAACAAGGACAGCTCCCTGGTGTCTCCTGTGACTAACCAGATGTGAGTGGGGAGGAGTTGCCATTTACAGAGATACATAGAAGATGGATTTTGGAAAGATATGAATAATTCTATTGGACATAGTAAATTTGAAGTACCTGGGGAGCAGCCCTTTGGAAATGTCAAGTAGGCATTGAAGTTTACAGGTCTAAGGCTCAAAAGAGAGACTTTATGTTAGAGATACAAATTTCATTTAATTAAATATTTTGGCTGGGCACAGTGGCTCACACCTGTAATACCAGCACTTTGGGGGGCTGAGGTGGGAGTATCTCTTGAGGCCGGGAGTTCAAGACCCCATTTCTACAAAAAAAAATTTTTTTTTCTTTCTGCTTTTTTTTTTTTTTTCTTTTTGAGAGACAGTCTGGCTCCGTTGTCCAGGCTGTAGTGCATTGGTGCAATTATGGCTCACTGCAATCTCCGCCTCCTAGGTTCAAGTGACCCTCCCACCTCAGCCTCCCAAGTAGCTGGAATTACAGGTATGCACCACCATGCCCAGCTAATTTTTCTATTTGTTTTTGTAGAGATGGGGTTTTGCCTTGTTGTCCAGACTGGTCTTGAACTGCCGGACTCAAACAGTGCCCCGTTTTCGGCCTCCCAACTTGCTAGGATTACAGGCGTGAGCTACCGTGTCCAGCCTGATTTTTTAAAATAAGCCAGGCAGAGTGGCGTGTGCCTTTCATCTTAACTACTCAGGAGGCTGAGGCGGGAGGATCCGATCGTGCCACTGCACTCCAGGTGGGAAAAAGGGTAAGACCCCATCTCTTTTAAAAAAAAATAGGAAGAAAGAAAGAAAATTTGCTTGCCTAATGTATTTCAGTCCGTTTTTAGGGAATAGGGATATAGCAGGGAACAAAACAAAGTCCCTACTCTCATGGAGGAAGATAGGCAACAACAACAATAACCAAAAAACCCCAAGTACATGCAGTTTTGTTACAGGAAAAGGGTGCCGATCCAGACCCCCAGGGAGGGTTCTTGGATCTCGCACAAGAAAGAATTCAGGGCAAGTCTGCAGTGCAAAGTGAAAGCAAGTTTATTAAGAAAGTAAAGGAGGCCAGGCATGGTGGCTCACACCTGTAATCCCAGTACTTTAGGAGGCCAAGGCAGGTGGATCACCTGAGGTCAGGAGTTCGAGACCAGCCTGACCATGGTGAAACCCTGTCTCTACTAAAAATACAAAATTAGCTGGGCATGGTGGCACATGCCTGTAATCCCAGCTACTTGAGAGGCTGAGGCAGGAGAATAGCTTGAACCCAGGAGGTGGAGGGTGCAGTGAGCTGAGATCACACCATTGCACTCCAGCCTGGGCAACAAGAGCAAAACTGCATCTCAAAAAAAAAATGTAAATAAAAGAATGGCTACTCCATAGACAGAGTAGCCCCGAGGGCTGCTGGTTGCCCATTTTTATGGTTATTTCTTGATGATATGCTAAACAGGTGTGGATTATTCATGCCTCCACTTTTTAGACCATATAGGGTAACTTCCTGATGTTGCCATGGCATTTGTAAACTGTCATGGCGTTGATGGGAGTGTAGCAGTGAGGACGACTGGAGGTCACCCTTGTCGCCATTTTGGTTTTGGTGAGTTTTGGCCGGCTCCTTTATTGCAACCTGTTTTATCAGCAAGGTCTTTATGACCTGTATTTTGTGCTGACCTCCTATCTCATCCTGTGACTTAGAGTGCCTTAACTGTCTGGGAATGCAGCCCAGTAGGTTTCAGTCTCATTTTACCCAGCTCCTATTCAAGATGGAGTTGCTCTGGTTCACATGCGTCTGACAGTTTGTCAGTTGATAAATGGAATAGGGAAAAGGGAACAGCTTAAGAGGGAAGAGGAATACCTGTGGGAGTTCATGTTTTATGTAGGTGGTTGGGCAAGAGCCAGGGGTAAGTTGACGTTTGAGCAGAAGAAAGGATATCTAGGGAATGAGTATTTCAGGTGGAGCCTTCCAAGAAAACGGAATAAAAAGTGTAAAGAACCCTGAAACAGGAGCTTGTTGTGTTCAAAGAGTGGAAAGGGGCCAGGAGTCTGCAGCTGAGTGAACAAAGGGTAGAATAATAAGAAAGAGATAGCTGAGGGCCAGATCAGGGCTTTGTTGGTTATTTTAAGCTTCGGCTTTTGCTCTGAGTAAGATGAGAAGAAGCTGTGGAAGGTTAAAGTGGAGGAATGACGTGATCTAAGATCTGGGCTTCTAAAGGATTGCTTTGACTGTTGGCTTGAGAATAGAGTGTGGTGGGGGAAAGGGTGGGTGCAGGGAGACCAGTTAGGAGGCTGGTGCCACAATTCAGACATGATGGTGGCTTAGATCAGGGTGGTAGTGACAGACAGTGAGAAATGTTCTGATTGTGGATATGTTTTCAAGGTGAATTTGTTAGAATTGCTGTTGCATTGGATGGGGAGTATACAGAAAGAAAAGAGTCACAGGTGAGCCCTAGATTTTTGGCTTGAGCAATTGGAAGTTAGGGGGATGTTATTAATTGCAATGGAAAGAAGTATAGGTGAAGCAGGTACTTTTGTTTTCTTCAGGTTCAGTGAGTCCAGGAGTTCTGTTTTGGACAGGTGTAATCTGAGATGCCTGTTAGATATACAAGTGAGTGTTGAGACAGTAGTCAGGAGTTGAGTGGAGAAGTTGGGCTGACGATACAGATTGTGAAATTGTTGGCATTAGATCGTGCTTAAAGCTGTTCTACTGAATGAGATCACCTAGAAAGTGAGAATAAATTAGGATTTTTCACCTTCTGCACTATTATTGTCAGCTAAGTCTTCATTGTGGGAGGCTGTCCTGTACGCTATAGGGTGTTAAACAGCATTCCTGGCCTCTACCCTCTGCATACCAATAGCACATCTATACTGCCACTTCTACCCCAGTTACAATAACCAAAAATATCTCTAGATATTGCTTAATATCCTGGTGAATGAGGAAGAATCGCCCCCAGTTGAGAGCCACTTGAGTAGAGCGGTCTGGGACTGAACCCTGGGGCACGCCAACATTTAGAAAAATGACGAACTAACAAAGGAGCCCAAGAAGGAGTAACTGAAGTGAGAGTTGAACAAAGAACGTGGCGTCCCAGAAGCTAAGGGAAATGTTTCAAGGAGGAGGAGAGTGAAAAACTGTCAGTGTTGCATTTAAGCCAGGCAAGATGAGAAACGAAAATTGGCCTTTGGGTCATGAGGTCATTGATGACCTGGTCAGGAATTGCTGCAGTAGTCATACAGAAGCCTCAGTGGAGTGGGTTCAAGAGAGAAAGGGAGGGGAGGAATTGTGAGTATAGAACAGCCCTTCCAAGGTGTATTGCTGTAAGGGAAGCAGAGAAATGACATGGCAGCCAGAGAGCAAGGGAGGAACAGAGAAAATATAATAATGTATCTGTGTGCAGTTGGGAACGACCTAGTAGATGCAGTTGAGAGCAATCACTAGAGGAAAGGAATTTGGGGAACTGAGAAGGTGGAGTGTTAGGATAATTGGATATTGTTTATTCATTTGTTTTTTGTTTTTTTTTTTAGAGTCAGAGTTTCACTCTGTCACCCAGGCTGGAGTACAATAGCACAGTCATGGCCTACTGCAGCCTTAAGTCCTAGGCTCAATCGATCCTCCCATCTCAGCCTCCCAAGTGGCTGAGATTACAGGCGGGCATCACCATGCCTGGCTAATTTTTTTATTTTGTAGAGATGGGGTTTTGCCGTATTGCCCAGGTTGATCTCGTACTCCTGGGCTGAAGAAATCCTCCTGTCTTGGCCTCCCAAAATGCTGGGATCATAGGCATGAGCCACCGTACCTGGCCCTGATATTGAAATCATTAAGAATTATGGCAAGAGTAGTGTGGGAGAGAGTGACAGTGGGCCAGGAGCTAAAATCAACTGCAGTGAGCATGGGTAGCAGGTGGTATCTGATTCCATGAGCTTCAGAGCTGAGTGATTCGGGTAGCAGAGGAGGAACAGTGGCCTAGAATGCCAGTGGAGAACAAGGACATCTGTATGTTTTCCTTGAGGCCCCACCCCAAAGGGCATGGTAGAGAAAACTCTGGGGTCACTGTCCTCACGGGAGATCCAGGATCCAACTTTAACCATAAGGCAGGAAAGCGAAGGAATTATTCAGAGGTGAGGTTGAGGATCCAGAAAATTGTGCTGATGCCATGAGTTACCAGAAGCAAAGTAGCTCTGGGAAATGATCAGCGCTGAAAAGGTACTTACATCCTTAGGAGTAGATAAGATGTGCCTTGGGAGAAAGTGTACAGTGAGAGAAGATGATCCAGGATCAAAGTTTGAGGAAATCTAGCATATAGGGATCAGGTCAAGGAGAAGGGGAAGAAATGGACAGGAATGTGGGAGGAAAACTGGGAGAGGGTAGTATCATAGGATTCATGAGAAGAGACTGTTTAAAAAGGAAGGCAAGGTCACGTATGTGGAATGCTGCTAAGAGATCAAGTAAGAGGGCCAGGCATGGTGGCTAACACCTGTAATCATGTGGAATGCTGCTAAGAGTCAAGTAAGAGGGCCAGGTGTGGTGGCTCACACCTGTAATTCCAGCAGTTTGGGAGGCCGAGGCAGGTAGATCACTTGAGGTCAGAAGTTCAAGAGCAGCCTGGCCAACATGGTGAAACCCTGTCTCTACTAAAAATACAAAAATTAGCCAGGTGTGATGGCAGGCACCTGTAATCCCAGCTCATCAGGAGGCTGAGGCAGAAGAATTGCTTGAACCCGGGAGGTGGGGTTGCAGTGAGCCCAGATCACACCACTGCACTCCAGCCTGGGCGACAGAGTGAGACTCAGTCTCAAAAAACAAACAAAAAAACTCTTTTAGCTCTATGAAAAGAAAAGCCTGGATTTATTCATAACATAGATATTTTTTCTCCTCAGTTATGGGTAAGATAAAACAGTCAGCTGAATCAAAAACAACCAAAATAGTTACATATGTCAAAGATGACAGTTCTGGGAGTAAAGGCTGAGTTTCAGTAAAAGAAGAATTTGTGGTGGGATACTTTTTGGGTAAGATTTCTCCTCCCATTAGTCAAGGGAACATTAACTAAAAAGGAAGGAAAGAAGGCCTGGTGTGATGGCTCACTTTTGGGAGGCTGAGGCAGGAAGATCACTTGAGCCCAGAAGTTCAAGACCAGTCTGGTTAACACAGTGGGGCCCTATATAAAACGTTTGAAAAATAGCTGAACATGATGGTGTGAGCCCATAGTCCCACCTGTAATCCCAGCTACTCGGGAGGCTGAGGTAGCAGGATCACTTGAGCCTGGTAGGTGGAGGTTGTAGTGAGTCGAGATGGTGCCACTGTACTCCAGCATGGGTGACAGAGCAAGACCCTGTCTCAAAAAATGGAGGGAGAGGAAAAATACTTTAGAAAACTACTTGAAAAAAGGAAGTTAGTTAAAATGAGGGGAATTTGAGATGATGAGATGCTTGGAAAAAGACATAGTCAGAATATATATGTGTGTATATATATGTGTGTATATATATATATTATATATATATATATTTTATATATATATATATATATTTTTTTTTTTTTTTTTTTTTTTTTTAACTGAGTCTTGTTCTGTCACCCAGGCTGGAGTGTAGTGGCGTGATCTCAGCTCACTGCAAGCTCCGCCTCCCGGGTTCAAGCGGTTCTCCTGCCTCAGCCTCCCGAGTAGCTGGGACTATAGGCACCTGCCACCATGCCTAGCTAATTTTTTTGTATTTTTAGTAGAGACGGGGTTTCACTGTGTTAGCCAGGATGGTCTTGATCCCCTGACCTCATCATCTGCCCTCCTTGACCTCCTAAAGTGCTGGGATTATAGGCATGAGCCACCGTGCCCGGCCTAGAATAATTTTAATAAAATATAAGAATATATTTACTTGAGAGGAGCAAAGCCGATAAAACTAGGAGCTGGAAGTCAAGAAAAATAAACTAGCTGGACATGGTGGCTCATGTCTGTAACCCCAGCACTTTAGGAGACTGAGGTGGGACAATCACTTGAACCCAGGAGTTCAAGACCAGCCTGGGCAACATAGTGAGACCCCCACCTCTAAAAAAAAAAAAATTTAAAAAGAGGAAAAATAAAACTAGTTGGTTAAATTTTTAATCTTGGTTTGTTCTGCAAGAAAGAGTTCATCATTCTAGGGAAGATGTGACCCCAGCAAGAAGTAGAGCCACCTCCTTTGACAATCACTAAGTATCAGCTGGTGCTGCTGAGGAAGAGGTACTAAGGATAAACCTGCAGTAGTTCACAAAGTGGGTACTAGTTTAATCATAGAGATGCAAGAGAAGGAGCAGAGTCAGGAAGAGGAAAGCAACAGGCTTTGACAGATCATACCTACTGAGTCAAGGACATAGACAAGTAAATATGTACTAGTGATTTTTAAAGATGACAAATACCTAGAAGTCAAAAGTAAGAAATATCCTTGTTAGGGTAAAGTAACATGACAGCTTCTGTGCTGAGTCTGGTAGACATTGGATGGAGGGTTGTTAAGAGTTTAAATCTGAATTTAAAGTCAGACCTAATGGCCTTGGGCAAAATGCTTTATCTCCTCTGTTGCAACTTGAATTTGAATAAAGTTTTTGTTTTTGTTTTTAGTTTGCATGCATTTTATCAAAAGCATTTATCGAATGCCAGCTCTGTCCTAGGCACTTTGCTGGGTCTAAGGATATCCAAGTGTATACGCACATACTTTACCTAGAGGAAAAGTATTAGTACTTGGGCTGTAAGAACATAGGGGCTATCTCTACACTCGCAGAACTTACCATCATTGTTAATAACAAGCTCCTTTTTAATTTTTTTCCCAATTATTTATTTATATTACTATGCTTAAGTTAATGGAAAAAGACAGCAGTTCTGCCTCATTTCAGAAAAAGTTTCCAATCAACACTGATTATATAGTGACAAATAATTAGAAATGGTGACATCTTTGTGTCAAGACTGACAAGGAAGAATGGGCTCTAGTGCTACGGTTCATTTCCAACAAGAAAATGGCACATTGGCCAGCACAAGCCATGCTAACACTGAGTCTTTAGCGCTGGGCACTGATGTGGATCTCTTCTCTGATGATAATAAATCAAGTGAAATAACTGAGTTTAAAAAAAAAAGTTTAAAACGAGCCCAAGTGAGTTTAAAAGCTATACTTCTGACATATTTTCCTTTCAAAATTTACATAAAACACACTTTTCCACTCTAATAGCCCCAGTTTTTTTCTTACGTAGCCTGCCATGTAGCTGCAGATAGACTCTTCTGCCTCAAGGTGTAAACATAGGGGAAAAAATTAACAGCATCTGCATCATATTCTCTGTACACACTGCCATTGGATGGAAAATACAAAACTTAAAAAAAAAGGTTCCATCTTAGATTCTCACAACCTCTTGTTCCACCATTCATGAATCTGACTGTGATGCTAAGGTGACGATATATGTAAGTAGATTTTTGTTTTCAGCGAAGAAGACCTGGGAAAAGATGGATTTATCTCTTTTTCTTCAAGAGTTATCAGATAGTCTGTAATCCCAGCCCTTTCGGAGGCTGAGGTGGGTGGATCACTTGAGGTCAGGAGTTCAAGATCAGCCTGGCCAACATGGTGAAACCCCGTCTCTACTGAAAACTACAAAAATTAGCCAGGTGTGGTAGTGCACACCTGTAGTCCCAGCTGCTGAGGAGGCTGAGGTGGGAGGATTGCCTGAGCCCAGGAGTTCAAGGCTGTAGTGAGCTATGATTGCACCATTGCACCCCAGCCTGACAGAGTGAGACCCTGTCTCAAAAAAAAAAAAAAAAAAACCAAAAAGTTATCAGATGGTACATGCTCCTTAGAGCCCTCAATCTCTCGAACTAGAGCACGTTCCAGGATCACATGGTCTTCCTTGTAACGCTGGCTGTCTTCGGTGGCAAACTCATAGATCCATCCCAGTTTGCTACTTCAGTTTTTCACCTCACATGTCGAACCATGTGGCGGCCAGTGAGCATGACCCAGTCTTGAGCTTCATTGTACTGCAGGTTCACTACCTTGTTAAAAAGAAATGCTCTGCCAGTGGCGCCTGTGAACCAAGTGGAAATGAATTCTGAGCGGTTGGTCAGGATTGTATCACAATTTGCATAAGAAAATGGACAGGTACCACCAATATGATCAAGGAAAATTCTGCCCATTTTTATGGCTGAAGTTCTAAAAACCCTGTGCAGCGGTGAGATCTGTGGCTGCCAGTGGCTCCTCGCTCCTCAGCTGGGATTAATAAACAAGCTCCTTTTGGGGAGGGTGGGGGAAAAAAGAAAAAAATAAATAAGCTCCTTTTGAGGAGTAATAATAAAAAGTTAGAATAGCTTATCGGTATAGAAACTAACCCTGGTGTGTTCAATTTGCGAAGGTATTTTTATATTAAAATATTTATTTTAGTAATATTTTTGCACATACATGTAAGCGCATGTATAAAATTGCTATTCTGTGTGTGTGTGTGTGTGTGTATATGTGTGTGCACGCATGCTATCGCAGGTTAAGAAGTAATAGAAACAGGAAATAACCGCAATTATTAAGGTCAGTTTTGTTTGATGCTGTAGTATATATGGAGGCCACATTCCACTACAAGCAGTGGCCGGGGTATGGTGTTAATTTTTAATATAGTAGAGTTTAATTGCATAAAATATTGTCCTAAATAAATGGCCTATCGAGTTTGGAAATGTCTCTGTGTAACTGAATCACAATGAAATTTGAATTTTGTTATGCTGTTTTTTATAAATGTACATAATGTGATTTGGAATGCAAAAGTGGTCCAAATCTGTTTATCCAAAATTTTCAAATTTGGTGAGTTCACTTGGACACTGTTCTCATATATTTCAGTGCAACAGTCAGTGAGAAAGAAAAGCATAAACTTTTCAAACAAATGTCTCTTTTTCAACAGGAAGACCTCTGGAGATACGTTGGAGCTGATGGAGGAGTCACTGGACATAAATCTGTTGAATAATGCCGTTCGCCTAAAATTCCAAAATTGCAGTGTTTTACCTGGAGGGGTTTATGTCTCCGAGACTCAGAATCATGTGATAATCTTGATGTTAACCAATCAAACAGTGCACAGGTTACTTTTACCACACCCCTCCCGGATGTATAGGAGTGTAAGTTGGCTAAGTGCAATATCTTTTATTTCCCAGATTACTCTAGGTGTCACAAATTTAGTGCTGAAGTGGTATCTTTTGGAATTGAAGGAAATTTGGATTCTCGTTATCCCTCACCAAGCATACTTTGATAGCTACCACTTAAAATGATCAGGCATACATTTTAAGTTGAGAATTAGTTTTCATTAAAAAGAATAGCTTTCTTCCTAAACTTGACAGTTTTTTACTTTAAAAACTTTTTTAGCAATAGAGAGGAACTGAGCAAAATTCTGGTTATTTTGGTTTAATAGAGTTTTCTTTTTAATTACTCCACAGGAGTTGGTAGTTGAAAGTCAGATGCAGTCAATATTCACTGACATTGGAAAAGTTGATTTCACAGATACTTGCAACTATCAGTTAATTCCAGCAGTACCTGGAATATCTCCTAATTCCACCGCCTCAACAGCCTGGCTTAGCAGTGATGGGGAGGCCCTGTTTGCCTTACCATGTGCTTCTGGGGGAATCTTTGTTCTTAAGCTACCTCCTTATGACATACCTGGTAAGAATGGGAACTGAGCATGGATTTAACTTTTAACAAGGAATGTTAACATTGAAACAGACCTGAAAAGTTCATCCTCGTCATCCAATGCAGGGATTGCATCTCTACTGCCCCGGAACTGGTCGTTCATTATGGCTTGCCTAATGAGTCCCTAATGCTTTACTTTTATACAGTGGATAAGGAACTATAAAGCATATTGGAGCATGGAAAAACAAATAGACAAGTATAAGACAGCCTGTTCTAAATCCTGTAGTAGAGATGAGTTGCCTAATTGTCTGCCCTGAGATGGAGACAGTATAACATTATAATTAAATTAATTGAAACAAAGACATTAAATACCCTGCACCAAGTTGCCACTGTGTCTTGCCTGGATTATTGTTTAGCTTTCTATATATCTCCCCAGATCTGTCCTTAACCCTCTTCAGAAACTTCTTAGGTGGACTGATATATTTAAAACCCAAGGGCTGGGCGCTGTGGCTCACGCCTGTAATCCCAGCACTCTGGGAGGCCAGATCTGTCCTTAACCCTCTTCAGAAACTTCTTAGGTGGACTGATATATTTAAAACCCAAGGGCTGGGCGCTGTGGCTCACGCCTGTAATCCCAGCACTCTGGGAGGCCAAGGCGGGCGAGTCACCTGAGGTTGGGAGTTTGAGACCAGCCTGACCAACATGGAGAAACCCCGTCTCTACTAAACATACAAAATTAGCTGGGCGTGGTGGCCCATGCCTGTAATCCCAGCTACTTGGGAGGCTGAGGCAAGAGAATCACTTGAACCCAAGAGGCGGAGGTTGCGATAAGCCAAGATCGTGCCATTGCACTCCAGCCTGGGCAACAAGAGCGAAACTCCATCTCAAAAAAGAAAACCAAAGTTGAGTCATGTCACTGCACTGTGTAAAGCCGTCCTTTATGTAGTGCAGTGACATGACGCAACTTTTCTTTTTTTCTTTTTGAGATGGAATTTCTCTCTGTCACCTAGGCTGGAGTACAGTGGCACGATCTCAGCTCACTGCAACCTCCACCTCCTGGGTTCAAGCAATTCTCCTGCCTCAGTCTCCTGAGCAGGTGGGATTACAGGCATTTGCCACCATGCCCAGCTAATTTTTGTATTTTTAGTAGAGACAGGGTTTCACCATGTTGGCCAGGCTGGTCTCGAACTCCTGACCTTGTGATCTGCCCACCTCGGCCTCCCAAAGTGTTGGGTTTACAGGCTTGAGCCACCGCGCCTGGCCTCCTTTCTTTCTTTTGAGACACAGTCTCTATCATCCAGGCTGGAATGCAGTGGTTCCATCTTGGCTCACTGCAACCTCTGCCCCCCAGGTTCAAGTGATTCTTGTGTCTCAGCCTCCCGAATAGCTGGGATTACAGGTGCCCACCACCACACCTGGCTAATTTTTGAATTTTTAGTAGAGACAGGGTTTTGCCACATTGACTAGGCTGGTCTCGAATTCCTGACCTCAAGTGATCCATCTGCCTCAGCCTCCCAAAGTGCTGGGATTACAGGCGTGAGACACCGCACCTGGCCAACATGACCCAAGTTGGGTTTCAAATATATCATGTTATGCTGAATAAACCCAGAGTCCTTACACTGGCCTAGAGTGACCCACTGCTGTCTCTAACTTCATCTGCTCACTCTTCCCCTCCTCTTCACCAGCCACATGCCTTCTTGCAATTCCTTGAATATGCCAGGAACACCCCTACTTCAAGGCATTTGTTTGGTATTGTCAGCTACTAGCTTGGCTCATTCCCTCAGCTCCTTTAGGTCTTTACTCAATGTCACCTCGTTGAGGCCTTCCCTGACCATCCTTTTCAAAATTGCAGTGCCCCTGCCTGCCCTCCCTATATCCTGGCACTCTCTGTACTCCTTTTGTGTCTTATTTTTCTGACTTACTACCATTCTACTTAATTTAACTGTCTCTGCTTCTCCCCTTCCCCCAAAGGAATATAAGTTCCATGAGGACAGGAGTTTTAAAATTTGTTTTGTTTACTGCTATGTCACCACCATCTAAAACTGTGCCTGGCACATGAAAGGTACCTAGTGATTGTTTTAGAAAGAATGAAGTGATTCTGCTGGGTGGCAATGTGGGTTACTGTCTGTAAAAGGCAAAAATTTCCACGAGAAGTATAAAAATGCTATTTTTTTTTTTTTTTTTTTTTTTTTTTTTTTTTTTTTTTTTTTTTGAGACGGAGTCTCGCTCTGTCGCCCAGGCTGGAGTGCAGTGGCGCAGTCTCGGCTCACTGCAAGCTCCACCTCCCGGGTTCACGCCATTCTCCTGCCTCAGCCTCTCCGAGTAGCTGGGACTACAGGCGCCCGCCACCACGCCCGGCTAATTTTTTGTATTTTTAGTAGAGACGGGGTTTCACTGTGGTCTCGATCTCCTGACCTCGTGATCCGCCCGCCTCGGCCTCCCAAAGTGCTGGGATTACAAGCGTGAGCCAAAAAAAAAAAAAAAAAAAAAAAAAAAAAAAAAATGCTATTTTTATAGATCTAATAATGATTCAAAATATTTTAGGTGTGATATATGTAGGAAAGTTACATCCTAAAACTTTGTTAATACAGAAATACAGAAGTCTGTTGCCTGTTATAAAGACCTTGTTTATGGTTACATCATTCTTGCCTTTGGGTTTCTCTAAGTGTGTTCAAGAGGTGCCCTGGATATCATTGCAGGTATGGTGTCAGTTGTGGAACTGAAACAGAGTTCAGTAATGCAACGATTGCTTACAGGCTGGATGCCAACAGCTATCAGGTGAGTGGTGTCTGGCAGGTAAATCAAAGGGCCCAATAATTTAATCTTTTTGCACTGGTCGGCAGTTATTGTTTCCAGTCTTATTCCAAGGCAAACATTATACTGGAAAGGAGAACAGTCAGAATAACATTAAATTCCATCTGAGGAAAGCCACACTCCCGAGTCCCTTTCATCTGCAATTGGATGCCTTGTCAGCATAAATCGGCCTGTTTATATTCTCTCAATATCCAGTTCAGTGCTCTACCCTGACTTACCCAAATCCAGTTTCGTGTAAAATTATTAGAAGTAGGAAGTTTTCGATGGTTACAGGAAAACAATATGAAAGGAAACAGTCTTCCATTGTTATGTAGAGCCTTTTAAATTTTATTACAATAATTGGTGATAAACCAAATAGAAATGTAGTTGTCTTATACCAGCATATAAGCTCTTGGTCCTTCTGCTAAGAGTGTACATTTATAATTTTGTTATATTTCTTGAATTGCAAATTCTAATGATCAGATTCTTTGCAGTAAAACTCTAAAACTGGGTCTTATGTTTTAGGGGTGACCAGTCGCCTTCAGATCGTCCCCTCAGTCTTGCTGTTCATTGTGTGGAGCATGATGCCTTCATCTTTGCTCTGTGTCAGGATCATAAACTACGAATGTGGTCTTACAAGGTAAGTGCTACATTTATAGTTGCTGTAAGTTGAAACAGGATTGTGAATCATGAGAATTGAAATAAATTTTGCTGTTTCTCTTAAAGATTATTAGATCAATTGGTTTGGAAATTATTGGTCACTTCCAGATTCAGACAGTTTCATTTAGCTTTATTTTGCATATATTTTCCTCCTAACTTACTGTCTTTTTATTTGGAAAACTTATCAACCTAACAGGAACACTGGAAGAGTAGTACAAAGTATACCTTTCACTTTTTTTTTAATTTTTTAATTTTTTGAGACAGTCTCACTTTGTCACCCAGGCTGGAGTACAGTGGCATGAATATAGCTCACTACAGCCTCCGCCTCCCAGGCTCAAGCGATTCTCCACCTCAGCTGCTCAAATAGCTGGGACTACAGGGGCACGCTACCACACCTGGCTAATTTTTGTATTTTTTGTAGAGACGGGGTTTTGCCATGTTACCCAGACTGGACCTTTCATTTAAGAGCAACAGTTGGTAAAATGGTTTTCAAGATTCATCTAAAAAAATACAGCTTATATTTTATATAAGTCTGATCTTATATTTCAGACTGAAGAGATGTTTTTCATGTTAGCCCCTCCCTCCCCCTTTTTATTTTCCCCCGAAACAGAGTTTCGCTCTGTCACTCAGGCTGGAATGCAATGGCGCAGTCTCACCTTGCTGCAACCTCCGCCTCCCAGGTTCAAGTGATTCTCCTGCCTCAGCTTCCCAAGTAGCTGGGATAACAGGCATGCACCACTGCACCTGGCTAATTTTTGTATTTTTTAGTAGAGATGGGGTTTCACTATGTTGGCCAGGCTGGTCTCGAACTCCTGACCTCAGGTGATCCACCCACCTTGGCCTCCCAAAGTGCTGGGATTACGCACCTGAGCCACTGCGCCCGGCCCGTGTTAGCCCTTTTAAAACAAAAACCTGTAAGATCTTTTAGCAGATAAACTAGATAGAGCGGTAGATATAATGAAAGGTCCATCCTTTCAAAAGGTATGTTCTTCTGGCCTGAAGATCCCTTGAATATCACCTATTAACTATTTTCTTGGACAGGAGCAAATGTGCTTAATGGTAGCTGACATGCTGGAGTATGTCCCTGTGAAGAAAGACCTTCGGCTCACTGCTGGAACTGGACACAAATTACGGCTTGCTTATTCCCCCGCCATGGGACTATACCTGGGGATATACATGCATGCACCAAAACGAGGACAGGTATGAAAAATAAAACACATACCAAGTTATTCTGTGTGTACTGATGTGGAGAAATGGCTGTAGACTCAGTGAGTCTGTTCAAGCTCTTTTCACCGACCTAGGTGTGTTTCTGAGGTGATGGTTGGGTTTTGTGCTACTATGTGAATTAGAAGATCTTGAAGGAGGGGTCAGTATGAAAGGAAGTAGAGAGTTTAAAGTAACACAAAAGGAAAAGTTAACAGAAACTAAACAAGAAGAGCAAATTAGGAGGTCTAGGTGAAAAAACAGAATTCCTGAAAGGGATGTAGGTGTTAAGTGGTTATGGTTAAGTTAATTTTTCTAAATAAATTTGCTTAGCATCCAGACAGTAGCTGCTGTCTGTAGATGAGATATGTAGGATGTGATGTAATGTGTAATCATTTCATAAACAGCCATTTGTTGAGTATTGTGTGTTTGGCGCTGTGCCAGTCCCTTTATGCATATTAATAATAGCAAACACTGGGATTGTGCTTACTCTGGGCTCATATGCTATATGCGTTTTATCCATTTAATCCTAATAACAGCCCAGTGAGGTAGGGTTTGTCTCCCTTACTATGCAGGAGCTCTGATTCCCCCACTGAGTCCCCGCGCGAGGCCACTGCCCTTCCTGGATGCCCTTCTCACTTCTGTTGGGATCTCATAGCCCACTCCACATTGCTCCTCCAATGTGGATGCCCTCCTTACCCTGTTTGGGCCCTGAGACCACCAGACTGCCCCATGCAATGGACCTCCTCCTCACCCAGCCTGAGTTTCCATCCTGCACCAAGCTTTCTGTCCACGTGGAGGCCATGTCAAACTGTTCCTGCTCCCCCGCCCCCCCAAAGTCAGGCAGTCCCAAATGTGGACACTCTTCTTACGTCCCTGGGCTCTTGCCTCATCACACCTGGCCATATCACCCCTGCATGCGTGCCCTTCTCACTCACTGGTGTTCTCACTCCTGTGCTGGGACGTGCCTGCACCGATGCTCTCTTCAGCCTGTTCAGACTGACTTCTTATGCCGAACCCCAACCCCCCAGGTCCCCGACCCTTACCTTCTGGCCAGCGAGGATATCTACCTTGCTCTAGGTACCTATTGATTTTTAGATTGGATTGCTCAGGAACAGAATGGAAGGAAAGAGGAAGAGCTCATTCTTGCAGTTTTTTCCTAATATTGTGGCCCAAAAGTATCATGCTATCAAGACATTTATCTTGATTGCACATAATTGTTCTATTCTCTCTTCTGGAGGACAACCCTTGAACTATTTGAACATACCTATCTATCTCCTCTAAGTACGCTCTTCTCTGCATGTAGGTTGTGGGTGGTAGGAGAATTGACCCTGCTCTAACTTCCTTAGTTCCTTCCATTGTTATTCATGTAACATCCTGTTGATCAGTCTCCTCTACATGTTACAATTAGTTTGTCACACTAAAATAGTGGTTCTCAAACGTTTGGTCTCGGGGCCCTATTATACTGTTACCGAGAACTGCAAAGAGCTTTTGTTGATGTGGGTTATATCTGTAATTTATTAGAAATTAAAACTGGCTGGATGTGGGTTGACACATTTTATTATGCAGTATCTAAATTACTGTTTTGGGGGGTAATCCCCAAGACCATCTCACCTGCATGTCCAGTAATACTCTGAAAGGACTCACAGGGCTCAGTATGTAGTTGTGCTGACAGCTAAAATGTATTACAGTGAAAAGATACAAAGCAAAGTCAAAAAAGGGAAAAAGCACATGGAGTGAAGTCTGAGGCCAGACACAATTGTCTAAGAGTCCCCTCCCAGTAGAGTCTCACAGGACATGCTTAATTCTTCCAGCACTGAATTGTGATGACGTGTGTAAAATGATGTTTCCCAGGAAAGCTTGCTAGAGGCACAGTGCCCAAGATTTTTATTGGGGACTGGTCATATAGGGACTCTCTGCCTAGCATGAACCAAATTTCCAGGCTCCTGGAAGGAAAACAAATATTCTGCATAAACTGCATTGTTTGTGCAAACAGTCTAGGCACAGTAAACCATCCTTACCAGTTAGGGAACCATGGGACCACTGCCAATGTTGCAAGCAAGCCTTTCTTTTTTCTTTTTCTTTTTGAGACGGAGTCTTGCTCTGTCGCCCAGGCTGGAGTGCAGTGGTGTGATCTCAGCTCACTGCAACCTCCGCCTCCCAGGTTCAAGCAATTCTCCTGACTCAGCCTCCTGAGTCGCTGGGACTACAGGTGCCCGCCACCTCACCCAGCTAATTTTGTATTTTTAGTAGGGACGGGGTTTCACCATATTGGCCAGGCTGGTCTCGAACTCCTGACCTTGTGATCTGCCCTCCTCAGCCTCGCAGAGTACAAGCAAGCCTTTCTAAGGACAGCAGCCTCAGGCTTGCTATGTTAACCCTTTCTGCACAATTATTATCATTGATGATATTATCATTGATGATCTCTCAGAAGAGCCTTGAGAAGCTCTGGAGTTCATGTTAGTGGATACAAAGTTTTCTGAAATTATAGTTTTCACTTTAAAACTTGAAATGTATCATTGGCAACAAATACTGTCATTTGTTTTCCCTGAAATGACAGGTTCACTTTATTCTTTTTTTTTTTCTTTTGTGATGGAGTTTGGCGCTCTTGTCACCCAGGCTGGAGTGCAGTGGTGTGACCTCAACTCACTGCAACCTCTGCCTCCTGGGTTCAAGCAATTCTCCCGTGTCAGCCTCCAGAGTAGCTGGGATTACAGGTACCTGCCACCATGCCCGGCTAATTTTTTGTATTTTTAATAGAGATGGGGTTTCACCATGTTGGCAAGTCTGGTCTCGAACTCCTGACCTCAGGTGATTCACCCGCCTCAGCCTCCCAAAGTGCTGGGATTACAGGCATGAGCCACCACGCCCAGCCTATTCATTTATTTAAACAGCTTTCTTGAGATGTAATTCACTCACCCATTTAAAGTATACAATTCAATGAGTTTTAGTATATCCACAGATACGAGCAACCATTACTATAGTCAACTTTAGAACATTTCCATCACCTCAAAAAGAAACCCCATACCCTTTAGCTATCATTCTTCCCTTCCCCTACCTCTTCCCAGCTCTACACAACTGCTAATCTATTTTCTGTCTTTATGAAGTTACTTATTCTGGTCATATTATATCAGTGGAATCATATAAGTGGTTTTCTGTGACTGGCTTCTTTCACTTAGCTTAATATTTTTAAGGTTCATCCATGTAGCATGTGTTGTCAGCACTTCATTCTGTAAGTGCCCGATACATAGAGCTGATTTATCAAGACAGGAATTGGAATAGAGAGAGTTTAATACACATAGAGCCAGCTAAACGGGAGACTGGAGATTTACTGTTACTCAAATCAGCCCCCCTGAAAATTTAGAGGCTAGGGTTTTTCAAAGATAGTTTGGCAGGCGGGGCAAGGCTATGAGTGCTGCTGACTGGTTGGAGATGCAATTGTAGGAGTGTGGAAAACCATCCTATGCTCTGAGTCTGCTTCTGGGTCGGGGCCACAGAAGAGTTGCTCATCTGACTAGAGCCAGAAATGTGAAAAACCGAAAACATATTTTAAAAGGCCAGTGTAAGGTGCTACAATGGTGATGTTATTTACAGAAGTAAATAGGTGAGATAATCACCTCACACCTATTAGGATATCTACAATTGAATGAATGAATAAATAAATAAAATAAATAAATGTCTTGGCGAGGATATGGAGAAATTAGAACTCTTGTTGAGAAATCAGAACTCTTGTACATTGCTAGTGGGAATGTAAAATACTGCAGCCATTATGAAAAACAGTATAGTGGTTCCTCAAAAAATTAAACATAGAATTACCATATATTCCAGAAATTCCGCTTCTATGTGTATATATATACCCAAAAGAATCAAAAGCAGGGTCTCAAAGGTATATTTGTACAACCATATACATAGTAGCATTACTCACAATAGGCAATAAGTTAAAGCAGCCCAAGTGTCCATCCACAACAAATAGGTAAACAACATGTTGCATGTACGTACAGTTGAATATTTCAGTTTTTAAAAGGAAGGAAGGCCAGGAGCAGTGGCTCACGCCTGTAATCCCAGCACTTTGGGAGGCCAAGGTGGGTGGATCACGAGGTCAGGACATCAAGACCATCCTGGCTAACACGGTGAAACCCCGACTCTACTAAAAATACAAAAAAATTAGCCAGGCGTAGTGACGGGTGCCTGTAGTCCCAGCTACTCGGTAGGCTGAGGCAGGAGAATGGCAGGAACCTGGGAGGCAGAGCTTGCAGTGAGCCGAGATCGCGCCACTGCACTCCAGCCTGGGCGATAGAGCAAGGCTCCTTATCAAAAAAAAAGGAAGGAAATGCTGACACATGCTACTACATGGGCGAGCCTTGAAGACATTATGCTAAACGACATAAACCAGTCACAAAAACACAAATAATATATGACCCTTCCACTTACATGGAGTACCTAGAGTAGTCAAATTTATAGAGACAGAAAGTAAAGTGGTGGTTACCAGGGGCTAGGAGTTGAAGGGAAATGGGAAATTGTTTTTTTTTTTTTTGAGACAGAGTCTCGCTCTGTCACCCAGGCTGGAGTGCAGTGGCGCAATCTTGGCTCACTGCAAGCTCCGCCTCCCGGGTTCACGCCATTCTCCTGCCTCAGCCTCTCCGAGTAGCTGGGACTACAGGCGCCCGCCACCACGCCCGGCTAATTTTTTGTATTTTTAGTAGAGACGGGGTTTCACCATGGTCTCGATCTCCTGACCTCGTGATCTGCCTGCCTCGGCCTCCCAAAGTGCTGGGATTACAAGCGTGAGCCACCGTGCCTGGCCGGAAATTGTTTATTGAGTATAGAGTTTCAGTTATGCAAGGTGAAGATGAAAAGAGTTCTATAGATTGGTTGTACAACAGTGTGAATATACTTAACACTGCTAAAAATAGTTAAGATGGTAAATTTGACGTTATGTGTATTTTACTACATTAAAATAAAGTGGTTCTACCAGGCCTGTGTGGGTGAAAAAGAAAAAAATTTTTGAAGACTGTACTTTCAGGGATCATTTCTGCAGTAAATACCATTTGACCCAGCCATCCCATTGCTGGGTATATACCCAAGGGATTATAAATCATGCTACTATAAAGACACATGCACACGTATATTTATTGCAGCACTATTCACAATAGCAAAGACTTGGAACCAACCCAAATGTCCATCAGTAATAGACTGGATTAAGAAAATGTGGCACATATACACCATGGAATACTATGCAGCCATAAAAAAAGGATGAGTTCATGTCCTTTGTAGGGACACAGATGAAGCTGGAAACCACCATTCTGAGAAAACTGTCGCAAGGACAGAAAACCAAACACCACATATTCTCACTCATAGGTGGGAATTGAACAATGAGAACACTTGGACACAGGGTGGGGAACATCACACACTGGGACCTGTCGTGGGGTGGGGGGAGTGGGGAGGGATAGCATTAGGAGATATACCTAACGTAAATGAATTAATGGGTGCAGCACACCAACATGGCACATGTATACGAATGTAACAAACCTGCACGTTGTGCACATGTACCCTAGAACTTAAAGTATAAAAAAAAAAAGAAAAGAAAAAAATTATTGGCCAGGTGCAGTGGCTCACGCCTGTAATCCCAGTTCTTTGGGAGGCTGAGGCAGGCACATCATGAAGTCAGGAGTTCGAGACCAGCCTGGCCAACATGGTGAAACCCTGTCTCTACTAAAAATACAAAAATTAGCCGGGCATGGTGGTGCGCACCTGTAATCCCAGCTACTCGGGAGGCTGAAGCAGGAGAATAGCTTGAACTTAGGAGGCGGACGTTGCAGTGAGCCGAGATCGTGCCATTGCACTCCAGCCTGGGCGACAGAGCAAGACTGTTTCAAAAAAAAAAAAAGTTTTTTTTAAAGGTTTCTGAATGGTAATAGCCCTTGCTTCGAAAAGTAACATGTTGATTATTTCAGGTAATACATGATCATCTTGTGTTTTAACAGTTCTGCATTTTCCAGTTGGTGAGCACTGAGGGTAACCGCTATAGTCTAGATCACATTTCTTCACTGTTCACTTCTCAGGTAGGTTGATTCACCCTTTGCATATCACATAAGTACGAGAAAAAGAAGTATTGGCTAACTCTGTTATGGTATAATGGGATTGTAGTCTTAAAATGGAATTATTTCATGATGTATGGAACAAAATTTCATTTAGACTTCACCAAATTCTTGTGGTACCATGTTTTGTTTTCATATATTTACCTCTCCTACTGACGAGAAAGTAAGTCACCATGAACTACTACTTTCTTTCTTATTTTATCCCTTTTTTTCCCACATTTCCTCCTAGGAGACACTGATTGACTTTGCCTTAACTTCCACGGATATCTGGGCCCTGTGGCATGATGCTGAGAACCAAACAGTAGTGAAATACATCAACTTTGAACAGTATGGGTCACTTAATTCTATCATCCTACCTCACCCCAAGCAATTTCATGCTAAGAAGACAAGAGAGGCCGGGCGCCGTGTCTCATGCCTGTAATCCTAACACTTTGAGAGGCCGAGGCAGGCAAATCACTTAAGCTCAGGAGTTCGAGGCCAGGCTGGGCAGCATGGTGAAACCCCGTCTCTACCAAAAACACAAAAAATTAGCTGGGCCTGGTGGCAGGTGCCTGTAATCCCAGCTACTCGGGAGGCAAGGTGTAGCATGAGAATCGCTTGAACCCAGGAGGCGGAGATTGCAGTGAGCCAACATTGCTCCACTGCACTCCAGCCTGGGCAACAGAGTAAGACTCTATCTCAAAAAAAAAAAAAAGACGAGAGCTTTTTCTGTAGAACCAAGTCAAGGGTTTTCATTCGAATAATTCAGCCCTGGGTTTTCATCTTGTTATTGTCTTCCTGAAATACCTCTTGTGCATTTTGTGTTATTTTTTACATTTTTGTTTTAGGACAAAATGAGAATTTTGGGGGTTGGACTAAGATAAAATGTCATATTTCTTGGGAGAGATAGCACATATCCAAAATACCTCTAATCTGGGAGTTTTCTTTGTTTCTAAGCTAAGACTGTTCCTGATTCCTGCAACTTCCTTAGGACACTATAGCCTTTGTGTTTTCAATTTTCTCATGAGATGAGAAATAGATTGGACAAGTGCAGTGCTTCTCAAATTTATTTTAAAACAGGGCCGGGCACAGTGGCTCATACCTGTAATCCAAGCACTTTGTGAGGCTAACGTGGGAGGATTGCCTGAGACCATGGTTCAAGACCTGTCCGGGCAACATAGCAAGACCTTGTCTCTAAAAAATAAACTAGCGGCCGGGCACGGTGGCTCATGCCTGTAATCCCAGTACTTTGGGAGGCTGAAGCGGGCAGATCACGAGGTTGGAAGTTTGAGACCAGCCTGGCCAACATGGTCAAACCCCATCTCTACTAAAAATACAAAAATTAGCTGGGCATGGTAGCGTGTGCCTCTAATCCCAGCTACTCAGGAGGCTGAGGCAGGAGAATCTCTTGAACCCGGGAGACAGAGGTCGCAGTGAGCCAAGATCATGCCATTCACTCCAGGCTAGGCGGCAAAGCGAGACTCCATCTCAAAAATAAATAAATAAATAAATAAAAATAAATAAACTAGCCAGGTGTGGTGGCACGATGCACCTTAGACTGAAGCAGGAGGATTGCTTGAGCCTCGGAGTTCAGGCTTCAGTGAGCTATGAATGTGTAGTATTTTATGAGAATAAAATTATAACACAATTTAGTGTTGATTATATCTAATGTTAGATATATTTGCTATCTAATATTAAGGTACATGATATTAGTTTGCAAGCTTTAGGTAGTTAAAAATACATTTTACAAAACAATTCTTGGCTGGTCCCATAATAATGGATTGTCAGAACTTAACATTAGTGTCACTAAAGTTGGTGTACAGCCCTCCACTGCTAAATTTGGCCAAAAATAAAAAACAAACCATTTTGAAGCAAACACTTGTCTAACCCCTGAAACATCTGTAGAGGCTCCCTTGGGACAGAGCTTGAAGACCACTGAACTAATTGAACCCTCTGGGTCCCTGATAACCCTAGATCCTAAGGTAGAATTCTGGGAATGATTGCCTGCCAGGTTGACCTCAAGCCATACCTCAGAAGATAAAAAAAGTACTCCTTATAGATGGCATTTGAGCAAAGTAGTCAGAAAGCACAGGCTGCAGAGTTGGAGCAGGGTTGGGATCTTAGTTGTGCAACTTACTAGCTGTGATATACCCTCAGCCTCACTCTGTACATCTGTGAAATGGGAGTACTGTATCCTTCAGAGAATTATAAGGCATCCATGAATGTCTAAAACTGCATCTAGCATAATATCTAGCAAATAGTAAATGCAAAATAAAAGTTAGCTCTTCTTTGTATTTGATGCCTTAGTGTTAAAATGACATTAAAGATTATGGGCTTGGGATCTGAAACAATGAGTTTCAATTTTAGGAAGGTACTTATTAAAACTTGGTAAGAAAACTTGTATAAAAACTAGGCTCTGCTAAAAATGTTTCTCTTTCTTATTTAAAAAAAGATGTTTTTAATAGAATTGATGAAGCAGTCACTGCAGGGCTCTGTGATGGGGTCCTCCCTGCCCAGGTACTGCCAACAGCATACATTTCATTTGTAGTGATCATTTCTATATCAACTGGTGGACTTTCTGTCTCTAGTAATGTTGCAGGTCAGTGGAATCCAGTTTTTATGCAGCCTCTGCCAGAGGAAGAGATTGTCATCAGAGATGATCAAGACCCCAGAGTAAGTAAATGCTCAAATGTTATATAAGAGAATGATTTACTTCGATCTTTTTTTTTTTTTTTTGAGACAGAGTCTTGCTCTGTGGCCCAGGCTGGGGTGCAGTGGCGTGATCTTGGCTCACTGCAACCTCCGCCTCCCAGGTTCAAGCAATTATCCTGCCTCAGCCTCCCGAGTAGCTGGGACTACAGTCATGCACCACCACACCCAGCTAATTTTTGTACTTTTGTAGAGATGGGATTTCACCATGTTGGTCAGGCAGGTCTCGAGCTCCTGACCTCAGGTGATCCGCCCACCTCGGCCTCCCAAAGTGCTGGGATTACAGGCATGAGCCACCATGCCCAGCCAAATCTCCACATTTTTAAGGGACACCCTCAGGATAAATAAAAAAGCTTTCAGTTGATGCCTTAGTGTTAAAATGACATTAAAGATTATGGGCTTGGGATCTGAAACAATGACTATTTGCAGGAGTAGAAAACATGCTTCAAAAATCTTAAATTGAATATTACTGCACTCTTAATCCCAAGAGTTATTGGTGGTAGTTATTTATTGTTCCAGTTAACTACTGGCACTTGGCATTTGTCTAAAAGCCAAAATCATATGCTGATTACTAAAACTGTTGTTTTTCTCCTTCATTTTGGTTATTTTATCATCTACCAAAAGCTCAGTAGAAGGAAGGAAACTTGAATGACTGTTAGTCAGATTTACTACTTGGGGGCAAATCTGGTTTAGGAGAGTTGGTCAAAATCATTAGGCAATACGAGATTTTTCCATGTTCTCTCTACTTCATTTCCCTACTTGTGAGAGTTTATTGCTGTTTGTTGTTTGCATATAATACCTATTATTACTGGTTCCATTTCTTTTACATGTAAGTCATAAAATGAATACTGTTGGTATTCATTTTATGAATACCATAGATGGTGTAGAAACCAGCTTCGTTTACTTGTTCGCTTACCAATGTATATCACCAATTAGATTGGCTTCTTCATTTAAGATTGGCATTTGACAAAGCTTGTTTTCTGCCAGAACCCAGTGAAGCTCTCTATGGGGAGCACACCATTTTAAGTATAGTACCTCTAGTTGACTCAAAGACATTGCAGTCTTCACTTTCAGTGTGAAAACGTAACCGCGCTGCTGTTATTGCCCACATATAGACGGGCAAAATGGCAATGTTCATATAGTAGAAACTCAAACTTTGGTGTTATGTGTTGAATTCCAAATTTTGTTTAGGACAATAGTAACTTTGGGTTTTAATGTTCTAACAGGAGATGTATCTGCAAAGTCTTTTTACACCAGGACAATTCACAAACGAAGCTTTATGTAAGGCTTTACAGGTCAGCAAAAAAAATTTACTGTTTGTTTAAGACTATTTCTTATTTTATTACTGTATTATATAATTAATTACTGTTAAGTTTTTGCATATATTAAACACTGAATGTACTTCTGTATTCATACATATGTGTGTTTGTAAATACTTTTATAATTTTTTTAATGTTCTTTCCATTAAATACAGTATTCCTTGTGGAGAGGTGCGGGGGGAGGGACCACTTTCCCAGTAATCAGTGACACATGCCAGAGTTAGAGAAACTTCTACCTACAGTACTGTAAAAAGATACCATACTGCACTGCATAGAATCTCTGTACTTGAGAGAAACTTAAAGTGGTTTTTTGTTTAGTTTTGGTTATACTGTTTTAACCTTTTTATTAGGACAGTGAAGGTCTGACTTGGTTCAGGTTCAAGAAAACTCTAGGCCGGGCGTGGTGGCGCATGCCTGTAATCCCAGCTACTTGGGAGGCTGAGGCAGGAGACTCTCTTGAACCTGGGAGGCAGAGGTTGCAGTGAGCCGAGGTTACGCCACTGCACTCCAACCTGGCGACAGAGTGAGACTCCGTCTCAAAAAAAAATAAAAGTTTTTAGCTTCAAATTCATTGTATAAGAGAAGCCCAGTGCTTTACAAAAGGATTCTTTGGCCAATGGTGGTGACTCACACCTGTAATCCCAAAATTTTGGGAGGCTGAAGCAGGAAGATCGCTTGAGCCCAGGAGTTTAAGAGCAGCCTGGGCAACAGAGGGAGACCCCATCTCTAAAAAAAATAAAATAAAATAGAAAAATAGCCAGATGTGGTGGCATGCACCTGTGGTCCCAGCTACTCAGGAGCCCTAGGTTGGAGGACTGCTTTAGCCCAGGAGGTAGAGGGTGTGGTGAGCCTTGATCACGCCACTGCATTCAGCCTGGGAAACACAGTGAGACCCTATCTTTAAAAAAAAAAAAAAAAGCTGAAAGGATTTTTTAAGGTTTCAAAGGCTTCTGGCTGGGTGCAGTGGGTCACACCTGTAATCTCAGCACTTTGGGAGGCCAAGGGGGTGGATTGCTTGAGCTCAGGAGTTCAAGACCAGCCTGGGTAACATGGCAAGATTCCCATCTCTGTTAACAACAAAAAAGTTACAAAAAAAGACTTTTTTTTTTTTCCTTTGAGGCAGAGTCTCCCTCTGTTGCCCAGGCTGGAGTGCAGTGGCACAATCTTGGCTTACGGCAACCTCCGCCTCCTGGGTTCAAGTGATTCTCCTGCTTCAGCCTCCCGAGTAGCTGGGACTACAGATGCATGCCACCACACCCTGCTAATTTTTGTAGTTTTTAGTAGAGACAGGGTTTTGCCATATTGGCCAGGCTTGTCTCGAACTCCTGGCCTCAAATGATCCACCGCCTCAGTCTCCCAAAGTGCTGGGATTACAGGCATGAGCCACCGCACCCAGCTTTCATAGGCTTCTTTAAATTACTACTTAGCTTCATGGATGGATTTAAAATACAATAACTCATATAATTGAAAATTATATTAGAATCTTTTTGTCTGACCTCCCGCATAAAACAGAAATGCCTCCTGAGGCTTTTGTGATCGTTATTCAGCCTTTAGTTGTCTCTACCTCCACTGACCACTTGCTCACTACCTCTTGTGGGAGTTATTATTCCCAAACTGTGTCATTGAAAAGGAAGCCTCTCTTCTATAAATCAACCCTTCAGGTATTTTAAGAATCTTTCCAGGTCATCTTTCTCCAGACTAAATACACCCAGTTTCTTAACTTTCTCTCAGGTGATGTGTGTTCCAGGTATGCCAAATCTCTATTATATAGTTTTACATTGCCTCTACATCTTCTAAACTGAAATATTTTTCATTCAGTTTTGGCTATTATATAGAAGTCTAAAATGTCTTTTAATGTTAGATTTTCTGTCGAGGAACTGAGAGGAATTTGGATCTTTCCTGGAGTGAACTGAAGAAAGAAGTTACTTTAGCTGTTGAAAATGAGGTGAGGCTTGGGTAGAGAAAGAATAAGAATTCCTTCCATCTTGATATAGGGCAGATTGGTAATGACTGAGGAATTATTGGAATTCTTCACTTGACCTTGTTTGTTGGAACATGTAAATGTTTAAACCTTTTAACTAGAGAATCAGATACACATTTGCATAGTCTATGGCCTTTAATACGTAAGGAATATTCATTTGGCTGTAGCTTAGTATAATGATATTGGACAATTATATTTTTTGTGGACAAAGATCCTGAATGGCATCAAAAGTTTAATTTCTTTCATTTCTTCTTTGCCAGCTTCAAGGAAGTGTAACAGAGTATGAATTCTCCCAGGAGGAGTTTCGAAATTTACAACAAGAATTCTGGTGCAAGTTCTATGCCTGTTGTCTTCAGTATCAAGAAGCCCTCTCTCATCCTCTTGCCCTACATTTGAATCCACACACAAACATGGTGTGCCTGCTGAAAAAAGTAAGTGAGCTAAAGCATAGAGAAGACCTTCCTGAGACAGTTCAGTGGCTGTTATCACAAAATGCCTTCAGAAAACAAAAAGTTCAGTGGTTCTCGCCGAATGTTGGTCTGCTGAATGTTACGGTTAGCATTTAGGACTTTGCATTTGTATTTTATCCCCTAATATTGTGATTCATCCATTTAAATAGTTTTGTGTTATTATCTATACTTTTTTTGTATTTTATTGTATTTATTTACTTTTTTTTTTTTCTTTTTTTGAGTTGGAGTCTTGCTCTGGCGCCCATGCTGTGGTGCAGTGGTGTGATCTCAGCTCACTGCAACCTCCGCCTCTGGGGTCAAGCAATTCTCCTGTCTCAGCCTCCTGAGTAGCTGGGACTACACGTGTACACCATCACGCCTGGCTAATTTTTGTATTTTTAGTAGAGACGAGGTTTCATCATACTGGTCAGGCGGGTCTTGAACTCCTGACCTTTGGTGATTCACCTGCCTCAGCCTCCCAAAGTGTTGGGATTACAGGCATGAGCCACCACACCCGGCCTATTTACTTTTTACACTGAAGTAATTTCCAACTTAAGGTAAGAGTTACAAGAATAGCACAAAGAATTCCTGTATACCCTTCATTTGGATTCATCATTTGTTAACTTCCATTTGCTTTTCTTCTTTCTCTAAACAGTTTTTCCTGAACTACTGAAAAGTTAGTTGTAGATATCATGCTCCTTTATCCTTAAATATCCTTAAATATTTCAGTATGTATCTAAGAACACAGACATTAAATAACCACAGCCCAATTTAAAAATCAGGTTATTTGATATTGACATAATATACAGTTTATATTCAAATTTTGCCAAATATAATATATATATTATTTATATTCAGATTTTGCCAATTGTGCCCATAATTTTTTTTCCTGATCCAGGATCCAACCTTTTTTTTTTTTTTGAGACGGAGTCTTGCTCTGTCGCCCAGGCTAGAGTCCAGTGGTGCAATATCAACTCACTGCAACCTCTGCCTCCTGAGTTCAAGAGATTCTCCTGCCTATCCTCCAGAGTAGCTGGGATTACAGGCACGCGCCACTACACCTGGCTAGTTTTGTATTTTTAGTAGAGACGGAGTTTCGCCATGTTGTGACCAGGCTGGTCTCAAATTCCTGGGCTCAGGTGATCCACCCACCTTGGCCTCCCAAAGTCCAGGATCCAATCCAATATATATATTTAGTTATTGTGTCTCTTTAGCTTAACCTCAAACTGTTATCAGCGTTTCTTTGTCTTTCATGAGAATGACGTTATTTGAAGACTACGCTTTTTTTTTTGTTTTTTTTTTTTGAGGCAGGGTGTTGCTGTGTCACCCAGGCTAGAGTACAGTGGCACTCTTTTTTTTTTTTGAGACAGAGTCTCGCTCTGTCGCCCAGGCTGGAGTGCAGTGGCGTGATCTCAGCTAACTGCAACCTCTGCCTCCCAGGTTTACGCCATTCTCCTGCCTCAGCCTCTCGAGTAGCTGGGACTACAGGCGCCGGCCACCATGCCTGGCTAATTTTTTGTATTTTTAGTAGAGACGGGGTTTCACCGTGTTAGCCAGGATGGTCTCGATCTCCTGACCTCATGATCTGCCCGCCTTGGCCTCCCAAAGTGCTGGGATTACAGGCGTGAGCTACTGCACCTGGCCCAGTGGCACTCTTAAGGCTCACTGCAGCTTCAACCTCCCAGGCTCAGGTGATCTTCCCACCCCAGCCTCACTAGTAGCTAGAACTAAAGCTGCGTGCCACCACACTTGGCTAATTTTTTGGTTTTTTTTTTAGAGATGGGGTTTCATCATGATGTCCAGGCTGGTCTTGAACTCCTTGGCTCAAGTGATCCTCCCACCTCAGCCTCCCAAACTGCTGGGATCACAGATGTGAGCCACTGTGCCCAGCCAAGACTACACCTGTTATTTTATAGAGTGTATTGCAACTTGGGTTTGTCTCGTGTGTCCTCATGATAAGATGCACATCTCAATTATTTTATACCTTTAAAATTTTACTGAAAAAAATGTAACTGGAAAATTTGTATTTCCAGGGGTACCTGTCTTTCCTTATTCCCTCCTCCTTAGTGGATCATTTGTATCTCCTGCCTCATGAGAACCTTTTGACAGAAGATGAGACAACCATATCTGATGGTAATAGTAATTGTTATGTCCATATTTAATCCCCTTCCTATATAAACCCTATGCTTCGTTTCACATGGATACAAAAAATATTGATTGCCACACCTGTCTTGGTCACTTTACCACACCACAAATATTTTAATGAACACTTAAGAGACCAAGCATCTCTGAGACCTCAGGTGGATTTCTTGTCATTTAATTATTAACATTTTAATGTAATAGCAATCAATAGATTGTCATTGACTTAAGACATAAATGTTAACTTTCTCTTATTTGTAGATGTGGATATCGCTCGGGATGTCATATGTCTTATAAAATGCCTTCGGCTGATTGGAAAGTCAGTAACTATGGATATGTCAGTTATAATGGAAATGAGTTGTTATAACCTACAGTCTCCGGAAAAGGCTGCAGAGCAGATTCTGGAAGATTTGATCACTATTGATGTGTAAGGAGAATTAGGGTAAAGTGCATTTCCTAATGGAAATTCAGCATTTTTAGCGCCAAAGTTGGGATTTTAATGTATGTTCCAGAGCGTACAAAGTAGTAGCTTAAAGTCAGACTGATGTGCCATGATTCTAAATACGTATTTCTACTTTTAACAGAAAATTTAACACGACTTCAAGTCTAGAAATAGACTTGTAAAATACGCTTTAACAATTAACTGAGCTAAAAATTCTAAAAAGCAAAACAGTTCTTCTCACATTTGTTTTGTGTGTCGTTTATGAAAAACTGAGAGGAAATTTGCTATGTAGAGGGACTGTATCTTATATGCCAGAGTGATTATCTTCATTCCTTTATCTGGTTCTCTTGTTTCATAATGTATTTAGCTTACAGGACGTATAGAACTTGTCTTACGTATTCTCGGTAGTAATAAGAGTTTTGTAATTGTCCTTATAGAGAAAATGTAATGGAGGATATTTGTAGTAAACTGCAAGAGATTAGGAACCCAATCCATGCAATTGGACTACTTATACGGGAAATGGATTATGAAACAGAAGTGGAAATGGAAAAGGGGTTCAATCCAGGTAAATGGCAGAACAACAGATGTGCCTCTTTGATTAAAACAATGGTGCATTCAACTCCATTTTTCTTCCTTTTACAGCTCAACCTTTGAATATTCGAATGAATCTTTCCCAGCTCTACGGTAGTAACACAGCAGGGTATATTGTGTGCAGAGGGGTGCATAAAATCGCCAGTACTCGTTTCCTGATCTGCAGACATCTTTTGATCTTACAGCAGCTGTTAATGAGGCTTGGAGATGCTGTAAGTACTGCTCGAGGGAAAACTTGTAAAATCTAAAACCTGATATAGGCCTACAAGCACGTAGGAGCAAAATGTCAGCCCTGCTAGCACAGATACTTTTGTCTTGGTTCACTGCTTTATTCCCCCAAGCTTGGCCTTATGAGGTGCTCTGTAAATATTTTTGAATTAAGAATGAATAAGCATTGTAATCCTTGTGAGATTATAGATTAAGAGCATATATGGAGGGGACGGTAGGGAGGGAGAACATCAGGAAGAATAGCTAATGGATCCTGGGCCTAATACTTAGGTGATGGGTTGATCTGTGCAGCAAACCATCATGGCACACGTTTACCTACGTAACAAACCTGCACATCCTGCACATGTACCCTGGAACTTAACAGTAGATTTAAAAAAACATATATGAAGCAGATTGCTTTACTCTTAACCTTCGTATGTGTAGTAGTGGAAAATTTTCCCAGGTTGGCTCTCCCAAAATGTAGTATTATTAATAACTATGAATGTGGTAAGCATACCCTTTAGTATGGAGGAAGGAAAAGAAAACTCTCTTTTTTTTCCTCTCTCTCTCTTTTTTTTTTTTTCTTGAGACAATCTTGCTCTGTAGCCCAGGCTGGAGTGTGGTGGCCTTATCTCAGCTCAAGCAATTCTCCTGCCCCAGCCTCCTGAGTAGCTGGGATTACAGGTGCGTGCCACCATGTCCGGCTAATTTTTGTATTTTTAGTAGAGACAGGGTTTCACCATGTTGGCCAGACTGGTCTTTTTTTTTTTTTTTTTTTTTTTGAGACGGGGTCTTGCTCTGTCGCCCAGGCTGGAGTGCTGTGGCGCAATCTCGGCTCACTGCAAGCCCCGCCTCCCGGGTTCACGCCATTCTCCTGCCTCAGCCTCTCCAAGTAGCTGGGACTACAGGCGCCCGCCACCACGCCCGGCTAACTTCTTTTGTATTTTTAGTAGAGACGGGGTTTCACCGTGGTCTCGATCTCCTGACCTTGTGATCCGCCTGCCTCGGCCTCCCAAAGTGCTGGGATTACAAGCGTGAGCCACCGCACCCGGCCTGACCAGGCTGGTCTTAAACTCCTGATGTCAGGTGATCTACCTACCTCGGCCTCCCAAAGTGCTGCGATTACAGGCATGAGCCACCTCACCCAACCTAAGAACTCTCTACAGTGCAAAGCTTACCCTAAACACGGTTTTGAGATGCAGGTTTATCTTTGTGGTCCTCCTGACTCCATTCTGTGCTTTCTTTTTCATTCTGTTCTTCTTAGACCACCAGACTCTTGTTGCTAATATATAGTCCTAATCACCCACCCTACTGAATGTCCCAAGCTAAGAAATTATTTTTCTCCCCACAGTCAGACGTCCCATTTTTTTTCTTAGTCAGTAATCTCATTTGAGCCTGTCAAGGAAGTAATCTAATTAAACCAATTCATATTAATGTGTAAATAGCCAAAAGTCCTTTGGGGCTCCCATTTTAATTCTGACTTAAAATGTATAAATGTACTTATACATTTTAAGTCAGAATGTATCAACTCAGGCTGGGCACAGTGGCTCACATCTGTAATCCCAGCACTTTGGGAGGCTGAGGTGGGCAGATCACTTGAGGCCAGGAGTTCGAGACCAGCCTGGCCAACATGGCCAAACTCCATGTCTATTAAAACAAAAAAGTTAGCGGGGTCTGGTGGCACACTCCTGTAATCCTAGCCATTCAGGAGGCTAAGGCATGAGAATTACTTGAACCCAGGAGGCAGAGTTTGCAGTGAGGCGAGATTGCACCACTGCACTCCAGAGTGAGTGACAGAGCGAGATTCTGTCTCCAAAAAAAAAAAAAAGCAAAGAACTTATTAACCCAGATACATTGCTAATGGTAGAATTTCAAGCAAGAGTAAGAAAAAGGCCAGATGTGGTGGCTCATACCTGTAGTCCCAGCACTTTGGGAGGCCAAGGTGGGCTGGTTGCTTGAGCCTAGAAGTTTGAAACCAGCCTGGGCAAACTCTCATCTCTACAAAAAAATACAAAAATTAGCTGGGCATGGTACAGCAAGCCTGTAGTCCTCGCTACTTGGGAGGCTGAGATGGGAGAATTACCTGAGCCCGGGAGGTTGAGGCTGCAGTGAGCTGTGATTGCGCCACTGCACTTCTGCCTACATGGCAGAGTGAGACCCTACTCAAAAAAAAAAGAAAAAAAAAAATTGGGAAGATAATTTGTTTAAGATCACCAAGTTGAAAAATGAACCTTTCCTGAAAGTCTGTTAGGTTGGTTAGCCTTTACTAAGTTCTTTTTGATCTATGTAGATTCTTCCATTTTTTTCAGGTTTTTTGTTTTTTAAATTATAACTTTTGTCAATTTTTCTGAACACAGAAGTAATAAGATATTCATTGTAGAACCTTTACAAAATATATATAAGCAAAAATTTAAAAAATTTATAATTTTCTACCCAGTGATTACTACTTAAATTTTGCTATATACGTTTTTTTCCATGCACATTCTTTTTGGTTTGTTTGTAAAATTTAAATAAACTACATAGTATTTTTTGTAATCTGGTTGTTCTGTTCTTCCACTTTATAAATCTCATCAACATTTTTCTTTTTGTTGCCAGTTTTTCCCTTATGTCCATTATTTTCTGCACATCTTTTTTTTTTTTTTTTTTTTGAGAGTCTTGCTCTGTAGCCCAGGCTGGAGTGCAGTGGTGCAATCTGCAACCTCCGCCTCCTGGGTTCAAGCAATTCTCTTATCTCAGCCTCCCAGGTAGCTGGGATTACAGATGCGTACCACTACACCAACTAATTTTTGTATTTTTAATAGAGATGGGGTTTCGCCATATTGGCCAGACTGGTCTCGAACTCCTGGCCTCAAGTGATCTGCCTGCCTCAGCCTCCCAAAGTGCTGGGATTACAGGTGTGAACCACCGTGCCTGGCCACTTTCTGTACATCTTTAATTATATCTCTAGAATAAGTTCTAAGAACTAGAATTTGGTCTACAGGTAATGCACATTTTAAGGCTTTTGGTAGTACTGCCAAATTTGCTTATAATAATGGTCATACCTATTTTTTTACCCAACACCAGCAGTATATGAGAGAATTTAGATTTCCCTGTGTCTCTTCAGTTCTCTCTTTTTTTTTTTTTTTTTTTGAGACAGGGTCTCACTTCTGTTGTGCCCAGGCTGAAGTGCAGTGGCTCGATCTCAGCCCACTGCAGCCTTGATTTCCCGGGCTCAGTTCAGCCTCCCACATCAGCCTCCTGAGTACCTGGGACTACAGGCACATACCACCACGCAGGCTAATTTTTTTTTTTTTTTAAGACAGAGTCTTGCTCTGTCACCCAGGGTGGAGTGCAGTGGCGCGATCTCAGCTCACTGCAACCTCCGCCTCCGGGGTTCAAGCGATTCTCCTGCCTTAGCCTCCCAAGTAGTTGGGAATACAGGCGCCCGCCACCATGCCTGGCTAATTTTTGTAATTTTTACTAGAGACGGGGTTTCACCATGTTGTCCAGTCTGGTGTCGAAATTTTGGGCTCAAGTGATCTGCCTGCCTCAGCCTCCCAAAGTGCTGGGATTACAGGTGTGAGCCACTGTGCCTGGCCCTCTTCTTTAATTCTGAACCCACAGATTTAATGAAAGTTTAGCTTTTTATTGTTGGTTTCTTTTCATCATCAGCTTCCATTACTTGGTGAGCTGTTTTTGATTATTTTTTGACTGTTAATGTTTGGGAAGATATTTTGCCACTTGCTACCGTAAAATGTAAAATGTGTTGCTTTTACAGTATTGTAACCTTTGTATTTGTTATTTTATTTTACCTCCACCTGAGCCATAAGAGTTACCATTACTAATTGCTATAATTTCTTTTCCGGTCCACCCACCCATAATGTGTAGGTGATTTGGGGAACTGGTCAGCTCTTTCAAGCTCAGCAAGACCTACTACATCGGACAGCTCCCCTACTCTTATCTTATTACCTCATTAAATGGGGAAGTGAGTGCTTGGCAACTGACGTTCCACTTGACACACTGTGAGTTTCATTATCCCAATTACTTAAAATGTAAATTGTGAGTTTAATTATTTTTCCCCTTGTCTTAAAGGGAAAAAGTTTTAGTTTTTTTTTTTTTTTGAGACAGGGTCTCGCTCTCTCTCGCCCAGGCTAGAGTGCAATGGCATGATCTTGGCTTACTGCAACCTCCGCCTCCCGGGTTCAAGTGATTCTTCTGCCTCAGCCTCCCAAGTAGCTGAGATTTCAGGCACCTGCCATCATGCCCAGCTAATTTTGTACTTTTGTAGAGACGGGGTTTCACCAAGTTGGCCAGGCTGGTCTCAAACTCCTGACCTCAGGTGATTTGCCTGCCTCGGCCTCCCAAAGTGCTGGGATTACAGGCGTGAGCCACCACGCCCAGCTGGGAAAAAGATTTTTAACAGTATGCTGTAAAATTATATGCCATTAAGATTCAGAGAGCTTTTTGGTGCCTTTATTCGTTACAGGTTGAAGGCAACTTGTAAGAATGAAAATAAGTCACATGTAATCATAGACTGTATGTATGTGTACAGATAAATTATGTATTATATATACTTATGTATTACATGTTTGTATGTACATATAAGTTATGTTGAATATAAAATAAGATGAAACCAGAAGGAAAGACCATACACAAAATGTTATGCTATTACTTTAGGTAGGCTGAGCTTTATAGCCAAATCCAAGTGAATTACAAGATTCACTTTTTTTTTTTTCTTGGAGATGGAGTTTCGCTCTTGTTGCCCACGCCGGAGTGCAATGGTGCGATCTCGGCTCACTGCAACTTCCACCTCCCTGATTCAAACAATATTCCTGCCTCAGCCTCCAGAGTAGCTGGGTTCAGAGGCGCCTGCCATCACACCTGGCTAATTTTTGGTATTTTTAGTAGAGGTGGCATTTCACCATGTTGGCCAGGCTGGTCTTGAACTCCTGACCTCAGGTGATCCACCCGCCTCGGCCTCCCATAGTGCTGGGATTACAGGCATGAGCCACCACACCCCACCGAGATTCACATTTTCAGTAAGATAAACCATCCTGTTTGCTCGGGCTCCTCATTGAAGGGTCACGAAGTGATATTATGGGCAACAATCTATTTTTTTTTTTTTTTTTTCTTGAGACAGAGTCTCGCTCTGTTGCCCAGGCTGGAGTGCAGTGGCGCAATCTCGGCTCACTGCAAGCTCCGCCTCCCGGGTTCACGCCATTCTCCTGCCTCAGCCTCTCCGAGTAGCTGGGACTACAGGCGCCCGCCACCATGCCCGGCTAATTTTTTTTTTTGTATTTTTTTTAGTAGAGACGGGGTTTCACCGTGGTCTCGATCTCCTGACCTCGTGATCCGCCCGCCTCGGCCTCCCAAAGTGCTGGGATTACAAGCGTGAGCCACCGCGCCCGGCCCGGGCAACAATCTATATTATAATGATTTCCAATTTTTTTTGTGCTTTCAGTGGAGCTTTTATGTGCAGTTTATTAATTAAATTGACAGTGTTCTTCGTAGAAGAGCTTGTAGAAGTAATGTTTAGCACAGGAGAGTTTACTAAGCTGTCTTCTCCCCTTTTCTCACAGGGAGTCTAATCTCCAACACTTATCAGTACTGGAATTAACAGACTCTGGTGCTTTAATGGCAAATAGGTTTGGTAAGGAGTGGACTATGTACACATTTCATTTTAAACTGGGGATTTATTGCATATTCATTAAAGTGGTCTTTTGCCACCTTTGCCATAGAAAGGTTGGCTAGGCTTTTTGCTTTCAGAAGCCATGAGTAAGCTGTGGCCTGAGATCTCTGTTTGTGGCATGGGGTCTGTGAAGCTATAGTACCAGATCAGGCATATGTTAAAGGATATGGTGTGTGTGTGTGTGTGTGTGTGTGTGTGTGTGTGTGTGTGTGTATTGCTGCTTTCCCATTCTGTTTTCATGCTCCAGTGATTAACAAAATCATTTAAAAATTTATTACATTCATGGTAACTTTTGTAATCTTAGTCAACAGATATTTAAAAGTATCCCTTATGTTTGCAAACCATTATTCTGGAGAATTTATTTTGTAATTGTTCTGGTATAAAAGTTGAAATCCTGGGGCTAATTGTATTTATCGTGAAGAATTTCTAGAGAAGGCACTTAAGTGTTGTGAGATCAGTGAAAAGAAATGACTATAACTTTGATGTGATGGTGTTTTGATTGCATTTTTATAGTGCTTCACAATTTACAAACTACTTTTATTTATATTGCCACTGGATATATACCCATGATATATTTTCTGTTTTGAAGTGCTAAATTATTTGTTACAAGCATAAAATGAATTGATAGACTATTTTAATTGAAAATCGATAATTACCACTACACAAAACTGTCATAACTTTTTCTTTTTAAGTATCTAGTCCTCAGACTATTGTGGAGTTATTCTTCCAAGAAGTTGCAAGAAAACACATTATATCTCACCTCTTCTCTCAGCCAAAGGCACCTCTGAGCCAAACTGGATTGAATTGGCCTGAAATGATTACTGCAATTACCAGTTATTTATTGCAGCTTTTGTATCCTTTTATTTAAAAGCCAGTGAAAAGCTCTCTTCTGGCTGGGCATGTTGGCTCACACCTGTAATCCCAGCACTTTGGGAGGTGGAGGCGGGCTTATCACTTACGGCCAGGAGTTCTAGACCAGCCTGGCCAACATGGTGAAACCCCATCTCTACTAAAAATACAAAAATTAGTCAGGCGTAGTGGCCTGCACCTGTAATCCCAGCTACTCGAAAGGCTGAGAATTGCTTGAACTTGGGAGGCGGAGGTTGCAGTGAGCCAAGCTCGCCCCACCACAGTCCAGCTTGGGCGGCAGAGCAAGACTCCTTCTCAAAAGAAAAAAAAAAAAAAGTAGCTCTCTTCTATCTAAATAGTCTAAGGTTCTTATTCTGCCTATGTAATGAAATACCTAGGTCTGTTTTAAGACATTATTCGGCCGGGCGCGGTGGCTCACGCCTGAAATCCCAGCACTTTGGGAGGCAGAAGCGGGCAGATCACGAGGTCAGGAGATCGAGACCATCCTGGATAACACGGTGAAACCCTGTCTCTACTAAAAATGCAAAAAAAAATTAGCCAGGCGTGGTGGCGGGCGCCTGTAGTCCCAGCTACTCGGAGAGGCTGAGGCAGGAGAATGGCATGAACCCGGGAGGCGGAGCTTGCAGTGAGCCAAGATTGCGCCACTGCACTCCAGCCTGGGTGACAGAGCGAGACTCTGTCTCAAAAAAAAAAAAAAAAAAGACATTATTCTTTTGGCTGGTGCTGCAATGGCTCATGCCTATAATCCCAGCACTTTGGGAGGCCAAGGCGGGCAGATCAGTTGAGGCCAGCAACTCAAGACCAGCCTGACCAACATGGTGAAACCTCGCCTCTACAAAAAAATACAAAAATTAGCTGGGCTTGGTGGCATGCGCCTGTAGTCCCAGCTACTCAGGAGGCTGAGGGAGGAGAATCACTTGAACCTGGGAGGCAGAGGTTGCAGTGAGCTGAGATCATGCCCCTGCACTCCAGCCTGGGCGACAGAGTGAGACTCTGTCTCAAAAAAAAAAAAAAATTATTCATTCAACAAATATTTATCAAATGGCTCTGTATGCCAGGTACGTTATGTGCTGGATGTCTACTGGCACCAATACTGTGTTCTGCAGTACACCAGCTCACCAGCTGGAATTGAACACCGAGGAATGAAATACAGGCTTTTAAAAATTTATTTATTTTTAGAGACAGGAATCTTACTGTGTTGCCCAGGCTTGTCTTGATTTCCTGGGCTCAAGCAGCCCTCCCACCTTACCCTTCCAAAGTACAGGGATTGCAGGAGTGAGCCACCGTGCCTGGTGAAATAGATGCTTTATTCCATAGTTACCTGAGTTCTAAACTCTATAACAAGTCTCCTGGTATAAAAGTAACTGTTTAACTGTATTCTAGTGATGATGAAAGAATATGTGGTTGGCCAATTTCTCTTCCTTGTTTTTGTAAATTAAGCTATTTTATGGACTTTTCTGAATTTGATGCCCAATGTGTATGTTTAAGATTTGCCAACAAAAATTAAGAAATATCCTTAACCAATGACTAGATGGCCTAGCAATCCTGGTTGTCTCTTTCTAGAATGTTTGATGGGTAATTGCCAATATGTACAATTGCAGGTGAGTTCCTTTGAACATTTCATGTCTACACATTCTTGTAAAGCATGGGATTGCTGAATTTTTTTCTTTGCAAATGTTAACTGCATTTTAAAGAACCACAATAATTTAAACTTGATTATGTGAAGACATACCCCAAAGAGATTGTTCTATTTCTATACCATCCTGAACTTGCTTGATCTTGTCTGATCTACGAAGCTAAATAGGGTTGGGCATGGTTAGTACTTAGCTGAGAGAATACCTGGTTCTAAAGACTTTTAAAGAAAGTAATAAAATAAATTTTTAAAGAGAGAGATTTTTCTCTACTTCTCTCTGGACAGTATAATTCCTAACATGATTTTTTCTAGAGTATCTTTTTTTTTTTTTTTTTTTTTTCTGAAACGGAGTCTCACTCTGTTGCCCAGGCTGGAGTACAGTGGCATGATCTTGGCTCACTGCAACCTCCACCTCCTGGGTTCAAGCAATTCTCCTGTCTCAGCCTCCCAAGTAGCTGGGATTACAGGCACGTGCCATCGCGCCCAGCTAATTTTTGTATTTTTAGTAGCGACGGGGTTTCACCATGTTGGCAAGGCTGGTCTCGAACTCCTGACCTCAAGTGATCCACCCACCTCCCCAAAGTGCTGGGATTACAGGCATGAGCCACCGCGCCCGGCCTCTAGAGTGTCTTTTTAAGAAATTATCTCTGCTAGGTTTTCTTTATAGTAATACAAATGTACTATTGTTTTCATATAAATCCTTTACTGGAACCTAGTCATTGAACCAATAAATACCAAAAATTGGAAAATTGCTGAGATGTAAAGTATGTGTATGTGTGTTACTGGACTCCTGTTTGTATAAGGAAAGGGGGAATGGATGAGGAAGGAAGGCAACAGGGGTAGGTTTTAATCTCAGAATTATGTCAGGTAATAAAACATTTGTTCAAACACTGTCTTTTCATCCTCTGTGAAGAAGAACTTGGGAATGAGTATCTCATTAAGTAACATTTATTTTCTAATCAGAAAGCACCTTTTATGCCTTTAAGGATTATATTCAACTGCTACATCCCTGGTGTCAAGTCAATGTTGGTTCCTGTCGATTTATGCTGGGAAGGTGTTACCTAGTTACAGGAGAAGGACAGAAGGTAAACTACATTTGAATGGCAAATAAACTTTATAAACTTCAACGCAAGGAAGTTGCTTAGCTTCCATTTGACTAGGTTTTAGGGGATAGGAGACATAGAATCCTCTAGATAAAGTTAAAGAAGACTGTACTAATGCCAGTCAAAGGCATTATATACATGTGAGGACTATTTACTTTCTTGTATTCTGCAATTTAGATAAGACTCAGGAACATAAGAAAATATTAGAACTCTCCTGCCCCTGTGTGTTTTGAGAGATTCCTTTTATTATTATTTTGTAGAATCAGGGTCTTACTATGTTGCACAGGCTGGACTCAAGCGATCCTCCCACCTTGGCCTCCCCCAGTGCTGGGATTACAGGCATAAGCCACCGCGTTTAGCCAGGATACATTTTTATAAATCAAATTTATTTACTTATTTTATTATTTCTTTTAGACAGGGTCTTGCTCTGTCACCCAGACTGGAGTGCAGTGGCGTAATCACGGCTCACTGCTGCCTCAACCTCCTGGGCTCAAGCGATTCTCCTACCTCAGCCTCTCAAGTAGCTGGGACTACAGGCGTGAGCCACCATTCCTGGCTAATTTTTTAATTTTTTGTAGAGATGGGGTTTTCCCGTGTTGCCCCGGCTGGTCACGAACTCCTGGGCTCAAGTGATCTGCCTGCCTCAGCCTCCCAAAGTGTGGGGACTACAGGCATGAGCCACTATACCCAGCCCAAATTTACTTGTTAATTACATTTTTTTTATTGTTTTATGCTGCTTTTTTCTCATTATGGTAGTTTAGAGTTTTAATTTTTTCCCTGACGTTCTATTATGTAAATTTTCAAACAGACAGGAAAGTTTAAAGACTTTTACAGTGAACAGTATATACCTATCACTCAAATTCTACAATTGTTAGCATATTGCTACAGTTGCCTTATTATGTATGTATGTGTCAATCATCTTATTAAGGTTTACTTTCTTTTTTTGTTGGAGACAGTCTTGCTCTGTCACCCAAGCTGGAGGGCTGGAGTGCAGTGGCATGATCTTAGCTCACTGCAACCTCTGCCCACCAGGTTCAAGCGGTTCTACTGCCTCAGCCTCCTGAGTAGCTGGGATTACAGGCGCCCACCACCATGCCCGGCTAATTTTTGTATTTTTAGTAGATATGGAGTTTCGCCATGTTGATCAGACTAGTCTCAAACTCCTCACCTTGTGATCCACCCGCCTTGGCCTCCCAAAGTGCTGGGATTACAGGCGTGAGCCACCGTACCTGGCCAATGTTTACGTTTTAATTGGTAGCACTTAAGTTAAATGTGAGATACATTTTTTAAAATATGAATGCATCACATAGAATCCAGATGTGTCAGAAACTATGCACAGAGTAGACCATGTTAAGTAATCTTGTTTCTTTTTTGGCTTTCCCTTGCATGTGAACCCCTGATTTATAGCACCTAGAATTTGAATGATCTGTTACAAGTCATTTTATATTTTATTTCTCCAGGCTCTGGAATGTTTTTGTCAGGCAGCATCTGAAGTAGGCAAAGAGGAATTCTTGGATCGCTTGATTCGCTCAGAGGATGGGGAGATGGTGTCTACCCCTAGGCTGCAGTATTATGACAAGGTACATCATGTCTTGGTTTGGCCTTATACCACCCTGTGTAAAAACACATCTGAAATACATTGCTTTGCTATTTTTGGAGAAAAATACTACAAAAATTTAGTTGCTCCCTGAACTTCCAAATTTAAAAAAATGAATTTGCCTAGAGAAATTAAAGAAACATGGCCGGGCACGGTGGCTCATGATTGTAATCCCAGCACTTTGGGAGGCCAAGGCAGGCAGATCACCTGAGGTCAGGAGTTTGAGACCAGCCTGGCTAACATGCCAAAACCCTGTCTCTACTAAAAATACAAAAATCAGCCCGGCGTGGTGGCGGGTGCCTGTAATCCTACCTATTTGGGAGGCTGAGGCAGGAGAATCACTTGAACCTTGAGTTGGAGGTTGTAGTGAGCCAAGATCGTGCCACTGCACTCTAGCCTGGGTGACAGAGCAAGACCGTCTCCAAAAAAAACAAAAAGAAATTAAAGAAACATATTTTAAGTTAAAATTTTTTCCCAGGATCTATAATTAGGGTTAAATGGTGAAATTTGATAAATATTTTTAACTGAAATGAAATTTTCATCATGATATTTTATTAGCCCAGTTGCCATTAGAATTTTATTACTTAATTTGCACTTTATTAATCTTGCTGATATTTCTGGGAATTGACTAGTAATGCTGTATTTAGCCTTAGTTTATAATTTGGACTTGAGGGTCCTCTTGACCTGTTTCCTGCCCCTCTTTCCTCTGGTCACTCCATTGTAACAATGATGACCTTCTTACTGTCTCATTCAAGTCAAGCGCATGCTCTATTCTCTTCAGGGCCTTTCTGCCTGCTGTTCTGTCAGCCTGAAATGCCCTTCCTCACACCCTCATTTCACTCAGGTCTCTGCTTATCTGTCCCCTCCTCAGATAGTGCCCTCTGCCTGGCCTCTGCAGAAAAGCTTTTTAATTCATCCTGTTGTACACACTTCCAGATTGTATAACGTTTCACCATACTTGATTTTATATTTTAGACTAGTATTTATCTGGATTTCCCACCAGAAAGTAAATGCCACAAAAGCAGTCTTCACTGTTTTGTCAATTGCCTATTAGATAAATGAATTTATACTGAAGTAGATTTGTAGCTCTTAATAACCCTTGGCGGGACGCAGTGTCTCACACCTGTAATCCCAGCACTTTGGGAGGCTGAGGTGGGCGGATCACAAGGTCAGGAGTTCGAGACCAGCCTGACCAACATGTTGAAACCCCATCTCTACTAAAAATACAAAAATTAGCCGGGCGTGGTGGTGCGCGCCTGTAATCCCAGCTAATCAGGAGCCTGAGGCAGGAGAATCACTTGAACCCAGGAGGCGGCAGAGGTTGCAGTGAGCCCAGATCGTGCCACTGCACTCCAGCCTGGATGACAAAACAAGACTCCACCTCAAAAAAAAAAACCTTCTACTTTCCTACTAATGACAATTCTTTTGAATTCCAGTCCAGCCTGGGTGACAGAGTGAGACCCTGTCTCAAAATTTAAAAAAAGTATTATGTGCTCTACATAATTGTATATACTATACTTTTTTTTTTCCTTTTTTTTTTTGAGACGGAGTCTGTTGCCCAGTGCAGTAGTGCGATCTGGGCTCACTGCAACCTCCGTCTCCCAGGTTGAAGCGATTCTCCTGCCTCCGTGTCCCAGGTACCTGGGATTACAGGTGTGTGCCACCACACCTCACTCATTTTTGTATTTTTGGTAGGGACAGGGTTTCACCATGTTGGCCAGGCTGGTCTCGAACTTCTGGCCTCTAGTGATCACCTGCCTCGGCCTCCCAAAGTGCTGGGATTATAGGTGTGAGCCACAGTGCCTGGCCGTGCTATACTTTTTATATGACTGGCAACACAGTAGGTTTGTTTACACCGGCATCACCACAAACATGTGAGGAATACATGCAGTGGCTATGATGTCACTAGAAGATAAGAATTTTCCAGGTCCATTATAGTGGGTGCAGTGGCTCACGCCTGTAATCCCAACACTTTGAGAGGCTAAGGCAGGAGGATTACTGGAGCCTAGGAGTTTGAGATGAGCCCAGACAATATAGGAAGACCCCATCTCTACAAAAAATTAAAAAATTAGCTGGGCATGGTGGTGCATGCCTGTGGTCCCAGCTACTCAGGTGGCTGAGATAGGATGATCAGTTGAGCCCAGGAGGTCGAGGCTACACTGAGCTATGATCACACCACTGCACTCCAGCCTGGGCAACAGAGCAGGACCCTGTCTCAAAAAATTAATAAAAATAATTTTAAAACTTTATTTTATCTTCATCCTTTATGAACATATATTTTGGATGTATCATACATATGTATTAGAGAATTGCACGTATATGAGATAGGGAAATGTGCATGGTTAGGGGAGCGGGCAGACGTTGACAGGGTAGACAATCAAAAATGTTTGTCAGGCCAGGCACGGTGGCTCACGCCTGTAACCTTAGCACTTTGGGAAGCTGAGGCAGGCAGATCACCTGAGGTCAGGGGATCAAAACCAATCTGACCACCATGGTGAAACCCCATCTCTACTAAAAACACAAAAATTAGCTGGATGTGGGTGGGGCATGCCTGTAATTCCAGCTACACAGGAGGCCGAGGCAGGAGAATCACTTGAACCCAGGAGGTGGGGGTTGCAGTGAGCCAAGATCACACCATTGCGCTCCAGCCTGATAGAGACCCTGTCTCAAAAAAAAAAAAAAAAAGGATTATGTCAGTCATTTAGCAAATTATCTTTAGGGTTTTTATAAACCTATGGTGTTAATTTATTTACTATTCTTTACATTCATCTGTGACTTGAACAGTTAGTAGTGAAATCGTATTTATTCTTTCATTCAACAAGCTTGCTTTTTTTTTTTTTTTATATAATAGAGATGGGGTCTCGCCATGTTGGTCAGAATGACAGGTGTGAGCCACCAGACCCAGCCTCAACAAGTATTTACGGAGAGACTACCGTATACTAGGCACTGAGGATAGAGACAGGGTCGTGCTGTACCACCCAGGCTGAAATGCAGTGGCAGGATTAAAGTTCACTGCAACCTTGAACTCCTGGGTTCAGGCAGTCTTTCCACCTCAGCCTCCCAAGTCACTACAACTACAGGTGCATACCACCACACGCAGCTAATTTTTTAAAAATTTTTTGTAGAGATGGGGGTCTTGCCATATTGCCCAGGCTGGCCTTGAGCAATCCTGCGGCCTCAGCCTCCCAGAGTACTGGGATTGGAGGTGTGAGCCACCATGCCGGCCTACTTACCTTTCTCAATAATTTTAAACCGTAATTTAGTTTGAAGTGCATTACAATATTAATTTTAACGGAAATTTCTTCTATTTCTCGTTAGGTTTTACGACTACTAGATGTCATTGGTTTGCCTGAACTGGTTATTCAGTTGGCTACATCAGCCATAACTGAAGCAGGTGATGACTGGAAAAGTCAGGTAAGAATTGGCTGCAATTTGGTTGTTTTCTTTAAGGTTTGTTGTGGGTGTGGTATGTTCATTTCTATTGCCCTTTTTGATATTTGATCTACATTTGATATTTAGGCTACTCTAAGGACATGCATTTTCAAACATCATTTGGATTTGGGTCACAATAGCCAAGCATATGAAGCCTTAACCCAAATTCCTGATTCCAGCAGGTAATTTCATGGTCTTTTTTAGAGAAGACAATTTACCAACTCTGTTTAACCTACTAAGATAGTTTGCCCTCGTATTCCTTTCTTTCCTTCTAGGCAATTAGATTGTTTACGGCAGTTGGTGGTAGTACTTTGTGAACGCTCACAGCTCCAGGATCTTGTAGAATTTCCCTATGTGAATCTGCATAATGAGGTAATTTTAGTTATCCAGTGATGGCTTTCAACAAGTATGGTGGTTGCCATGATTGCTACTGACTTAGTTATCTGATTGCTTCCCCTTCCCTAGGTTGTGGGAATAATTGAGTCACGTGCTAGAGCTGTGGACCTTATGACTCACAATTACTATGAACTTCTGTATGCCTTTCACATCTATCGCCACAATTACCGCAAGGGTGAGCAATGTAACCAGACAGTATCTTGCAGACAGCCTTATTAGTTTAATCATGTTTTACCAAAATATTGTGTGTTGGACTTAGGTAATTTTTAATATGTGTTTAAGTACAAGATTAGCTTAAACCTTGTGAAGATTACCTTGAAGATATGCCCTTGCTTCCATTCTAGAACTTTCTCAAGGCGTTGCCACTGAAATGGCATTCTGTGTGCATCTTCTGTCCAGTTATAAAGGAAATTAGCGCCGGGCACAGTGGCTCACACCTGTAATCCTAGCACTTTGGGAGGCCAAGGCAGGTGGATCACCTGAGGTCAGGAGTTTGAGACCAGCCTGGCCAACATGGCGAAACCCCTTCTCTACTAAAAATACAAAAATTAGCTATATGTGGTGGAGGGCACCTGTAATCCCAGCTACTCAGGAGGCTGAGGCAGGAGAATTGCTTGAACAAGGTGGGGCAGGGGGCGGAGGTTACAGTGAGCCAAGATCACGCCACTTCACTTCATCCTGGGCGAAAAGCAAAACTCCGTCTCATAAATAAATAAATAAAGGAAATTAGCTTTTTCACTAGAGACAGCATGAATTTTTGAGACTGGTTTTGAGTTCCTGTGCTATTTCACCATTAGCCTTCTCCCTTTCCACATTTCAGTTCTTAGAGCAAAATTCTGACTGCTTAAATGTGCTTAGGTTATGAGTATAATAGATGATATTCCACATTAGCTGTGGTTAGATTGTCCCACATCCCCTCAATTAAATGCAAAATCCTTAAAGAGGGGACTAAAATTTACATTTAGGGCTGGGCGCGGTGGCCCACACCTGTAATCCCAGTACTTGAGGAGGCCGAGGCAGGTGGATCGCTTAAAGTCAGGAGTTCGAGACCAGCCTGGCTGACATGGTGAAATCCCCTCTCTACTGAAAATACAAAAAATAGCCAGGCATGGTGGGGGATGCCTGTAATCTCAGCTACTCAGGAGGCTGCGGCAAGAGAGTTGCTTGAACCCAGAAGGTGGAGGTTGCAGTGAGCCAAAATCATGTCACTGCACTCCAGCCTAGGTGACAGAGCGAGACCCTGTCTCAAAAAAAAATTACATTTAGAAGTTATCAAATGATATCCTGGTGAATTCTTTTTTCTTCATTCAACTTTTTAATGTAAAATTTGTCAAGTCTACAGAAAAGTTAAAACATTAATGCAATGAATATTTCCCTATATACCTTTCACCCAAATTCCCCAATTGTTAATATTTTACATCATTTTCTTATCTCTCTCCTCTTTCCTCCTTTCCTTTCTTCCCCCTTCCTTCCTCTCTCTCTCAATACCTATTTATTTATTTACGTACTTGTTTGTTTTTGCTGGTCCTTCTGGGAGGAAGTTAAAGACGTCATGATTTTTGTAATGTCATAAGTTATTTAATTAGGTTCTTCTTAAGACATTTAGAACAGCAATTTGTAAGGATAAATTCCATTTGTCAGGGCAAACGCAGATCACAAGTAGCCCTGGAGCTAAGGAATAGCTTTGATTTTTGGTAAAATTTGTGAGTCCACAGCTTTCTGATTGATCCTGCTCTGCTCTGTAATCTGGTATTTCTCTTTTTCTGTGTCGAAGATCTCACCTTCCTGGTGTCTGGGCTTCCGCAGCTGTTCCCTTTTTTTTTTGAGATGAAGTCTCACTCCGTTGCCCAGGGTAGAGTGCAGTGGCACCGTGTCTGCCCACTGCAACCTCCACCTCCCAGGTTCAAATTATTCTCCTGCCTCAGCCTCCCGAGTAACTGGGATTACAGGTGCCTACCACCATGCCCGGCTAATTTTTTTATATTTTTAGTAGAGATGGGGTTTCACCATGTTGGTCAGACTGGTCTTGAACTCCTGACCTCAGGTGATCCACCCGCCTCCATTTCCCAAAGTACTGGAATTACAGCCGTGAGCCACTGCGCCTGGCCAATAATGTTTTTTATAGCGCATCCCTCCCGTGCTGCCCTCACCCTGGATCTAGAATACACACTGCATTTAGTTGTGCGATGTCTTTAGGCTCCTTTAATCTGGAGCCTCACTTTGCCTTTGATGACACTGATATTTTTGAAGCGTATAGGTCAGTCATTTTTGTAGAATGTATCTTAATTTGGACTTATATTATCAATGAATTATTTATCAGAACAGCTAAAATGAAGGGAATGTGAGATTGTTTTAAGATTATATTTTACAATATAATCACTGTGGAATGTCTAACATTTTTGTACCATTTTTACTTAGAATTTTCTTTGGTTTCTTGCTGATTTTCATTGGAAAAAAATAGATGGAGTTTATTCATAGGCAGGTTCTTAACATTCCTAATAGTAAAACATATTTGCATATTCTTTATTTTCTTGAATCATATAGGAAGGGAAATATAAATTATTAAAGATCTCTCAGTATCTGCTTTCACAATAACATTCTGTCAACCTGCTTAGCACCAGTTTAGCAAGATTAATATTCAGGTTTTTCTAGAGCAAGGCTGTTCTTCTGAAAGTGCCTTATGTATTGCAGGTGTTCAAAAATATTTGTTGAAATGAAAAATAGCTTTATTTGAAAACTAAAAGAATTTTTAATGATATTTTAATTTCTGGGGTCCCATGCTGTCCCAGAACAATGGACTTTTCAGTATCTTATTGAACATGTGCAACTGAAGTATTGTGCAACTGAAGTATTATAAAAATGAGAATCTACATTCTTTTTTTTTTTTTTTTTTTTTTTTTTTGAGACAGTCTCACTCTGTTGATCAGCCTGGAGTGCAGTGTCTCGATCTTGGCTCACAGCAACCTCCACTTCCAGGTTCAAGCAATTCTCCTGCCTCAGCCTCTCGAGTAGCTGGGATTACAGGCGCCTACCACCATGCCCAGCTAGTTTTTGTTTTGTTTGTTTGTTTTCGAGACAGAGTCCCGCTCTGTTGCCTAGGCTGGAGTGCAGTGGCATAATCTCAGCTCACTGCAACCTCCACCTTCCTGGGTTCAAGCGATTCTCCTGCCTCAGACTCCTGAGTAGCTGGGAATGCAGGCATGCACCACCACGCCCAACAATTTTTTTTGCATTTTTAGTAGAGAGAGGGTTTCACCATGTGTTGGTCAGGCTGGTCTTGAACTCCTGACCTCAAATGATCCACCCGCCTCAGCCTCCCAAAGTGCTGGGATTACAGGCATGAGTCACCACACCCAGCCCCTAATTTTTGTATTTTTAGTAGAGACGACGTTTCACCATGTTGGTCAGGCTGGTCTTGAATTTCTGGACTCAGGTGATCCACCCACCTCTGCCTCCCAAAGTGCTGGGATTACAGGTGTGAGCCACTGTGCCCGACTGATAATCTATGTTCTTTTGTTTTTGTTTTTGTTTTTGAGACGGAGTCTCGCTCTGTCGCCCAGGCTGGAGTGCAGTGGCGCGATCTCAGCTCACTGCAAACTCCGCCTCCCGGGTTCACGCCATTCTCCTGCCTCAGCCTCCCAAGTAGCTGGGACTACAGGCGCCTGCCACCACGCCTGGCTATTTTTTTGTATTTTTAGTAGAGATGGGGTTTCAACGTGTTATCCAGGATGGTCTCGATCTCCTGACCTCGTGATCTGCCCACCTCGGCCTCCCAAAGTGCTGGGATTATAGGCTTGAGCCACCGCGCCCGGCCGAATCTGTTCTTAAGCAGAGTATCCAAACGTCTCTTGGTCTCAGTCCTGGGCAGGTATAGGTGACAACGTGGCTGAGACTAGCTCCATAAACTAGTCTTCTGCACTTGTTATGGTAATGTAGTATCTACATGTCAAAAAAAAAACATTTTTCTTTTTTTGTTTTAATTGTGGTAAAATACACATAACATACAATTTACTGTCTTAACCATTTTTTTTTTTGTTTGTTTGTTTTGTTTTGACAGAGTTTTGCTCTGTTGCCAGGCTGGTGGAGTGCAGTGGCACGGTCTTGGCTCACTGCAACCTCCGCCTCCCGGGTTCAAGTGATTCACCTGCCTCAGCCTCGAGAGTAGCTGGCACTACAGGCGCGTGCCACCATGCCCAGCTAATATTTTTTTGTATTTTAGTAGAGAGGGGGTTTCACCCTGTTGGCCAGGATGGTCTCGATCTCCTGACCTCATGATCTGCCTGTCTTGGCCTCCCGGAGTGCTGAGATCACAGGCATGAGCCACCATGCCCGCTATCTTAGCCATTTTTAAGTGTACAGTTCAGGAGTGTTAAGTGCATTCACAGTATTGTGTAACCAATCTCCAGAACACTTTTCATCTTGCAAAACTGAAGCTATATACCCATTAAACAACTGCTTGTTCCTCCCAACCCTGATTCCCTGGCAACCACCATTTCACCACCCATCTCTATGAATTTGGCTACTTGAATCATTTGGTATGTGTCTTTTTGTGACTGTCTTATTTCACCTAGCATAATGTCTTCAAGGTTCATCCTTGTAGTGGCATCAGAATTTTCTTCTTTAAAGATGTCTTTAAAAATTAGCCAGGTGTGGTGGTGGGCGCCTGTAATCCTGGCTACTTGTGGGGCTGAGGCAGGAGAATCGCTTGAACCCAGGAAGCAGAGGTTGCAATGAGCTAAGACTGCACCATTGCATGCCACCTTAGGCAACAAGAACAAAACTCCGTCTCCAAAAAAAACAGATCTCTTAAAGATAATTAAATGATTTTCTGTTGTATTTATATGTCAAATTGTGTTCATCCATCAATGGACACTTGGCTTGCTTTCACCTTTGGCTATTGTGGATAATGCTGCTATGAACATGGGTGTAGAAATATCTCTTTGAGACCCCTCTTTTCATTCTTTGGAGTATATACCCAGAAGTGGAATTACTGGATGACATGATAATTTTGCTTTTAATTTTTTGAGGAACTGCCATACTGTTTTCCATAGCAGCTGTACCATTTGAGATTCCCAGCAACAGTACAAAAGGGTTCCAGTCTCTCCACATCCTCACCAACGTGATTTTTGGGGGGGGGGGGGCAGGGGTTACATCAAACCCAATTTTGTTTTAAATTTTAACATTTGATTAGGGATAACATTCTCTCTGCGTATCTCTAGAGAAACAAATTTTGGAAGGCCGGGCATGGTGGCTCACACCTGTAATCCCAGCACTTTGGGAGGCCGAGGTGGGCAGATCACGAGGCCACGAATTCGAGACCAACATGGTGAAACTCTCTACTAAACTGTCTACCAAAAATACAAAAATTAGCTGGGCGTGGTGGTCGTGTGCCTATAATCCCAGCTACTCAGGAGGCTGAGGCAGGAGAATTGCTTGAACCAGGGAGGCGGAGGTTGCAGTGAGCTGAGATCAAGCCATTGCACTCCAGCCTGGGCGACAGAGCGAGAGTCTGTCTTCAAAAGAAAAAAAAACTTTGGAAGTTCTGAAGTCTAATTTATTGTCTCCTCATAGCTGGCACAGTGATGTTTGAGTATGGAATGCGGCTTGGCAGAGAAGTTCGAACTCTCCGGGGACTTGAGAAACAAGGCAACTGTTATCTGGCTGCTCTCAATTGCTTACGACTTATTCGTCCAGAATACGCGTGGATTGTGCAGCCAGTGTCTGGTGCAGTGGTATGGAAACATTTCATCCTGGAATTTTGGGGTCATTAAATCTACTTGTTTTGGTCCTTTCAAAACTATTACATCATTTTGCTTCATTTGATTTACAATTTCAACTGAGATATTTGTGAAAAAAATCTATGTTTATAATTCAATTGTTGTATATTACTACCCCTTTAGTTCTCAAGTTCAGAATTATTGTAGGAAGAAATATTGCAGAGTGGTTTTGGAGTTAGACCTGACCCAATTCAGACAAGTTACTTAATCTTTTGTTGTTCTCTGGCATAAAATATGGATAATGTTTACTTTATAGGATTGTTTGGGTATTAATGAGATAATTCAAGTCGATTGCTTGAACTGTAACAGTGCCTGGCCCACGAAATGTGCTCAGTAAATGGTAGCTGCTTTTATTTCTATTGTGTTTGTTAATGCAGTCTACAGTTACTGTTTTAAAGGACACACACTTTGAGTTTTTCCTATGATACGGATGGGTCAGATACGTGCAGCTGTTTCTGTTATATATAACCCTGGAACCAAGAGAAATTAGTTGATTTACATGGAGATCAAATCCCTGTCCTTGGACTCAGTAATATGTTATGGTTAAGTGAACAACTTGGCAAAGAACTTCTTCCTTTGTCTCCTAGTTCCAGTACCTCTGTAAGAAGAGCTCTGCTGGTTGAAACAATTTCCATTGAGAAAATTTAAGCATAAAAAGCTCTGAATCACAGTTAATGATATCAAAATAAAATACTGATTTTCACAGTTAAATTCCTTGTTTTGTTTTATCAGTATGATCGCCCTGGAGCATCCCCTAAGAGGAATCATGATGGAGAATGCACAGCTGCCCCCAGTGAGTCAGGAGTCTCACACTGGTTCTTTGATAGACAGTAGTAATATCGTTATTGTTAGTTGTATTATGATAGAAATATGTAGTTAAATAAGCTACATATAGTAGTAATATATAAATGTTATAGTAGTAACAGTTGCCCTTGTAAAACACAAGTTTTAACTGCAGGCATCTATTATACACAGATTTGTGTTTTCAATAAGTATATTGGATTCTTTTTCTGGAGATTGTCACAATTTGAAAAAACTCCCAGTTGAACCACATAGCCTAGAAATATTGAGAAAGTTAAGGAAGCTGGGTGTGGTGGCTCACACCTGTAATCCCAGCACCTTGGGAGGCCGAGGCAGGTGGATCACCTGAGGTCAGGTGTTCAAGACCAGCCTGGTCAACGTGGCGAAACCCCATCTCTACTAAAAATACAAAAATTAGCTGGGCAGTAGTGGCCCTCACCTGTAATCCCAGCTATTTAGGAGGCTGCGGCAGGAGAATTGCTTGAATCCAGGAAGCAGAGGTTGCCGTGAGCACAGATTGTGCCACTGCACTCCAGCCTGGGCAACAGAGTGAGACTCTGCCTCAAAAAAAATAATGTTTAGTGGGACCCATACGAAGTGTCACTAGTGACGCTGGAAGTGCTCCCAAAGAGCAGAAAAAAGTCATAACATGACAAGAAAGAGTTGGACTGCCTGATATCTACTGTAGATTGAGGCCGGCAGCTGAGGTTGCCTGCCATTTCAAGAAAAATGAATCCAGTGTAAGGAACATTGTAAAAAAAAAAAGAAGAGAAAATTTGTGAAGCTGTTGCTTCAGCTTCGCCAGTAGGTACAAAAACCTTGTGCTTTTTGCAAAATACGTTTTTATCTCATATTGAAAATCCAGCTTTTATGTGGGTACAGTATTGCTATAAAAAGGCATATCTACAGACTCTAATGTGATTTGCAAAAAAAAGTTATTACACAACAACTTAAAGCAAAAGGAAGGTAAAAGATCTAAAGCTGGAGAATTTAATGCCAGCAAAGGATGGCTTGACAATTTAAAAAAGAGATATGGTTTTTAAAATGTCAAGATACAGGAGAAGCAGCTTCTGCTGACCAAGGAGCAGCATATGAGTTCCCAGACACCATTAAGGAAAATCACTAGGGGAAAGGACATTTGCCTAAACCTGTTTGTTTGCTTTTGTTTCTTGTTTTTGAAACAGGGTCTCACTCTGTTGCCTAGGCTGCAATACAGTGGCACAATCATGGCTCACTGCAGCCTCAAACTCCTGGACTCAAGCAATCCTCCTACCTCGGACTCCCACAGTGCTAGGACTACAGGCATGAGCCACTGTGCCTGCCTTCCCTATGATTTTCTTAATAACATTTTCTTTTTTTTTTTTTTGAGACCGAGTCTCACTCTGTCGCCCAGGCTGGAGTGCAGTGGCGCGATCTCGGCTCACTGCAAGCTCCGCCTCCTGGGTTCACGCCATTCTCCTGCCTCAGCCTCTCCGAGTAGCTGGGACTACAGGCGCCCGCCACCATGCCCAGCTAATTTTTTGTATTTTTAGTAGAGACGGGGTTTCACCATGGTCTCGATCTCCTGACCTCGTGATCCGCCCGCCTCGGCTTCCCAAAGTGCTGGGATTACAAGTGTGAGCCACCGCGCCCGGCCTAATAACATTTTCTTTTAAGAGTACAGTATAGGCCGGGTGCGGTGGCTCATGCCTGTAATCCCTGCACTTTGGGAGACTGAGACGGGCAGATCACCTGAGGTCAGGAGTTCAAGACCAGCCTGGCCAACATGATGAAACCCCATCTCTACTAAAACTACAAAAAATTAGCTGGGCGTGGTGGCGGGTGCCTGTAATCCCAGCTACTCAGGCGGCTGAGGCAGGAGAATTGCTTGAACTCGGGAGGCTGAGGTTGCAGTGGGCCGAGATCGCGCCACTGCACTCCAGCCTGGGCGACAAGAGCCAGACTCCGTCTCAAAACAACCACAACCAAGAGTACAGTATATAATAGGCCAGGCACAGTGGCTCACGCCTGTAATCCCAGCACACTGGGAGGCCAAGGTAGACGGATCACCTGAGATTGGGAGTTTGAGACCAGCCTGACCAACATGGAGAAACCCGGTCTCTAATAAAATAAAAAATTAGCTGAGCCTGGTGGCACATTCCTATAATCCTAGCTACTTGGGAGGCTGAGGCAGAAGAGTCACTTGTACCCAGGAGGCAGAGGTTGCAGTGAGCCGAGATCGCGCCATTGCACTCCAGTCTGGGCAGCAAGGGCGAAACTCCGTCTCAAAAAAAAAAAAAAAAAATAGTACAGTATATAAAATACAAAATATGTGTGAGTTGACTGTTTAGGTTGTCGTAAGGCTTCTGGTCAGCAGTAGGCTGTTAGTAGCTAAGTTTTTGGGTAATGAAATGTTACATGCAGAGTTTCAACTGCTCAGGAGTCAGCACCCTAACCCCTGCACTGTTCAAGGGTCAACTATACATGTAATTTAGACAGTAGCTATATTGTAACATATATAGTTACGTGGTTATATACTATACATAGTGGTCAACTATACATGTAATTTAGACAGTAGCTATATTGTAACATATATAGTTACGTGGTTATATACTATACATAGTGGTCAACTATACATGTAATTTAGACAGCAGCTATATTGTAACATATATAGTTACGTGGTTGTATACTATACATAGTAGTAACACTGTCATATACTATATATTATATATAATAATTACATTGCTGTAAAAATATTGTAGAGTTCCTTCTTTTTAGTTTATTTTCAGCATTCTAATCTGCTAAAGGTTGTCTGGTAGCACTTTGAAAATGCTGTACACCAGTAAAAGAAATGAAAATGCTTAAATAAGAGTGTGGTTTTTTTCTTGTATGTTGTATTTAAATCAGCTTAGTTCCAAGCTTTTTTTTTATCAGGTTCTTTTGCTATTACCACAGAGGCATGACATCTTTCCATAAAAAGCCAAGGCTCTAGATTTGGACACACCTGGTTTTAATTCTGCCTCTCACAGTTTGGTCATATTTCTTTCTTATTGATCGAGATGACAGATAGTATTTCACAATTATAATAGTTAAATGAGGCCAGGTGCAGTGGCTCATGCCTTGTAATCCCAGCATTTTGGGAGGCCAAGGCAGGAGGGTCGTTTGAGCTCAGGAGTTCAAGACCAGCCTGGGCAACATAGCAAGACCAGTCACAGTGGCTCATGCCTGTAATCCCAGCCCATTGGGAGGCTGAGGTGGCTGGATCACCTGAGGTCAGGAGTTTAAGAACAGCCTGGCCAACATGGTGAAACCCCGTGTCTACTAAAAATATAAAAATTAGCTGGGCGTGGTGGTGCGCACCTGTAATCCCAGCTACTCGGAAGGCTGAGGCAGGAGAATCACATGAACCCAAGAGGCGGAAGTTGCAGTGAGCCGAGATCATGCCACTGCACTCCAGCCTGGGTGACAGAGCAAGATTTGTTTCCTTTAAAAAGAAAAAGTTTAAAGAGTTAAATGAAATTACATGTAGTACCTTGTAAGCACGTCCTCAACTGCAGTTGTTAAAATACTTTGATTTGACATGGGATATTGCATAATTTGTTTAAGTTGGCATTTATTTAGTTCCCTGTTTTCTCCTTCCTTCACGCATTTGGGAATTAGATTGAATGTTACTTAATGTTCAGTGGAAATTGATAGATTGCGTTAATCTAATGGATGCTTCTTTGTATTTTGGGAATTCAAAATATTTTTCTTTGATGTGTAGCAAATCGACAAATTGAAATCCTGGAACTGGAAGATCTGGAGAAAGAGTGTTCCTTGGCTCGCATCCGCCTCACCTTGGCTCAGCATGATCCATCAGCGGTTGCAGTTGCTGGTAGGAATTCAAGAGTTAAAGCCTCTGACTTGTCAGCACCAGGAGCACATTTTAGGTCCAGGCAGTGTGTGTAGCATGCTAGATGGGTATAAAGCATGGGTTATTACTCAGAGATACTCATCAACAAAGCAAAATCTTTGGTTTCATTTGTGTATACGTTGGCTACACGAAATAATCTTTTTCCATTTTCACAGGAAGTTCATCAGCAGAGGAAATGGTCACTCTCTTGGTTCAGGCGGGCCTCTTTGACACTGCCATATCACTCTGTCAGACTTTTAAGCTTCCCTTAACGCCAGTCTTTGAAGGGCTTGCCTTCAAGTATGTATAAAATTATCTTTTTATAGTCTTTTCTAATGCAAATATATTATCCTCTTGCTTAGTGTGAAACAGTCATCATAAGCCAAGTAGCCCATATACCATTTATGGTTTGAAGAAGTGTTTTGTTTAATCCATCCAAGCATTCTTAAAAAGAATTTCAGGCTGAGCACGGTGGCTCACGCCTGTAATCCCAGCACTTTGGGAGGCCGAGGCGGGCGGATCACGAGGCCAGAAGTTCAAGACCATCCTGGCTAACACGGTGAAACCCCGTCTCTACTAAAAATAATATAAAAAAAATTAGCCGGGCGTGGTGGCAGGCTCCTGTAGTCCCAGCTACTTGGGAGGCTGAGGCAGGAGAATGGCGTGAACCTGGGAGGCAGAGCTTGCAGTGAGCCGAGATTGTGCCACTGCACTCCAGCCTGGGGGACAGAGCGAGACTCCGTCTCAAAAAAAAGAGGAAGAATTTCTTGGCCAGGCACAGTGGCTCACATCTGTAATGCCATCATGTTGGAGGGCCAAGGTGGGCAGATCACTTGAGGTCAGGAGTTTGAGACCTGCCTGGCCAACATGACGAAACCCCATCTCTACTAAAAATACAAAAATCAGCCAGGAGAGGTGGCCCGTGCCTGTAATCCCAGCTACTTGGGAGGCTAAGGCAGGAGAATCACTCGAGCCTGGGAGACAGAGGTTACAGTGAGTTGATATTGTGCCACTTCACTCCAGCCTGGGCAACAGAGCGAGACTCCATCTTAATTAAAAAAAAAAAAAAAAAAAGAGGCCAGGTGTGGTGGCTCATTCCTGTTATCCCAGCACTTTGGGAGACCTAGGTGGGCGGATCATGAAGTCAGGAGATCAAGACCATCCTGGCTAACACAGTGAAACCCCGTCTCTACTAAATATACAAAAAATTAGCCAGACATGGTGGCATGCGCCTGTAGTCCCATCTACTCGGGAGGCTGAGGCAGGAGAATCACTTGAACCTGGGAGGCGGAGGTTGCAGTGAGCCGAGATTGCGCCACTGCACTGCAGCCTGGGTGACAGAGCAAGACTCCATCTCAAAAAAAAAGAAAAGAATTTTTCATCATTAGTTTTATCTTGGAAGTAAATTGTCTCTTAATTCTTACTCATGTCCTTGTAGGTATCCAGTTGTGTAACTTGAGGAAGAGATGATCCAATATTCCAGTAGTGAATTCAGCAAAAGACTAGAGATGAAGTTGTCATCTATCTCTCTAGTTTTAGTATCAAATTAAAGTGGTGCGTTTCAGCGTTCAGTTTTCAAGTGTGGAACCATTTTCATTCCAGATGCATCAAATTGCAATTTGGAGGAGAGGCAGCCCAAGCAGAAGCCTGGGCCTGGCTAGCAGCCAATCAGCTCTCATCTGTCATCACTACTAAGGAGTCTAGGTACAGCCCTGGTGTTCAACCCTGGGTGGTTTTGCCTTTCTAAAAGCTGTAACGGTCTTTCTCTGACTAAATTGTCCTACATAGATCATTTCACTTTTTTCTTTCTTTTTGGCTAAGTTTTTGTAGGGGCTGGAAAGTTTATAATTAAGGTGACATCATGTCATTTATTGTCCAAACTAGGATGTCTTTGCCTATGAAATGTCTCCTTCTCCATATCCCCCTCCTCAAAGACTTACTGTTTCATATCAGGAAAGGGTACTCTTACAGGCAAAAATCTGTATTTACTTGTTTCAGAGTGTTATCCTCCTTTTTTCCCCCATTTCTTCCATTGAGCAGTCACTGCATGGTTTCGTCACAGGGTCCTCTTATAGCTTGTCTCCAGCTGCTGTTCAGCAGTCTGTCACCCATCAGCCCCCATCATCCACTATACCTTCTTCAGATCTCGTCTGTTCATATACTTCCCCAGTGCACCCACTTTGTGTCCACGTAAATGTACTTCAGCTTCTTCAGAAACCTTCTCTAACATTCCTAACCCTCAGTAAACTTCCCTTTCTGAACTGCATTTGCACTTGGTATTATACAGCTTAGCACTTTAGAGTGATAGCACTTTAGAATTTGGAAGTTCTCTGACATTAGTTTTCAACCCCTAAATTAGCACATCAGAATAACTTATTAAAATACAGATTATGAGAAATCACCCTAGTCTTCCAAGTTAGAACTTCTGCATGATTCTAATGCTTGATCAGGTTTGAGAACCAGCGTTCTGAACCAGTTTTTTGTTTTAGAAATGCAGAAACAAACGAGTTAAATGAATTATGTATTAATAGCCAAACAAATAACATTCATTTACTAAATACGTTTGTTTACTAAATACTAAATACGTTAGTGGGAGAGGAATATACGAACCCAAGACATCTAGTTTCTAGTACTATCCCCCTAAGTCACATTAGCCCAAATAGTATTTGTTCCCATTTAGCTATATTATTGATTCAGTTGTTAATTTCTAAAGTTTTCCTTGTAAGGCTGGGCATGGTGACTCCTGCCTGTAATCTCAGCACTTAGGGAGGACGAGGTCGGAGGATCACTTTAGCTCTGGAGTTTAATACCAGTGTGGACAACATAGCAAGTCCTTGTCTCTACAAAACATAAACAAAATTAGCCGGGCATAGTGGTGCATGCCTGTATTCCCAGCTATTTAGGAAGCTAAAATGGGAGAATCTGGGGCTGAGGCTGCAGTGAGCTGAGATCACACCACTGCACTCCATCCAGCCTGGGTGACAGAGCAAGACCCTATCTCAAAAAAAAGTTTTTCTTGTAAATACATGCTTTGAATGGTACTCTAAATAGCGATTAAGAATCTGAAACTCATTAGTCATTTTTATTTTTTTCAAGTGCTACGGATGAAGCATGGCGACTATTATCCACTTACCTGGAGACGTACAAAGTCCAGAATAACTTGTATCACCACTGTGTAATCAACAAGCTCTTGTCTCATGGAGTGCCTCTGCCTAACTGGCTTATAAACAGTTACAAGGTAAGTGGATTATAACTTGTACAGAGTAAGAACCCACTCTTTACCATTCTGGATAACTTCATGAGATGATTAAAAATATGGACTGATTGCAGGGGCTCATACCTGTCATGCCCGCACATTGGTAGGCCAACAGGGGAGGATGGCTTGAGCCCAGGAGTTTGAGACCAGCTTGGGCAACATAGCGAGACCCCATCTCTATTTAAATTTAAATATATATACAGAAAAAGAAAAAGATGGGGTGATAACTTATGGGAACATATCGACTTATGTACCTTGGGAAGCTTTTCATCATAGCTAAAACCATAAGAACAATTCAAATTCATTTCTACAGTACTACTGTGTATTTAGATTTGAAGTTTCATAGGTTAGTAATTAAGTTAATTACTATTCACTGAACAGTGAGTTTATATTTAGAACAATGAGCATATGCGTGACACAAGATTTACTCTTCATACATTTCATACATCAAAAAACTCACAGGAGCGGGTGGGGGACTTTTCCAATAATCTAACAGTATGGCTGGTCTAAGTGCCCTGGTGTTTACAACTAATTGAGCACAACCAGTTTCTGATTGGTTCCTTCTCCACTCCCACTGTTTCACCTGACTATTAAAAATCAAAAACAGGTTCTTAGACTGTCTGCATCAGAATTATTCAGATGGCAGTCTTCTTCAAAATACAGATTCCTCATCCTAGACTTACAGAATCAGATTATCTCAGGCTAGGAGCCAGAAATCTACATTTTAAGAAGCTCCTAATTTGATTTTGATGTATGCTGAAGTTTGAGAACTTCTGCATCTGAACCACCTTGAGTAGGATAAGGAAAGAGAAAATCTAAAGGTTAAAATCAGGAAAGTTTTTTTTTTTTTTTTTAAGGTAGAAAGGAGGCCAGGCACAGTGACTCACACCTGTAAACCCAGAACTTTGGGAGGCCAAGGCAGGCAGATCACCTGAGGTCAGGAATTTGAGACCAGCCTGGCCAACATGGTGAAACACCATCTCCACTAAAAATACAAAAATTATCTGGATATGATGGTGCGTGCCTGTAATCTCAGCTACTCCGGAGGTGGTGGTTACAGTGATCTGAGGTTGCACCACTGCCCCCAAGCCTGGGCAACAGAGCAAGACTCTGTCTCAAAAAAAATAAATAAATAAGTAGGAAAGTAGGGAAGGCAGCTAAGATGGTAAAGGTAAGATTGTGATCAAATCGGAATATAGAAAGCATACTTAATAGAACTCTTCCAAGTAGAGACTTCAGATCTAAAGCTGGTGATTCTTTGAACTTCTTCTGCATTTGTCATTCATGTATTTCTTATTATGTGAATATATTGTCACTTTAGTATTCAGGAAAAGTTTGTTGGCTTTACAACTGTGGAAACTGAAGTGGAGAGAAGTTAAAATATGTCTTAGGTCATAACACAGGGGAAGAAGGCTATTTAACAGATAGGGCCTCCCAAACTGCCTAGAGGTAACGGCTCTTAGGGATTTAACTTTTTTTTTCCCTAACTCCCCAGATTTGTTATCAGCTCTTATCCTCAGATGAGTAAACCAAGCCACTGGTCTAATTATATTGAGAAATACAAATGTTGGGGAATCAGCCACTCAACATTCTTTGGTCAGTACTCAAGTAGGAGGGAAATAGATACATATTCTTAATCACTGACTTTTCACAGAAGGTTGACGCTGCTGAATTGCTTCGTTTATACTTAAACTATGACCTTTTAGAAGAAGCTGTGGATTTGGTGTCAGAATATGTGGATGCTGTATTGGGAAAAGGACATCAATACTTCGGAATTGAGGTAGGGCATATACAAATGGTCCCCAATTTACAATGGTTTGACTTACGATTTTTCAACCTTACAGTGGTTTGAAAGTGATGAACATTTATGAGAAACCATACTTTAAAATACTCATGGCCGGGCACAGTGACTCATGCCTATAATCCCAGCACTTTGGGAGGCCGAGGCGGACAGATCACCTGAGGTCAGGAGTTCGAAACCAGCCTGACCAACATGGGGAAGCCCTGTCTCTACTAAAAATATAAAAATTAGTCAGATGCGGTGGCATGCACCTGTAATCCCAGCTACTCGGGAGGCTGAGGCAGGAGAATCGCTTGAACCTGGGAGGCAGAGGTTGCAGTGAGCCAAGATCATGCCACTGCACTCCAGCCTGGGCAACAGAGCGAGACTCCATCTCAAAAAAAAAAATAATAATTAATAAATAAATAAAATACTCATACAACCGTTCAGTTTTTCACTTGCAGTACAGTATTCAATAAATTACACAAGATATTCAAAAAGTAGGCTTTCTGTTAGATGATTTTGCCCAACTTTATAGGTTAACGTTAAGTGTCCTGAGCATGGTTAAGTAGGCTAGGCTAAGCCGTGATGTTCATTAGGTTAGGTGTATTATATGTATTTTCAACCTATGATATTTTCAACTGATAGTGGGTTTATTGGAAAACAAACCCACCATAAGTTGAGGAACATCTGTATAGGCACATATATCTATATCTATCTATCTATCTATCTATCTATATATATATATATATATATATATACACACACACACACATATACACACACACACACACACACACATATATATATATATATTTTTTTTTTTTTGGACCAAGTCTTGCTCTGTCGCCCAAGCTGGAGTGCAGTGATGCAGCCTCCGCTTACTCCCTCACTGCAGACTCCGCCTCCCGGGTTCAAGTGATTCTCCTGCCTCGGCTTCCTGAGTAGCTGGGATTACAGGCACCCGCCACCACATCCAGCTAATTTTTTAATATTTTTAGTAGAGATGGGGCTTCACCATGTTGGCCAGGCTGGTCTCGGAACTCCTAACCTCAAGTGATCCACCCGCCTCGGCCTCCCAAAGTGCTGGGATTACCCATGTGAGCCACCATGCCCGGCCTAGGCATTTCTTTTTATTATCATGCTATGTAAGGTGAGAATCTGAGAGTAAATTGAACTATATATTAGTGTATTTAACCTTTACTATCTGTAGTTATACAACTAAATATTGACACTCTAGGAATCTCTAGTCTCCTGTTTATAAAATAGGAGTTTCATCTTTCTTTGTCAAAATAATATGGCATTAGTTAGGATTCAGTGGAGAGAGGTAAACAAAATGGTATTGTGTGTATGCCGGGACTGTGTTAAGTCTCTCTCTACAAGCGTTTTCTTGTTTAATCCTTATAGCAGCCTTATGAAGGAATGTTTTAATTTTCTATTTTTTAACCCATGAGGGAACAGGCTCAGAGGTTATCACAGGCCTATACAGATGGTAAATATAATAGAAGAGCCAGGTCTAAATAGGTGTAGTTAACTATAGCTTCAACCCTCATGAAATCAGCCAGGTGCAATAACTCGCACCTGTAATCCTAGCACTTTGAGAGGTCAAGGTGGGAGGATCGTTTAAACTCAGAGGTTCAAGACCAGCCTTGGCAACATAGTGAGAACCTTTATCTACAAAAAATAGAAAAAAATTAGCTGGTTATGGTGGCGTGTACCTGTAGTCCCAGCTCTGTGGGAAGCTGAGGTGGGAGGATCACATGAGCCCTGGAGGTTGAGGGTACAGTGAGCTATGATCATGTCACTACACTCCAGCCTGAGTGACAGAGTAAGACCCTGTCTGAAAAAAAAAAAAGAAAGTTGACATGAAATTTTTTTTTATTTTTTATTTTTTCCAAGACGGAGTCTCGCTCTGTCACCCAGGCTTGAGTGCAGTGGCACGATCTCGGCTCACTGTAACCTCTGCCTCCCGGGTTCAAGCAATTCTTCAGCCTCAGCCTCCCGAGTAGCTGGGACTACATGGGCACCACCATGCCTGGCTAATTTTTGTATTTTAGTAGAGACAGGGTTTCACCATATTGGCCAGGCTGGTCTCGAACTCCTGATCTTGTGATCTACCCGCCTCGGCCTCCCAAAACGCTGGGACTACAGGCCCAGCTGACATGAATTTTTAAATATATTTAATTTAACCGAAAAAATGACAATTTTCCCAAGTGGAGAAAAGAGGGTTCCCATTGTGTGCGTGCACATGTATACACACGGTTTCGTGTGGTGGGGGGAGCATTTTATTTGGCCGGGCGCAGTGGCTCACTTTGGGAGGCCAAGGCGGGTGGGTCACTTGAGGCCAGGAGTTCGAGACCAGCCTGGCCAACATGGCGAAACCCCATCTCTACTAAAAATAGACATAAAAAAATAAGCTAGGCATGGTGGTGCACATCTGTAGTCCAGCTACTCAGGAGGCTGAGGCACAAGAATCGCTTGAGCCCAGGAGGCGGAGGTTGCAGTGAGCTGAGATTGTGCCACTGCACTCAGCCTGGGCGACAGAGCAAGACCGTCTCAAAAAAAAAAAAAGGGTATTTTATTCTACAGAGTCCTATGAAAGCAACTACCCAGGAGAAATGGTGCACTTTGCAGACTGTTTTCAAATAAACATTTTCCTTTTAGTTTCCACTGTCCGCAACAGCCCCAATGGTGTGGCTTCCATACTCCTCTATTGATCAGCTTCTCCAAGCTCTGGGAGAGAACAGTGCCAACAGCCACAACATCGCAGTAAGTCAGCCCTTTCCTGAGACGTCTTCTGTAAGCCCCTGCACTAGCAGTTACACCTTACAGCTTGATCTTCAGTTCTCCGGGATTAGAAAGGGAGGACGAAAGCCTGTTTTTGGCCCTTAACAAACTGCCCAGTCCCTTTATAGATAAGGCAGAGGATCTAAGCAACAGGGTTAAGGAAACATAATGAGGAACCGTGTGCGTGTTAATTATACAGAGACAAATGCAAGCAGTCGGTCCATCCTTCAAAGCTTTTAGTTTGGTAGGGCAGACCCTACAGGGTAAACAGGTACTTGAAATACAGCATGATAGGCCGGGCACAGTGGCTCATGCCTGTAATCCCAGCACTTTGGAAGGCTGAGATGGGCAGATCACCTGAGAGGTCAGGAGTTCGAGACCAGCTTTGCCAACATGGTGAAACCCCATCTCTACTAAATATACAAAAACTAGCCAGGCATGGTGGCGGGCACCTGTAATCCCAGCTACTTGGGAGGCTGAGGCAGGAGAATCACTTGAACCCAGGAGGCGGAGGTTCCAGTGAGCCGAGATCGCACCACTGCACTCCAGCCTGGACGGCAGAGTGAGACTCCATTCCCCCACCCTGAAAAAGAAAGAAATACAGTGTAATAAGTTATCACTGTCCTGAGGGAAGTTGGCATATACAACAACATTTCTCAGGAGTCATACATTCGCTCTGCTTGCCTTAACATAAAAAACAACAGTGTTTCCTTGAGTCATTATAGTGATGGCTTATTTTACCAGTGAGATAGAGTGCCTCCTGAACCTATCTAAAATATTAGTTCTGTATTTCACTCGGCAGCTAATAACTAGTTATATCAGATGCAGCATCTCTGGTTCTGAGAAAAGAGTTAGTGATCCTTTTATTAGAAATACTGGTATGGGCCGGACACGGTGGCTCACGCCTGTAATCCCAGCACTTTGGGAGGCCAAGGCGGGTGGATCACGAGGTCAGGAGATCGAGACCATCCTGGATAACACGGTGAAACCCTGTCTCTACTAAAAATACAAAAAAATTAGCCGGGCGTGGTGGCGGGCGCCTGTAGTCCCAGCTACTCGGAGAGGCTGAGGCAGGAGAATGGCGTGAACCCGGGAGGCAGAGTTTGCAGTGAGCCGAGATCCCGCCACTGCACTCCAGCCTGGGCGACAGAGCGAGACTCCGTCTCAAAAAAAAAAAAAAAAGAAAAAAGAAATACTGGTATGATTTCCATACTTAGAAAATTCATTCAGAAAATGAGACTGAAATGTTGTATGTAACAGAGAGGCCTAGTTTTATCAGTAGAGTCACAGAGGAGACTCCTATAACAAATGGTGATTTTATGAAGCAGAGTGGCTAACGTCTTTATAAGGTGGAATGTACTTGGTGAAGTCAAAGTTATTAATAACTTCAATATTTTTCCATTGTTGAGCTGTTATGTAATGTTTTCCTTCTTTTCTCTTACAGCTGTCTCAGAAAATACTTGACAAATTGGAGGACTACCAGCAAAAAGTTGATAAGGCAACACGGGATTTATTATATCGTCGGACCTTGTGATCCAGATTGTCACCTACCGCTTGGTGCCTCTTAGGGCTTAAGACTACCCTACAGGAACCCTGTACTCAAGGCCGATTTTTGTAACCGTAAATGATGTGTACAGCATTCACGTCTGCATTCTGCACAAGATAGGAGGGCGGAAGAGTCAGAGGACCCTGTGCTTGCTGGTGGTGCTAACACAATTTCTGGTGTTCAACCTCGGTCTCAAATAGCTGCTTTTGTATATGATTCACAAGCTTTTTTAGAGTTTATATTTTTTTAAACTACCGAAGATATTCATTATCTGCAAATTAAGACCCACCTTCACTTTCCAAAATAGCTGAGGGTTGTTGGCTTGTTGTAGCTGACCACCAAAAGCAGTCACTGCAAATCTTTTAATTCTTCCCTATCACCTTTTGTATTTTAATACAATTATTTTGGTCCAGAACTGACAGGTATTTTCTGTATTGTACACAAAAGCTAATAATTTTGCATACTCTTTTATTTATTTTGGAGGTTTTGTATGATCTTCAATCAAGTATTAAATAATTTGCCTAGATTAAGCCTAAAATGATGACCAGCTAATTAAAGAAGATATTTTGAATCTGGTTCTGAGCTAAAGTTGAGTAAATTCTTAGTTAAGAAAAAATTGGAAATTCATCATCTATATTAGCAACAGATTCTCAGAGTAAATTGTTAACTTCTATGATTTATGATAATCAAGCTGGACTTGATCATACAAGTTAGTCTCATAATGTACTGGACCAAAATGTAAACTTCATTGGTCAGATTCAGAAGCATTCATGCTCACAAGTTTTGGGAAAGTGAAAAATAATAAAATCATCTTGGATTTTATTCTGTATATTAAAATTTATCTTTTAAGGAAACAATTTGTATACTACTTGCTTGTATAGCCTTTTGACCCTTCTTGAGTTTTTCATAAGCCTTTAACTTTTATACTTTCAATGCCATGTTTACATTATACACTTTAATTAACAACGTGAGTTTCTCTGTGGTCCTGTTGTTGGTAGATACTGAGGTGTGTGTTTCTTTTTTTCATTTTAGCTCTACTATGATTAATATGAGGCATTTGGTGCAATTAGGGACTGGGAGAGCCCCTGTCCTCCCAGCTCTCTAAACCTGTGGCTTTCAATGACAGTAAGAAAGACATTTTGACCTACATACACATATATAACCAAAAGAAAAGTTTCACAAAATTTGTATCCTCACCTACTGTGTACTCTGATGTTTTCATGAGTGACTAATGGATCATAACCCATAGTATGAAAACATCAAGGGCCAGGCGTGGTGGCTAACTCCTATAATCTCAGCACTTTGGGAAGCTGAGGCAGGCGGATCACTTGAGATCAGGAGTTCAAGACCAACGTGGCAAAACCACATCTTTCAAAAAAAAAAAGATTAGCTGGTCGCAGTGGTGCATACCTGTAGTCCCAGCTACTAGAGGGGCTGAGGTGGAAAGATGGCTTGAGTCTGGGAGGTAGAGGTTGCAGTGAGCCTTGAGCATGCCACTGCACTCCAGCCTGGGCGACAATGAGACCAAACCCTATTGTAGCCATCTCTGGAGGGCAAGAAGTAGTGAGACACTAGCCCTATTCCAGAAACCCCCACTCCCCCCATTTGTGTTGCTGATCAATGCAGTGGTTTCCATGGTGGCAGTTCACAGATGCTGACCAGCTTTTCCTGTGCTTGTTGTTTAGGTTCAAGGCCTAGAACCCATGCTCAACCCAGCCCAACTCTTCTGTCCATTGTCTTCTACCCTCCTCATTTTGAGTCCCAACCAGAACAGAGCATGCCCCCATCCTTCCACTTCACTTTTCTCACAGCTTTGAGTCTGCTTTTTTTTTTTTTTAGACGGAGTTTCACTCTTGTTACCCATGCTGGAGTGCAGTGGCGTGATCTCCGCTCACCGCACCTTCCACCTCCCAGGTTCAAGTGATTCTCTGCCTCAGCCTCCCGAGGAGCTGGGATTACAGGCATGCACCACCACGCCCGGCTAATTTTGTATTTTTAGTAGAGACAAGGTTTTTCCACGTTGGGCAGGCTGGTCTTGAACTCCCAACCTCAGGTGATCTGCCCACCTCAGTCTCCCAAAGTGCTGGGATTATAGGGGAATTGCAACAGAGAAAGTAATTCATGGCTGGGCGCAGTGGCTCACACCTGTAGTCCCAGCACTTTGGGAGGCCAAGGCGGGCAGATCACGAGGTCAGGAGTTTGAGACTAGCTTGACCAACATGGTGAAATCCCATCTTTACTAAAAAAAAAAAAAATGCAAAAATTAGCCAGGTGTGGTGGCGTGTACCTGTAATCTCAGCTACTTAGGAGGCTGAGGCAGAAGAATCGCTTGAACCTGGGAGGCAGAAGTTGCAGTGAGCCGAGATCACGCCATTGCACTCCAGCATGGGCAACAAGAGTGAAATTCTGTCTCAAAAAAAAAAAAAAGAGTAATTCACGCAGAGTCAGCTGTGCGGGAGACGAGTTTTATTATTACTCAAATCAGTTTCCCCTAAAACTCAGGGATCAGAGTTTTTAGGATAATTTGGTGGGTGGGGCCAGTGAATCGGGAGTGCTGATTGGTTGGCTTGCAGATGAACTCATAGGGAGTCGAAGCTGTTCTCTTCTCCTGAGTCAGTTCCTGGGTGGGGGCACAGAACTGGTTGGCAGGTCCAGGTGGGGCCATCTGGTTGTGAGAAATGAAAAACCTGAAAAGACATCTCAAAAGGCCCATCTTAGGTTCACAATAGTGATGTTACCTTCAAGAATAATTAGGAAAGTTGCAAATCTTATGACCTCCAGAATAATGGCTGGTAATATTTAGAAATCCAGCCCCTCTCATCTTGACTTCGTGGCTGGTGGCCTTTCATTTGTTTTAACAGTTTAGCTTTTTGGGAAGGACCGTTACATAAACTACACACTAAATTCCTTCTCAAAGGTAGTTTGGCCTATGCCTAGGAATGAATGAACAAGGACAGTTTAGAGGTTAGAAGCATGATAGGGTCAGTTAGGTCTGACACCTTTCACTGTCATAATTTTCTGAGTTATGATTTTTGCAAAGACAGTTTCATGACCAGTCTAGCCTGAAAATGCATTTTATACCATTTTTTCTCTTATTTCCCTAGTTGCAATATGTAACCTTGAAGCTTACTGCAGAAATCTTTTTTCTTCTCCTTAGTCTTAAAATACTAGCTTTGACATGTACTTTCTTTGAAATATCATATTCCTCCCTTTCTCACCATACACTCCATTATACCATGCACATTTATCTAACTGCATGCTTGTATCTAATTATGTGCTTACCCAGGGGCTAATCTCGAGACAGACCAAGCATGGAGACCCAGCCGCAAAAATCCAGAGATTACCTCGAGGTAGTTAGTCTGCAATACCACCTGGCCATTGTTGAGATGACACCAGTGCCCGCACTCCAGGTGACAGACCCAAGATAGCCACCACAACAAGACACATGGACCTTGTACTCAGCACAGCTCCTGCATGCCACCAATTTCGTTTCCCTTTTTAAACCCTTGCGTTCTCCCCAGAAATTTGAAGTGGTTGCTTTGGATGTGAATCTAGCCACTTCCCTATTGCTAGTTTTGGTAAATTTCTACCATACCTTGCTCTTGCTTCAGGGCTCTCCGAGTGGCGAGCCACCAGACCTGCACTCACTCAAATAAGTATGGTTACTACAGTTAATCATACTGTATTGTACACTTGAAATTTGCTAAGATAATATATTTTAAGGCTTCTCACCATACACAAACAAAAAGGTAACTATATGAGGTGCTGGATATGTTAATTGACTTTGTCAAAAGACAAATTGCAACAGATTTAGTTTAAAGATTTTTTTTTCTAGATGGAGTCTCGCTCTGTCACCCAGGCTGGATGGGAGTGGCACAATCTCGGCTCACTGCAACCTCTGCCTCCCGGGTTTAAGCAATTCTCCTGCCTCAGCCTCCCAGGTAGCTGGGACTACAGGTGCACACCACCATGCTCGGCTAATTTTTGTATTCTTTTTTTTTTTTTTTTTTTTTTTGAGATGGAGTCTCGCTCTGTCGCCCGGGCTGGAGTGCAGTGGCGCAATCTCGGCTCACTGCAAGCTCCACCTCCTGGGTTCACGCCATTCTCCTGCCTCAGCCTCTCCGAGTAGCTGGGACTACAGGCGCCCGCCACCACGCCCGGCTAATTTTTTTTTTGGTATTTTTAGTAGAGACGGGGTTTCACTGTGGTCTCGATATCCTGACCTCGTGATCCACCCGCCTCGGCCTCCCAAAGTGCTGGGATTACAAGCGTGAGCCACCGCGCCCGGCCAATTTTTGTATTCTTAGTAGAGATGGGGTTTCGCCATGTTGACCAAGCTGGTCTCGAACTCTTGACCTCATGATCCGCCCACCTCAGCCTCCTAAAGTGCTGGGACTACAGGCATGAGCCACTGTGCCCAGCCTAAAGATCTTAATTAGCTTTTATCACTTGTGTGAATTGGGCAACACTTCCTTCCATAAAATAGAATGAGTGTTCCAACAAGCTAAACAGAGGACAGAAACAGGCTAAGGAGGCCGGGCGCGGTGGCTCACGCTTGTAATCCCAGCACTTTGGGAGGCCGAGGCGGGCGGATCACGAGGTCAGGAGATCGAGACCACGGTGAAACCCCGTTTCTACTAAAAATACAAAAAATTAGCCGGGCATGGTGGCGGGCGCCTGTAGTCCCAGCTACTCGGAGAGGCTGAGGCAGGAGAATGGCGTGAACCCGGGAGGCGGAGCTTGCAGTGAGCCGAGATTGCGACACTGCACTCCGGCCTGGGCGACAGAGCGAGACTCCGTCTCAAAAAAAAAAAAAAAAAAAGAAACAGGCTAAGGAAAGCAGGAAACAACAAAACACAGCTTGGTGGCTTCCTTTTTTAACTTAGACAGGGTCTTGTTCTCACACCCCAGATGGACTGCAGTGGCACAATCACGGCTCACTACAGCCTGGACCTCCAGGGCTCAGTTGATTCTCCTGCCTCAGCCTTCAGAGTAGCTGGGACTACAGGCAAATTTTTATATTTTGGCCGGGCGCGGTGGCTCACGCCTGTAATCCCAGCACTTTGGGAGGACAAGGCGGGTGGATCACGAGGTCAGGAGATGGAGACCTTCCTGGCTAACATGGTGAAACCCCGTCTCTACTAAAAATACAAAAATTAGCCGGGTGTGGTGGTGGGCGCCCGTAGTCCCACCTACTCGGGAGGCTGAGGCAGGAGAATGGCGTGAACCCTGGAGGCGGAGCTTGCAGTGAGCCGCGATCTCGCCACTGCACTCCAGCCTGGGTGACAGAGCGAGACTCCGTCTCAAAAAAAAAAAAAAAAAATTTTATTATTTTTTGTAGAGATGGAGTTTTGCCATGTTACCCAGGCTGGAGATGGTTTCAAAGTTACTTTCCTCGTAAAGGTTAAAACAGAGGGGATTTCCTTATCATGCTGACTAAAGCTGGCCTGTTTGAGGACTTGGCTATTATCTCTGTCTCCTGATTTCCCAGGTGGTGACATAAACAACTTCATTTCTTTTTTTTTAATAGAGATGGGGTCTTGCTATGTTGCCCAGGCTGGTCTTGAAATCCTGGACTCAAGTGATCCTCCCACCTCAGCCTCCCAAAGTGCTGGGATTACAAGCATGAGCCATCATGTCCAGCCAAACAACTTCTTTAATTTAATGATATGGAACTCTAGCATGAGTAACTCCATTTGGGTATGGCCTGTTGGGGCCTAGTACAGGAGCTCAGTCCAAAATAATGGCCTCGTATACTATTTTTTTTTGAGACAGAGTTTTGCTCTTGTCACCTAGGCTGGAGTGCAATGGCGCGATCTCAGTTCACTGCAATCTCCACCCCCCAGGTTCAAGCGAGTCTCCTGCCTCAGCTTCCTGAGTACCTGAGATTACAGCCACATGCCAACACGCCCGGCTACTTTTTGTATTTTTAGTAGAGATGGGGTTTCACCATGTTGGTCACGCTGGTCTTGAACTCTGGACCTCAGGTGATCCACCTGCCTCAGCTTCCCAAAGTGCTGGGATTACAGGCATGAGCCACCGCACCCAGCCTTGCCTCCTATAAATTTCTTTCTTTTTTTTTTTTTTTTTTTAAGACGGAGTCTTGCTCTGTTACCAGGCTGGAGTGCAATGGCGCCATCTCGGCTCACTGCAACCTCCGCCTCCTGGGTTCAAGTGATTCTCCTGCATCAGCCTCCGGAGAGTAACTGGGACTACAGGCACATGCCACCACGCCCAACTAATTTTTGTATTTTTAGTAGAGACGGGGCTTCACCATGTTGGCCAGGATGGTCTCGATCTCTTGACCTTGTGATCTGCCCACCTCGGCGTCCCAAAGTGCTGGGATTACAGGCGTGAGCCACTGTGCCCGTCCAACCTCCTATAAATTTTATTTAACGACTGATTGTGATAATGATTTCACTATGTATAGGTACATCAAATCATCACATTATATACCTTAAATATATACAATTTTTATCAATTATGCCTCAATAAAGCTAGGGAAAAAAGCCAATGGTTATCAACTCTGGCTAAGCATTAGAATAATCTAAGGAGCTTTTTAAAAAAGCAAGCTGGTTGCAGTTCATCACAACTATAATCCCAGCACTTTGGGAGGCTAAGGTGGATGGCTTGAGGCCAAGAGTTTGAGTCTATCCTGGGAAACAAGACAAGACCCTATCTTTACTTAAAAATAAACTGGCAGCCGGGCACGGTAGCTCGTGGCTGTAATTGCAGCACTTTGGGGAGGCCTAGGCAGGTGGATCACCTGAGGTTCAGGAGTTTGAGACCAGCCATGGCCAACATGGTGAAACCCCATCTCTACTAAAAATACAAAAATTAGCCAGGCGTGATGGCACACACCTGTAATCCCAGCTACTTGGGAGGCTGAGGCAGGAGAATCGCTTGAACCCAGGAGGCAGAGGTTGCAGTGAGCTGAGATCGCACCATTGCACTCCAGCCTGGGCGACAAGAACGAAACCCCATCTCAAAATAAATAAATACATAAACTGGCAAAGTGCAATGGCTCATGCTTGTGATCCCAATGCTTTGGGAGACTGAGATGGGCAGACGGCTTGAACCCAGAAGTTCCAGACCAGCACAGACAACATGGAAAAACCCTATCTCTACCAAAAATTTAAAAATTAGCTGGGATTGGTGGCACGCACCTGTAGTCTCAGCTGCTTGGGAGGCTGAGGTGGGATGATCCCTTAAGCCTCAAGAGGAAAAGGCTGCAGTGAGCCATGATCATGCCATTGTACTCCAGCCTGGGCAACAGAGCAAGACCCTGTTTCAAAAATAAATAATTACATTAAAATTAAGCACATTGAAATAGGTCCTGCACTCCCACCCCACTCCAACTGATTCCGATTTTTTTTCTTTTTTTTTTTGAGACGGAGTCTCGCTCTGTCTCCCAGGCTGGAGTGCAGTGGCGCGATCTCGGCTCACTGCAAGCTCCGCCTCCCGGGTTCACGCCATTCTCCTGCCTCAGCCTCTCCGAGTAGCTGGGACTACAGGCACCCACCACCACGCCTGGCTAATTTTTTTGTATTTTTAGTAGAGACAGGGTTTCACCGTGGTCTCGATCTCCTGACCTCGTGATCCGCCCGCCTCGGCCTCCCAAAGTGCTGGGATTACAAGCATGAGCCACCGCGCCTGGCCTCTGATTCCGATTTTTATATCACTTTAATGCCCTCCAGATGGTTGAGAACCCTTGGTATAAGCATAAACAACCATCACCTCCAGAAATGTATGCTTCCCCCAAGGAAAACAGCCTTTCACATTTCTATACATTTAGGTTTAGCTCATAATCTCAACTTAGTTCCAGCCAGTTGTATAATATTACCTGCACTTTTGTATAGAAAAAAGGATCATTCATAGTAATAGCTGCTCTCGGGTACAACTAATTGGGGCCAGTGTTGCAGGTGGTAAAGGAACTTACCAAGACAGTCATAGGTAAACAAGGGCAGATAGTATAAACATACATCGCAAGGATGCAACAGGTAGGCACTAAGAGAGGAGCTGACTACAATGGGGATTTTACAGAATGGTGCTCATGCTGGAGAGGGCTACACGCAGTATTGATAATGCCAAGGATGCAGTGAGCTAACTTGCATTGTTCTATCAGCCAAGGTTCTGGTGATAAATTGGGCATAGGAAGACTGTGAGTTACTTGCACAGGAGGACTGTATATCCTGGATCATGAAGAAAGGCAGACTTAGAGCTTATCTACTTTTTCTTTTTGTTCTCCCCTACTCCTGCCAGCCTGACTCCTTTTCCCTTATTAGGAACTCCACAGGTACTAGTGTTTATTTTTTTCCAGGTGCAACGCAAAGGTCTTAAAACTATGATACAGGCTGGGCGTGGTGGCTTACGCCTGTAATCCCAGCACTTTGGGAGGCCAAGGCGGGTGGATCACCTGAGGTCAGGAGTTTCAGACCAACCTGGCCAACATGGTGAAACCCCATCTCTACTAAACATACAAAAATTAGCCGGACGTGGTGGCGCACCTGCAGTCCCAGCTACTCAGGAGGCTAAGGCAGGAGAATCACTTGAACCTGGGAGGTGGAGGTTGCAGTGAGCTGAGATCACGCCACTGCACTCCAGCCTGGCAACAGAGCAAGACTCTGTCTCAAAAAACAAAAAAAACTATGATACAATTTAAATTTCACAACAACCCTATGGATCTATGGATACTGGTACTAATGTATTTTGTGGTTGCAGAAACAAGTTTAGGGATGTTAAGAAACTTGTCTAAGCCTTCATATCTGGAAGGTACTGAAGAAAAGTTTTCAATCCAGATGTTGGCTCAAAGTTCCTATAAAAAACTCCTTATTTTACTGTGTCTTTCCTCGTTAAATAAATTAGAAAATTGCTAAAAGCTTTTTTTTTTTTTTTGAGACAGAGTCTCACTCTATTGCCCAGGCTGGAGTGCAGTGGCGTGATCTCGGTTCATTGCAAACTCTGCCTCCCAGGTTCACGCCATTCTCCTGCCTCAGCCTCCCCAGTAGCTGGGACTACAGGCGCCCGCCACCGCGCCCGGCTAATTTTTGGTATTTTTTTTTAGTAGAGACGGGGTTTCACTGTGTTAGCCAGGATGGTCTCCATCTCCTGACCTTGTGATCCGCCCACCTCGGCCTCCCAAAGTACTGGCATTACAGGCGTGAGCCACCGCGCCAGGCCTGCTAACAGCTTTAAAACAGCAAATTCTTGGCCGAGCGCAGTGGCTCAGGCCTGTAATCGCAGCACTTTGGGAGGCCAAGGCAGGTGGATCACGAGATCAGGAGATCGAGACCATCCTGGCTAACACAGTGAAACCCCGTCTCTACTAAAAATACAAAAAAATTAGCGGGGTGTGGTGGTGGGCACCTGTAGTCCCAGCTACTCGGGAGGCTGAGGCAGGAGAATGGCGTGAACCCGGGAGGCAGAGCTTGCAGTGAGCTGAGATCGCGCCACTGCACTCTAGCCTGGGTGACAGAGCGAGACTCCGTCTCAAAACAAAAAAACAAAAAACAAAAAAACCCCCAGCAAATTCTTCGGGCCAGGCACGGTGGCTCACGCCTGTAATCCTAGCACTCTTGGAAGCCGAGGCAGGTGGATCACCTGAGGTCGAGTTTGAGACCATCCTGGCCAACATGGTGAAACCCCGTCTACTAAAAATGCAAAAAATTAGTAGGGGGTGGTGGCGGGTGCCTGTAATTCCAGCTACTGGGGAGGCTGAGGGAGGAGAATCGCTTGAACCCGGGAGGCGTTAAGTGAGCTGAGATCGTGCCATTGCACTCCAGCCTGGGTGACAAGAACAAAACTCCCACTAAAAAAAAAATTAGGCCAGGCACTGTGGCTCACACCTGTAATCCCAGCACTTTGGGAGGCTGAGGCAGGCAGATCACTTGAGGTCAGGAGTTCAAGACCAGCCTGGCCAACATGGTGAAACCTCATCTCTACTAAAAATACAAAAATTAGTGGCGGTGATAGCATGCACCTGTAGTCCCAGCTACTCAGGAGGCTGAAGTGGAAGAATCGCTTGAACCCAGGAGGTGGAGGTTGCAGTGAGCCTGTAGCAGGACGAGCCACAGACAAAACTCCTCAGACACCAAGTTAAAAAAGGAAGGGGTTTATTCAGCCGGGGGCATCAACAAGACTCCTGTCTCAAGAGCCCAGCTCCCCGAGTGAGCAATTCCTGTCCCTTTTAAGGGCTGACAACTCTTAAGGTGGTGCGCATGAGAGGGTTCATGATCGACTGAGCAAGCAGGAGTTACGTGACTGGGGGCTGCATGCACTGGTAATTAGATCGGAACAAAACAGGATAGGGATTTTCGCAGTGCTTTTCTATACGATGTCTGTAATCTATAGATAATATAACCGATTAGGTCAGGGGTCAATCTTTAACTACTAGGCCCAGGGTGTGGTGCCAGGCTGTCTGCCTGTGGATTTCATTTCTGCCTTTTAGTTTTTACTTTTTCTTTCTTTGGAGGCAGAAATTGGGCATAAGACAATCTGAGGGGTGGTCTCCTCCCTTAAGCCAAGACCGTGCCACTGCCCTCCAACCTGGGCGACTCTGTATACAAAATAAAAATCTGTAATCTCAGCACTTTGGGAGGCCGAGGCAGACAGATCATGAGGTCAGGAGATGTAGACCAGCCTGGCCAATATGGTGAAACCTCATCTCTACTAAGATACAAAAAATTAGCCAGGCAAGGTGGTGCGTGCCTGTAGTCCCAGCTACTCAGGAGGCTGAGGCAGGGGAATCACTTGAACCTGGGAGGCAGAGATTGCAGTGAGCCAAGATCGTGCCACCGCACTCCAGCCTGGCGACAGAGCAAAACTCTCTCAAAAATAAATAAATTAAAATTAAAATTAAAAAATTAGGCCGGGCACGGTGGCTCACGCCTGTAATCCCAGCACTTTGGGAGGCCGAGGCGGGTGGATCACCTGAGGTCAGGAGTTCAAGACTAGCCTGACCAACATGGCAAAACCCTGTCTCAAACTAAAAATACAAAAATTACCAGGCGTGGTGGTGGGCACCTGTTATCTCAACTGCTGGGGAGGCTGAGGCAGAAGAGTCGCTCGGACCCGGAGGGCAGAGGCTGCAGTGAGTCGAGATTGTGCCATTGCACTCCAGCCTGGGCAACAGAGCGAGACACCGTCTCAAAAAAAAAAAAAAAAATGGCTTTAGACCAGGAGTTTGAGGCTGCAGTGGGCTATAATCATGCCACGTTACTCCAACCTGGATGACAGAGCAAGACACTTTTAAAAATAAAATTAGAAATAATCATTTTAAAAGAGAATCAAATGCAATTCTACGCGTAAAGTGCTTGGTGACTAACACATAGAGCTCAGTAAGTATTACATATTTTTAGTGGGAACTGAGCTGCTGCGGACATAACAATAAATACCACTCGCATTCCTTAGTTTAGAGGGGAGACAGATGTCAACAGGATGTCAAGTGCCAGGGAGAGGCTGGGCAGGAGAGGTCACCCCTGCACTGCGTCTGCATTGCGCCCTGATGAAAGAATAAAAGACTTTCATCATGTGATGCAGTAATTATTCCAGCCAGTGTAAAGGAAAAGTGAGGGAGGTGGTGCTCCAAGTGGCGGGCTCCAGAGGTAGAGGAGACGGGAGAGGGGGCAGTGTTAAAGCAAGGGTACATTAAAGCATGTTGACCATAGTGGTACAAAACTGGTAAGGTTCCTGTATCCCATCCCAACAATTTTAGGCTTTTTCCTTGTAGGTAGTGGACTATCTCGTCATCTTTCCCAGCTAATAAGCGAGAAAATATGAGACATCTATTTGTGTGCTGTAGGAAATTACAAAAGTGTAAAGACCCACTGTCCCATTTAGTGTTCAATGCTATACCCAGAGTAAGCCACAATAATCAGGGCGAAACGTGGGGAAGGGCTCGGAAAACAGCACAGCTTTGTTTTTTCTCTTTTTTTGCGACAGTCTCACTCTGTCGCCCAGGGTGGGGTGCAGTGGCGCGATCTCGGCTCACTGTAACCTCTGCCGCCCGGTTCATGCGATTCGCCTGCCTCAGTCTCCCGACTAGCTAGGATTACAGGCGCCTGCCACAGAGCCCGACTACTTTTTTTGTATTTTTAGTAGAGACGGGGTTTCACCATCTTAGAGAAGCTGGTCTTGAACTCCTGACCTCGTGATCCACCCGCCTCGGCCTGCCAAAGTGTTGAGATTACAGGCGTGAGCGCGCTCGGCCCAGCAGCACAACTTTCCAGAAGACAGACAACATGGAACGCTCGGCCGAGAACAGCCACAAGATGGAGGACAAGCGGGTAGAGAAAACGCTTGGGGGGAAGCGCACGGGTGGCACCCGACGGAAGTGGGGAAGTCTTTCTAATTCAGGCCCCACCGCACTATTGGCTGGACTCTCACCCTTTTTCCTTTTCCATTGGCCACCGGTCCCTTCTCTGGGTCAGAACAGCCAATCGCCTAGCGCAGTTGGAAAGCCCGCCCTTTCTCCTGGTGAGGAGGAGCCAGGGGAACCGAAGGGCCCGGGGCGCTTGCGCAAGCGCGCGCTCCGCCGGTTGAAAGCGGATCCGGGCTGGAGGCGGCGTCGCGGTGCATGAATATTGATTACGCGTCGCAGCGCCCAGCGCCCAGCGCCCAGCGCCCGCCCCTCTCGGCCTCCCGACGCTCGCTGCTCGCGCTTGGACTCGCGATGGGGAAGAAGTCCCGGGCGGTACCCGGCCGTAGGCCCATCCTGCAGCTCTCTCCGCCGGGTCCTCGGGGCAGCACGCCGGGCCGGGACCCGGAGCCAGAACCCGACACCGAGCCGGACTCCACCGCGGCGGTCCCCAGCCAGCCCGCCCCGTCGGCGGCGACGACCACCACCACCACCACCACCGCCGCGGTGACTGCCGCCGCGGCCTCGGACGAGTCGCCTTCAGAAGGCAAGGGTGCGCGGGGGGACCTGAACTCGAGCTCGGGGCTTGCGGCCTGGGCTCCTCACGGCGCCTGGCCAGACCCGGCGAGGGGCTCGGGCGAGGTCGGCTTCCGAGGCCCTGCCTGCCGCGGGCCTGCAGGCGGGGCGGCCCTGGGCTCCGGGCCGCAGAAGGGCCAGGCCGAGTTCTGCGCCCTCGGCCCGGGCCAAGCCCGAGGCGCCATCTGTGGTGCGGGGCTCGCCCCAGGAACGTTTGAAATATGACCGAAGTTCGGGCACCCTGAGTCTCCCAGGCGCCCCGGGTCGGTGTTGGGTCATGCAGAGGGTGGATGTGAGGATGAGTTTCCGCGTGCGCGGCCTTGTGACTGTGGACCAGGCCTTTCCACACGTCATCTGCCTCCTTTCGGTTCTGTCGAAACGGGGATAGAGACGTTTAGAAAAAGCTCTTGATATTCCAGCCAGTAAGCATCCCCACACTAGCAGAACTTCTGGAGAAATGGAGCCAGTAGCTTCCTATTTGTGTGGTTCTCGCTGGAGTGGTGCTTGGATTAAAAGTGACTCCCGGGCTAGGCGCCGGAGGAACCCGTTTCAGATGTTCAGACATCACGCTGGGTCGTTAATTGGAAAAAATCCGCAATAGCAGTGTTTGGTGTGTCTTGTAAAGGTCTTATCATAGCCTGGAGAATACTTACTGTTTTTGTATGTATTTGTAAGTATTGCAGATGTAACTTTTTAAAAGTTTTGTTTTTTTCGAGACAAGGTCTTAATCTGTCGCCCAGGCTGGAGTGCAGTGGCGCGATCTTGGGCTCACCGCAACCTCCACCTCCCGGGTTCAAGCGATCCTCCCGCCTTAGCCTCCTGGGTAGCTGGGACTACAGGACCCTGCCAGCATGCCCGGTTAATTTTTGTATTTTCAGTAGAGACGAAGTTTCTTCATGTTTCCCGGGCTGGTCTCGAACTCCAGGGCTCAAGCGATCATTACAGGCGAGAGCCACAGCGCCCGGCCATGCAGATGTATTAATAATTTTTATTTACCATGGTCAGAGTCTTCCCTTGATGTTGAAGTTTGTAGGCAGATGAAAGACTCCAGGGCACGGTGACTCATGCCTGTAATCCCAGCACTTTGGGAGGCCGAGGTAGGCGGATCACTCGAGGTCAGGAGTTTGACCAGCCTGGGCGAAACTCCGTCTCAAAAAAAAAAAAAAAAGATTCCAGCTCCGTGTGTTTATCATCTCCCAATTATTTGGGTCAATGAAATGTCCTTTTTTTTTTTTTGAGATGGAGTCTTTCTCTGTGGCCCAGGCTGCAGTAACCTCTGCCTCCTGGGTTCAAGCGATCCTCCTGCCTCCCGAGTAGCTGGGATTACAGGCGAGTGCCATCACGCCCAGCTACATTTTTTTTTTTTTTTTTTTTTTTTTTTTTTGTATTTTTAGTAGAGATGGGGTTTCACCATGGTGGCCAGGCTGGTCTTGAACCCCTGACCTCAAGTGACACCCCCCGCACCTATCTTGGCCTCCCAAAGTGCTGGGATTACAGGTGCAAGCCCAGCCGAAATGCACTTTTTAAAAAATTGATGGAATCTAGAGCTGAAATGTTAAATCAAAGGTTGATTTGTCACCTCTAGTGTTTTCTCTGGTCTGGAATCTGACTGCACTTTTCCCTTTCTTTTTTTTTTTTAAATCCAGATGAACAAGAAGCGGTGCAGGAGGTTCCTAGAGTTGTTCAGAATCCTCCAAAACCAGTCATGACCACTAGACCCACAGCTGTTAAAGCAACAGGTATGCTTTTGTTTTGTTTTTTACATTTTTCTCCCACGTCTTTCATTAAAGTCAAGTTGGTTTGTACATAGAATGTTTTGCTGAATGCTCTGGTGTTGCTAACATTATTTCTTTTTTTTTTTTTTTTTTTTTTTTTGGAGACAGAGTCTTGCTCTGTCGCCCAGACTGGAGTGCAATGGCGCAATCTCAGCTCACTGCAAGCTCCACCTCCCGGGTTCACGCCATTCTCCTGCCTCAGCCTCTCCGAGTAGCTGGGACTACAGGCGCCCGCCAGCACGCCCGGCTAATTTTTTTTTTGTATTTTTAGTAGAGACGGGGTTTCACCGTGGTCTCGATCTCCTGACCTCGTGATCCGCCCGCCTCAGCCTCCCAAAGTGCTGGGATTACAAGCGTGAGCCACCGTGCCCGGCCGCTAACATTATTTCTCCCAAAAATATGATTTAAGATTATTTTTGTTTGTGAGAGAATGTTGATGTATATGCATTTTGACCAGTGCAAAATTTGTTGTTTTTCTTTACCCAAAACGTTTTTTACTATTTTTTTTCCTGATGCTGTTTTATAACTAGTTTCCTGGTCCTCCCACTAGCTTGGTGTTCATTAGGCATGCCAACTCCTATTCCTTTTCTAACACTGTGGCTCGACTGGTTACCTAACAAACATTGGTGGACCTGGAAATTGATCTTATTAAATATTTTCAAGTACAAAGGAATGCCATAGTTGCAGCAGTGGTTTTCTAGACAAACCTGGGTTCAATTCATCACTCTGGCATTCACACTTAGACTTTGGGGCAATTACTAATTGGGTTGCACCTCATTAATCTGTAAAATGGATCTTTTATCTCTGAGATACTTCCAGATGTGACATAGTAAGTGCCAAGAATGTTAATTTTCTCTACTCTGTGTATCTTGGAAGAGTAAAATGTGTTTTAATATTAAATAGTCTGTAATTGGTAGTAATTTCTTTTCAGTTCAGAATACTTTTTGTACTATTTGATGCTTAAAACGATAGGTGCTTATTCCTCTCTCCTCACCATTTGCCACCTAAAAAAACAAAACAAAACAAAACACCCCAGTGTGGGTTAGAAAGCTAAAATTTGAATGTGAGAGAAATTTCAGAACTGCATTATACCATTTTATATTTGCCAACTGCATATGTTATTTCATTTGAGACTTAACACTCATTTAAAATATGTAGAATTTAGCCAGGAGCGGTGGCTCACGCCTGTAATCCCAGCACTTTGGTAGTCTGAGGCAGGTGGATCACCTGAGTTCAGGAGTTTGAGACCAGCCTGGCCAACGTGGTGAAACCCCATCACTACTAAAAACATAAAAATTAGCCAGGCGTGGTGGCACACACCTTTAATCGCAGCTACTCAGGAGGTGGAGGTTGCAGTGAACTGAGGTTTTGCCACTGCACTCCAGCCTGGGCGACAGTGAGAACCTGTCTCAAATAAATATATGAAATATAAATTTAAATGTTTCTAGGAGAAACTTCCTTGATTACTCCTGTGGTTTGAGCGTCCTCTGGTGATGTCAGCACCTTCCATTAGGCCCCTACCTCCCAACACTGTTGCACTGGGGATTTAATTTGCAAAACATCCTTTTTAGGGGCACATTCAAGCCATAGGAGGTATATACCTAAGAAATAATTTACTGCGTGATATAGGTAGCTGATATACAAATTGTGTGGCACCATCCCTCAAAGGTAAGTAAGAATGTTGAGGTTTGAGGGGTCAACACTTCTCTCAAAAAAAGACTGCTAAAAACTATGGCTCTGGGCCGGGTGCGGTGGCTCACGCCTGTAATCCCAGCACTTTGGGAGGCCGAGGCGGGTGGATCACGAGGTGAGGAGATCGAGACCATCCTGGCTAACACGATGAAACCCTGTCTCTACTAAAAATACAAAAAAATTAGCCGGGCGTGGTGGCGGGCGCCTGTAGTCCCAGCTACTCGGAGAGGCTGAGGCGGGAGAATGGCGTGAACCTGGGAGGCGGAGCTTGCAGTGAGCCGAGATCGCGCCACTGCACTCCAGCCTGGGCGACAGAGCGAGACTCCGTCTCAAAAAAAAAAAAAAAAAATAGGCAAGGCACAGTGGCTCATACCTATAATCCCAGCACTTTGGAAGGCTAAGGCAGGCAGATCACAAGGCCAAGAGATTGAGACCATCCTGGCCAACATGGTGAAACCCCATTTCTACTAAAAATACAAAAATTAGCTGGGTGTGGTGGCACACGCCTGTAGTCCCAGCTACTCGTGAGGCTGAGGTGGGAGAATCGCTTGAACCTGGGAGGCTGAGGTTGCAGCGAGCTAGACCACACCATTGCACTCCAGCCTGGGTGACAGAGTAAGGCTCCATCTCAAAAAAATAAATAAATAAAAAACGGCCAGGCGCTGTGTCTCACGCCTCTAATCCCAGCACTTTAGGAGGCTGAAGCTGGCGGATCACCTGAGGTCTGGAGTTCAAGACCAGCCTGACCAGCATGGAGAAACCCCGTCTCTACTAAAAATACAAAACTAGCTGGACATGGTGGTGTATGCCTGTAATTCCGGCTACTTAGGAGGCTGAGGCAGGAAAATCGCTTGAACCCAGGAGGCAGAGGTTGCGGTGAGCCGAGATCACGCCATTGCACTCCAGCCTGGGCAACAAGAGTGAAACTCTGTCTCAAAAAAAAAAGAAAGAAATTAAATTCTTGGAGTTCTTTAGTACCTGCTTATAGGTCAGTGACGCCTGGCCAGCTTTGTTGTTGTTTTTAATAAAATCTTTTTTCTTTCTGTAGACATGGTCTCACTTTATTGCGCAGGCTATTCTCAAGGAGACTCAAGTGATCCTCCTTCCTTGGCCTCCCAAAATGCTAGGATTATAGATGTGAGCCATCGTGACCATCCTGTTGATTTTGTTTCTAAGATTTTTCTCTCTCTTTTACTTTGAGATGGAGTCTTGTTCTGTCACCCAGGCTGGAGTGCAGTGGTGTGATCTTGGCTCACTGCAACCTCCGTCGCCTGAGTTAAAGTGATTCTCCTGCTTCAGCCTCCCTAGTAGCTGGGATTACTGGCTCATGCCACCATGCCCAGCTAATTTTATATTTTTAGTAGAGACAGGGTTTCAGCATCTTGGCCAGGCTGGTCTTGAACTCCTGACCTCGTAATCCACTCGTCTCAGCCTCCCAGTGTTGGGATTAGAGCGGTGAGCAACCACGCCCAGCCTCTGAGATTTTTCTAAGATAAAGCAATTTTACCTGATAATGTGAACATTTATTTTCAGTGTTATTCTAACTTCATTCCTGTTAACAGTATATACACTGTATTTTCTGAGATTTAATTAAATTTTGTTTCTATTTTATGACTTGCTTTTATTCCTTTAGCATTACTTTTAATCCCTTTAGTAATATTTCATGTGATTCTATAATAGTCTGATTTATCACAAAATGGTAATAAATCAGTTATGTCCTATAATTTGCTTTGTCAGTCCACTGTTTGAGAGCATTTGAGTGTTTACAGATTTTAGTTGTCTCAAGCAAGCCACCAGAAGCTTTGAGCAAAGTTTTTTTGGAGTTATGTCTTGGTATTATAGTCTCAAAGATGAGACTATATAAAATAAACTTGAGTTTTGTAGCTCTTGGTACCTGTTGCCAAATTTCACTTAAGATATATGGGATCTAGGCGGTCACCGTGGCTGCCGCCTGTAATCCCAACACTATGGGAGGCTGAGGCAGGTGGATCACCTGAGGTCAAGAGTTCGAGACCAGCCTGGCAACATGGTGAAACCCTGTCTCTACGAAAATACAAAAGGCCAGGTGTGGTGGATCACCTGAGGTCAGGAGTTCTAGATCAGCCTGGCCAACATGGTGAAATCCGGTCTCAACGAGAAATACAAAAAAATTAGCTGGGTTGGTGGTGCATTCCTGTAATTCCAGCTGCTCGGGAGGCTGAGGCAGGCAAATCGCTTGAACACGGGAGACAGAGGTTGCAGTGAGCCGAGGTCGCGCTGCTGCGCTCCAGCCTGGGCGACAGTGAGACTCCATCTCCAAAAAAAACCAAAAAAATACAAAAATTACATTGGCACGCACCTGTAATCCCAGCTACTTGGTAGGCTGAGGCAGGAGAATCGCTTGAACTCAGGAAACAGAGGCTGCAGTGAGCCGAGATTGTGTGACTGCATTTCACCCTGGGCGACAGAGCAAGACTCTGTCTCAAAAAAAAAAAAAAAGTTTGATCAATTTATGATGTCTCTCTGAATTTCTCACAAACACTAGGCTTAATAATTTTCATTTTCTTGGCTTATTTATTATGTTTTTAGGAGTTTAGAAGATTGTCCATAGGTGAAAAGCTCTTAGGTGAAGAAAGGGAATAATAGGCAGAGCCTATTTTGCCTGTGGACCTGGGGAACTACCTCTTGTTGGGAAATTTTGTAATGAAAATACCATGCAGCTTACCTGATTGAAACTTTTTACTAAAAGTGATTATATCTATGATTGTCATTAGAAGTATTTTTATTTTTAATTAATTTATTTTGAGATAGAGTTCTGTTCTTGTTCCCCAGGTTGGAGTGCAATGGCACAGCCTTGGCTCACTGTAACCACCGCCTCCTGAGTTCAAGTGATTCTCCCGCCTCAGCCTCCCAAGTAGCTGGGATTACAGGTGCCTGCCACCACGCCCAGCTAGTTTTTTTGAATTTTTATTAGAGATGAGTTTCACCATGTTGGCCAGCCGGTCTTGAACTCCTGACCTCAGGTGATCCGCCCGCCTTGGCCTCCCAAAGTGCTGGGATTACAGGCATGAGCCACCGTGCGCGGCCAGTATTAATTTCCCACTCTCCTTTCCAGAATCCATCAGTACTGTATACAAAAGTGCAGCATTATTTCATACAGAAGTTTTTCCTTTGGTAGTTCTGCTCTTACAAAGCTGAATACATTTTGTTCAGAACGTCAACGGGTGCAGTGGCTCATGCCTGTAATCTCAGCACTTTCGGAGGCCAAGGCAGGCGGATCACTTGAGGTCAGGAGTGCGAGAGTAGCCTGGCCAACATGGTGAAACCACATCTCTACTAAAAATACAAAAAAAATTAGCCAGGCATGGTGGCGCACACCTGTAATCCCACCTACTTGGGAGACCGAGGCTGGAGAATCGCTTGAACCTGGGAGGCGGAGGTTGCAGTGAGTCAAGACTGCACCATTGCACTCCAGCCTGGGCAAGAAGAGCGAAACTCCATATCAGAAAAAAAAAAAAAAAAAAAAGAAGCCGGGCCCAGGGCTCACACCTGTAATCCCAGCACTTTGGGAGGCCGAGGAGGGCAGATCACCTGAGGTCAGGAGTTCAAGACCAGCCTGGCCAACGTGGTGAAACCTTGTCTCTACTAAAAGTTAAAAAATTAGCCAGTCGTGGTGGCGTGCGCCTGTTAATCCTAGCTACTCGGGAGGCTGAGGCAAGAGAATCACCTGAACCCGGGAGGTGGAGGTTGCACTGAGCTGAGATTGTGCCGCTGCACTCCAGCTTGGGTGACAATGTGAGACTCCATCTCAAAAAAAAAAAAAAAAAATTAGAGACACTGTCTAAGAAACGTCCATGCAGATTTCTTTCTTTTTCCCCCCCCCTTTTTTTTTAGACAGAGTCTCGCCCTGTCACCAGGCTGGAGTACAGTGGCATGATCTCAGCTCACTGCATTCTCCACCTCCCAGGTTCAAGAGATTCTCATGCCTCAGCCTCCCGAGAAGCTGGGATTACAGGCGCACACCACCACAGCCAGCTAATTTTTTGTTTTTAGTAGAGGTGGGATTTCACCATGTTGGCCAGGATGGTCTCGATCTGGCCTCGTGATCCACCCACCTCAGCCTCCCAAAGTGCTGGCATTACAGACATGAGCCACCATGCCTGTCCACAAACGTCCATGTAAATGTCTTTCTTACCAGTTTAAAATACTGTTGTGGCCAGGTGAGGTGGCTCACACCTGTATTTTGTGGCCAGGTGAGGTGGCTCACACCTGTATTTTGTGGTCAGACGAGGTGGCTCACACCTGTATTTTGTGGCCAGGTGAGGTGGCTCACACCTGTATTTTGTGGTCAGACGAGGTGGCTCACACCTGTATTTTGTGGTCAGACGAGGTGGCTCACACCTGTATTTTGTGGCCAGGTGAGGTGGCTCACACCTGTATTTTGTGGCCAGGTGAGGTGGCTCACACCTGTATTTTGTGGCCAGGTGAGGTGGCTCACACCTGTATTTTGTGGCCAGGTGAGGTGGCTCACACCTGTATTTTGTGGCCAGACGAGGTGGCTCACACCTGTAATGTCAGCACTTTGGGAGGCTCAGGCAGGGGATTGCTTGAGCTCAGGAATTCCAGATCAAACTGAGCAACAGATCGAAACCTTTTCTGTACTTAAAAAATGCCAAGTGTGGTGGCGTAGGCCTGTAGTCCTAGCTACATGGAAGACTGAGGCAGGAGGATGGCTTGTGCCCAGGAGTTCGAGACCAGCCTAGGCAACATGGCAAAACCCCGTCTCTACAAAAGTTAGCCAGGCGCGGTGGTGTGCGTCTCTAGTCCCAGCTACACAGGAGCCTGATTGAGGTGGGAAGATTGGTTGAGCTCAGGAGGTCAAGGCTGCAGTGAGCTGTGATCGCACCAGTTCACTTGTGCCAGAGTGAGACCCTGTCTCAAAAAAAAAGAAATGAAAAATGTTGCCGAACATTTTGGGAAGTCAAGGCAGGAGGATCACATGAGGACAGGATGAGACCAGCCTAGGCAACATAGGAGATTCCATCTCTGCATAAAATAAAAAATAAAATAAATTAGCCAGGCATGGTGGGTTGTGCCTCTAGTCATCCACTCAGGATGCTGAGGCAAGAGAATCATTTGAGGCCAGGAGTTTGAGGCTGTAGTGATCCACTGCTTCCAGCCTTGGCAATAGAGCAAGACCCTATCTCTTACATACATATATACATAAACAAATCAAACTTTAGGAATTGATGTTTAGAGGCTATGTATGGTGCCTCATGCCTGTAATCTCAGAACTTTGGGAGACCGAGGTGGGCAGATCACTTGAGGTCAGGAGTCCAAGAGCAGCTAGGCCAACATAGTGAAACCCCATGTCTACTAAAAATTCAAACATTACCCAGGTGTGGTGTTGCACACCTGTAATCCCAGCTACTTGGTTGGCTGAGGCAGGAGAATCACATGAACCCTGGAGGTGGAGTTTGCAGTGAGCCAAGATTGCGCCACTGCACTCCAGCCTGGGCAACAAAGCAAGACTCCGTCTCGGCCGGGTGCGGTGGCTCACGCCTGTAATCCCAGCGCTTTGGGAGGCCGAGGTGGGCGGGTCACGAGGTCAGGAGATCAAGACCATCCTGGCTGACATGGTGAAACCCCGTCTCTACTAAAAATACAAAAAATTAGCCAGGCGTGGTGGCAGGCGCCTGTAGTCCCAGCTACTCAGGAGGCTGAGGCAGGAGAATGGTGTGAACCCGAGAGGCAGAGCTTGTAGTGAGCGGAGATCGTGCCACTGCACTCCAGCCTGGGGGACAGAGCGAGACTCTGTCTCAAAAAAAAATTGCTATTTAAGGACTTACCTACATATGCTGGAAAGGATGTGGAGAAATAGGAACGCTTTTACGCTGTTGGTGGGAGTGTAAACTAGTTCAACCATTGTGGAAGACAGTGTAGTGATTCCTCAAGGATCTAGAACTAGAAATACCATTTGACCCAGCCATCCCATTACTGGGTATATACCCAAAGGATTATAAATCATGCTGCTATAAAGACACATGCACACGTTATGTTTACTGCAGCACTATTCACAATAGCAAAGACTTGGAACCAACCCAAATGTCCATCAATGATAGACTGGATTAAGAAAATGTGGCACATATACACCGTGGAATACTATGCAGCCATAAAAAAGAGATGAGTTCATGTCCTTTGTAGGGACATGGATGAAGCTGGAAACCATCATTCTGAGCAAACTATCGCAAGGACAGAAAACCAAACACCACATTCTCATAGGTGGGAATTGAACAATGAGAACATTTGGACACAGGGTGGGGAACATCACACACTGGGGCCTGTCATGGGGTGGGGGGGGTGGGGGAGGGATAGCATTAAGAGAAATACCTAATGCTAAATGGTGAGTTAATGGGTGCAGCACACCAACATGGCACATGGATACATATGTAACAAACCTGCACCGTTGTGCACATGTACCCTAGAACTTAAGGTATAACAACAACAAAAAACTTAACCTACATACAGAAAGAAAAAAATGAAGGCAGAAATTATGATACTAAGGCACTGAATACGGACTCCTACATGATTAATGGAACAATTTATGTTTACTTTTAGGTGACCTTTGAGTTTGTGTATGGGATGTATGACATAGAAAACTAGATTTAACTTTCTGATAAATCTCTTCATTTACCAACTTTTTAGTGAGCGTGGAATGTGTCAGCACTGTGAAATTTAATATAAGTAATAGCTGAAAAAGTAGCTAGAATTTAACATTTTGTGTATTTATAATACATATAATAATACTCTGTATTATATTGTTAATTGTAATCTTGGAGCAGCCACAGGTGATCCAAAAGGAAATGGCATAGCAGCATTACAGAGGCCATACCTGATACCACTTGAATTTGAGGAAGACGTTGATCATTGGTTTTAGCCATGTCGAGCCCCATTTTCAATTCCTGTCACTTCATGTTTTTCATTTCCGTCACTTCCTGTTTGAGGAATAATTGATTAAAAGCTTTGTTTCTAACTTTGAAAGTCTTTTTTTTTTTTTTTTTTTGAGACAGAGTCTCGCTCTGTCACCCAGGCTGGAGTGCAGTGGCGCAATCTTGGCTCACTGCAAGCTCCGCCTCCCGGGTTCACACGATTCTCCTGCCTCAGCCTCCAGAGTAGCTGGGACTGCAGGCGTCCGCCACCACGCCCGGCTAATTTTTTGTATTTTTAGTAGAGACGGGGTTTCACCGTGGTCTCGATCTCCTGACCTCGTGATCCACCCACCTCGGCCTCCCAAAGTGCTGGGATTACAGGCGTGAGCCACGGTGCCCGGCCTTGTTGTTTATTTTGTTTTAAAGTCTTTGTTTCAGCTGCTACACTGTAATTGGCTTAGTTTGAGGTAAACACTTTAATCATCAAATTCTAAAATCAGGATATACTATCTATGAACTATTTGGAAAGAGAGTGAGATTGAATAATTGATTGAAATAACTATGCAGATTAGTTTTCTTGTTCTCGTTTTTTTTTTTTTTTGGGAGACATGGTCAGTCTCACTTTGTCACCCTGGCTGGAGTACAGTGGAGATGTTTTGGCTTAATGCAGCCTCAACCTCCTGGGCTCAAGCTATCCTTGCACCTCAGCTGTATGCTCAGCTAGTTTTTTATTCTTTTTCCTCTTGTTTTGTTTTTGTTTTTGTTTTTATGGGAGAGACAAGGTCTCACTATGTTTTCAAGGCTGGTCTCGGATTCTGGGCTCAAATGATCTTCCTGCCTCAGGTCCTCCCCAAGAAGTTGGGTCTGTAGACATAAGCTGTGTTGCCTGACTCATAGATCAACATTTTTTTAAATTTTTTTATCTTATTTATTTATTTATTTTGAGACAGATTTTCGCTGTTGTTGCCCGGGCTGGAGTGCAATGACGTGATCTCAGCTCACCGCAACCTCTGCCTCCCGAGTTCAAGCAATTTTCCTGCCTCAGCCTCCCGAGTAGCTGGGATTACAGGCATGCGCCACCACACCTGGCTAATTTCGTATTTTTAGTAGAGACAGGGTTTCTCCATGTTGATCAGGCTGGTCTTGAACTCCTGACCTCAGGTGATCCGCCCGCCTCAGCCTCCCAAAGTGCTGGGATTACAGGTGTGAGCCACCACACCCAGCCCAGATCAATTTTTTTTTTTTTTTTCTTCCTGGAGACAGAGTCTTGCTCTATTGCCCAGGGTGGAGTGCAGTGGCATGATCTTGGCTCACGGCAACCTCTGCCTCGCAGGTTCAAGCACTTCTCCTGCCTCAGTAGCTGGGACTACAGGCACATGCTACCAGTTCCGGCTAATTTTTTGTACTTTTAGTAGAGATGGGGTCTCACCATGTTGCCCAGGCTTGTCTCAAAACGCCTGACCTCATGATCCACCCACCTCGGCCTCCCAAAGTGCTGGGATTACAGGCGTGAGCCACCACACCTGGCCTGTAGATCAATTTTATTAGCTTTAACCGTATGATGTAATTTATTCTTCTGTGGTAGTTCAGTGATTATTAGTTTTGCGGTTCTAATCTGTAAGTAAGTTTAAAAAACCATGTTTTACTTCCATTTTAGATACTTATGAGGACATATTGACATTGTTGTTACAAATACTGTTTTCCTTTTTGCTTCTAGGCGGTCTATGCTTACTTGGTGCTTATGCTGACAGTGATGATGATGACAATGATGTTTCCGAAAAACCAGCACAGTCCAAAGAGACAAATGGAAACCAGTCAACTGATATTGATAGTACATTGGCCAACTTCCTAGCGGTTAGTGGTGCTTTTGTTTGGAGTTTTAGTTATTGAAACTACTTTGGGACCTGGATCTTAAGTGGTCAGCCTACTTGTCAGTTCAATGTCTTCCTCCTCCTTTCTCCCTCTCCCTCCAACACTCTCTTCTTGTATTTCTCCCAATCTCTATCTCTCTTTTTGTTTTGTTTAAGAGATGGGGTCTCACTGTGTTGCTCAGGCTGGTCTTGAACTCCTGGGCTCAAGCGCTCCTCCCACCTCGGCCTTCAAAAGTGCTGGGATTACAGGTGTGAGCCATCACACCTGGCTCTCTCTCTTTTTTTTTCTCCTTGAGATAGAATCTCACTCTGTTGCCCAGGCTGGAGTGCAGCGGTACGATCTCACCTCACTGCAACCTCTGTCTCCTGGGTTCAAATAGCTGAGGCTACAGGTATGTGCCCCCGAGTAGCTGGGGCTACAGGTATGTGCCACCACACCCAGCTAATTTTTGTATTTTTGGTAGAGACGCGGTTTCACCATGTTGGCCAGGCTGGTCTCAAACTCCTGACCTCAGGTGATCCACCCACCTCGGCCTCCCAAAGTGTTGGGATTACAAGCGTGAGCCACCACCTCTTTTCTTTTTGTAAAGCTTTCAAAGAGAAGAAAGGCAAATTGGAAGAGACTGGGGAGCTTGTATAATTGGAAGATGAGGGTTTTGATTTGAGAAGCTTCGAATGAGTGTCTAGAGTTTTTTTTTCCTCCCTCAAGACAGGGTCTAACTGTCACCCAGGCTGAAATGTGGTGGCGTGTTGTTGGCCCACTGCAACCTCTGCCACCCAGGTTCAAGTAATTCTCACACCTCAGCCTCTTGAGTAGCTGGGATTATAGGCATGTGCCACCACGCCCGATAGTAATTTCATTCTTTTTTTTTGGGGGGGTTGTTTGTTTGTTTGTTTGTTTGTTTGTTTTTTGAGACAGAGTCTTGCTCTTTCACCCAGGTTGGAATGCAGTAGCGCGATCTGGGCTCACTGCAATCCCCGCCTCCCAGATTCAAGCAATTCTCATGCCTTAGCCTCCCAAGTAGCTGAGATTACAGGTGCCCACCACCACATCCAGCTAATTTTTGTATTTTTAGTAGAGACAAGTTTTTGCCGTATTGGCCAGGCTGGTTTTGAACTTCTGACCTCAGGTGATCTGCCCACCTTGGCCTCCCAGAATGCTGGGATTACAAGCGTGAGCCACCGCGCCCAGCCTAATTTTTTTTATTTTTAGTAGAGGGGGCATTTCACCATGTTGGCCAGCCTGGTCTCGAATTCCTGACCTCAAGTGATCCACCTGTCTCAGCCTCCCAAAGTGCTGGAACTATAGGTGTGAGCCACTGTGCCCGGCTTGTGTAGAATTTTTAAAAAGTGATTGCCATTTCCTTAAGTTTCTTGTTTTTGATATAATTACTGCATTTGTTACTCTTTTCATACTGAAGGAGATCGATGCCATAACAGCTCCTCAGCCTGCAACTCCTGTAGGAGCTTCTGCTCCACCTCCAACTCCACCTCGACCAGAGCCAAAGGAAGCAGCGACATCTACCCTTTCTTCTTCTACTTCAAATGGAACAGACTCCACCCAAACATCTGGATGGCAATATGATACTCAGTGTTCACTGGCAGGAGGTAAACTTGATCCTTTGATTTTTAAAGAAAAGTAAAATCCTTAAAGGGATTCTAGGCATTCACTTTTCTGGTTTTTTGTTTGTTTTTTGAGATGGAATCTCGCTCTGTTGCCCAGGCTGGAGTGCAGTGGCGCGATCTTAGCTCACTCCAACCTCCACCTCCTGGGTTCAAGCAGTCTTCTCCCTCAGCCTCCTGAGTAACTGGGACTACAGGCACACGCTGCCATGCCCGGCTAATTTCTCTTTTGTATTTTAGTAGAGACAGGGTTTCACCATGTTGCCCAAGGCTGATCTCGAACTCCTGAGCTCAGGAAATCAGTCTGCCTCGGCCTCCCACAGTCCTAGGATTACAGGTGTGAGCCACTGCTCCTGGCTGGCATTCAGTTTTCTAAAGATGAAAGCCCAGAGGCTGTAATCTTAGACTTTAGGATTCTGTCTTTTTATTTTCTTTTATTTATTTAATTTTTTTTTTTTTTTTTTTTTTTTTTGAGACTGAGTTTCACCCTTGTTGCCCAGGCTGGAGTGCAGTGATGCGATCTCAGCCCACTGCAACCTCTGCCTCCCAGGTTCAACCAATTCTGCCTCAGTCTCCCGAGTAGCTGGAATTACAGGCACCCACCACCACACCCAGCAAATTTTTTGTATTTTTAGTAGAGATGGGGTTTCACGATGTTGGCAAAGCTGGTCTCGAACTCCTGACCTCGGGTGATCCACCTGCCTCGGCCTCCCAAAGTGCTGGGATTAGAGGCTTGAGCCACCGCGCCCAACCTCTGTCTTTTTAAATAAAGCATATCGAAGATGGTAGGTAGGATAGTTGGCTCTGAAAACTTGTAGGATGTAATTTTTATCTTTTAAAAAGTACTTGCTTGTCCTTGCCAGTTGAATAAGAAAAGCCATGATATTCAAAGTATTTTAGGTACATTTTTGGACCAGCAAACTGCTTTTTTCTATTTATTTATTTAGAGGTGGAGTTTTGCTCTTGTTGCCCAGGCTGGAGTACAATGGTGCGATCTTGGCTCATCGCAGCCTTTGCCTCCCGAGTTCAAGCAATTCTCCTGCCTCAGCCTCCCGAGTAGCTGGGATTACAGGCATGCACCACCACGCCCAATTTTTGGATTTTTAGTAGAGACAGGGCTTCTCCATGTTGATCAGGCTGGTCTCAAACTCCCGACCTTAGGTGATCTGCCCACCTTGGCCTCCCAAATGCTGGGATTACAGGCGTGAGCCACTGTAGCCGGCCAAATTGTTTTTTTTAAAAACTGTGTTCAAAGGTGACTCTAAATGTTAGGTATTGAGAAAATAATTCTTGGTGTTAGGCCAGTGGTTCTCAACTAGTGTTGGGAGGTGCCCCTAGGGGATATTTGACAATGTCTGTCAATATTTTTTATTGTCACAATGTAGGAGGCAGGGTGGATGGGAGTGCTACTGTTTCTAGTGGGCAGAGGCCACCCTCCACATAGAAGTGCTCCCCCACAACAAAGACCTGTCTTAGCCCAAAATGTTAACAGTGCTGTTTTGAGAAGCTGTTAGGTGATTATGGCTTTTGAGCTTATATGTAAGCCAGAATTGTAGAGGGATTTGTGCTTAAAATTTGTTTTATTTTATTCTAGTCGGAATTGAGATGGGCGATTGGCAGGAAGTCTGGGATGAGAACACGGGATGTTATTATTATTGGAATACACAAACAAATGAAGTGACTTGGGAGTTACCCCAATATCTTGCCACCCAGGTACAGGGATTACAGCATTACCAGCCCAGGTAAGAATAAATTTAAAAGTCAAATTGCCTAGAAGGAAATTGAAGTCTTATCTTTTGCTGATAGTATTTGTCTTATATTTCTTTTGCTAAGTATATATTTTTTTAGTTCTGTGCCAGGTGCTGAAACTAGTTTTGTGGTAAATACAGACATATATTCTAAGGAGAAAACGATTTCTGTTTCCAGTAGTAAAAGTGGACCAGTCATAGCCAAGCGAGAAGTTAAAAAGGTCAGTGTTGAAACTTACCTCATTTGCTTATTTTCAGATCTAATAAGCGTTACTCTGAGTATAGGAATGGAAGCCTTCTCTTAATATTTTATGTCATACATGTGAAATAGGATAAGTTTCATAACTTTCACTTTGTTTCTGTGTATTATGTAGCCTTTATAGCAGTTACTCAGTTGACTTTTTCTTTTCTGTTTTCTTTTCTTTTTTTTTTTTTTTGAGACAGTGTCTCGCCCTGTCACCCAGGCTGGAGTGCACTGGTGCGATCTCAGCTGACTGCAAGCTCCACCTCCCAGGTTCACACCATTCTCCTGCCTCAGCCTCCCGAGTCGCTGGGATTACAGGCACCCGCCACCACACCTGGCTAAGTTTTGTATTTTTATTAGAGACAGGGTTTCACCATGTTGGTCAGGCTGGTCTCAAACTCGTGACCTCAGGTGATCTGCCTGCCTCGGCTTCCCAACGTGCTGAGATTACAGGCGTGAGCCACTGCGCCTGGCCCACTTTACTTTTTCTTTGAGAGCTTTAGGGTATCACAGAGGCGTCTTGGATCATTGCAAGAACGTGGGAGCAGCAGTCTAGACAGGGCTCCACTTCACATAGAATCATTCTGTTATTTTTCGGATTCTATGTATAAGACATTTTAAAAATGCAAAGATAACTACTTTAAATTAAAGACTACTGCAAGTCGAGTATTTCTTAACTGAAATGCCTGGGATCGGAGATAATTCAGATTTTGAATTTTTTTGAATTCTGAAATATTTGCATTATACTTAGCAGTTGAGTATTCTTAATCTGAAAATGTGAAATCTAAGATGCTCCAGTGAGCATTTCCTTTGATCATCACGTCAGTGCTCAGACAGTTTCAGATTTTGGATTTTTCGATAACGGATATACTATGTTAGTGAAACTTGAGCATTTCTATAGCCTAATTAGTAAGAAAAGTAAGTTGTGTTCCTTAGGGAGTGTATATTGAATTCCAATGTATCTTCAATTTTAAAGACTTTTTTGCGTCAAAATATATTTTAATTTTTATTTTTTTCTTTCTGAGACAGAGTCTTGCTCGGTTACCCAGGCTGGAAGGGAGTGGCGTGAGTTCAGCTCATTGCATCCTCTGCCTTCTGGTTTCAAGCAGTTCTACCTCAACCTCCTGGGTAGCTTGGATTACAGGCAGAACGCCTGACTGATTTTTCTATTTTTTTTAGTAGAGACGAGGTTTCACCAGTTGGTCAGGCTGGTCTTGAACTCCTGACCTCAAGTGATCGACCTGCCTCAGACTCCCAAAGTGCTGGGATTACAGGCGCAAGCCACTGCGCCTTTCCTTTTTATTTACTTATTTTTGAGACGGGATCTGACTCTGTCACCCAGGCTGGAGTACAGTGGCACGACCATGGCTCACTGCAGATTTATTCTGAGCTCAAGCCATCCTGCCTCAGCCTCCTGAGTAGCTGGGACTACAGGTGTGCACCACCATGCCTGGTTTTTTTTTTTTGTTTTTTTTTTTGGAGAGATGAGGTCTCACCATGTTTGCCAGACAGGTCTCAAACTCTGAGCTCAAGTGATGCTTCTGCCTCGGCCTCCCAAATTGCTTACATTATCGGTGTGAGCTACTACATATAGCCCAAAAAAATGCTTTAAAATAATATAATTGAGCTAGGCACAGTGGCTTACTCCTGTAATCCCAGCACTTTGAGAGGTCAAGGTGGGCGGATCACTTGAGGTTAGGAGTTCAAGACCAGCCTGGCCAACATGGTAAAACCCCGTCTATTAAAAATACTAAAATAACCGAGTGTAGTGGCACACGCTTGTAGTCCCAGCTACTTGGGGGGCTGAGGCAGGAGAATCGCTTGAATCCGGGAGGCGGAGGTTGCAATGAGCTGAGACCGCACCACTACACTCCAGCCTGGGTGACAGAGTGAGACTCCGTCTCAAAAAAAATCTAATAATAATAAATAATAATTTAATCAGGGCAGGAAGATGGCTTGAGTCCAGGAGTTCTAAACCAGCCTGGAAAACATAGCAAGACCAACCCCATCTCTACAAAAGAAAAATTACCCAGGCAAGGTAGCACACACCTGTAGTCCCAGCTAAAAGAGGCAGAGGCAAGAGGATAGCTTGAGCCCAGGAGTTCAAAATTATCATTGAGCCAGTATGCTCCAGCCTGGACAGAGTGAGACCATCCAGAAATAATAATAATAAATTTACGGTTACAGAAAGGAGGATAGGACAAGTGTTACCCCAATGGGAGAAGCAGATACTTTAAATATAATCACAGATTTCATTTCAGGAATAGTTCGTTTTATTTTATTTTATTATTATTTTTTTCTTAGAGACTGAGTCTCGCTCCATCGCCCAGGCTGGAGTGCAGCGGTGCGATCTCTGCTCACTGCAACCTCCACCTCCCGGGTTCAAGCGATTCTCCTGCCTCAGCCTCCCGAGTAGCTGGGAGTACAGGCGAACTTCCGCCCCCGCCCCCCCCCCCAACGATGCCTGGCTAATTTTTGTAGTTTTAGTAGAGACGGGGTTTCACCATATTGGCCACGCTGGTCTCGAACTCCTGACCATGTGATCCGCCTGCCTCGGCCTCTGAAAGTGCTGGGATTACGGGCGTGAGCCACCACGCCCAGCTATTTTATTTTTTTTGAGACAAAGTCTTGCACTGTCACTGGAGCTGGAGTATAATGGCATGATCTCAGTTCACTGCAACCTCTGCCTCCCAGGTTCAAGCGATTCTTCTGCCTCAGCCTCCCGAATAGCTGGGATTACAGGCGCATGCCGCTATGCTGGGCTAATTTGTGTATTTTTAGTAGAGATGGGGTTTCACTATGTTGGCCAGGCTGGTCTCGAACTCCTGACCTCGTGACCCGCCTGCCTTGGCCTCCCAAGGTGCTGGGATTACAGGCATGAGCCACTGCGCCCAGACTAGGAATAGTTCACTTTAGTCTAAATCACCTTCATGGCATACTTACTAAATTTTCTTATCAGGCCCAGCATGGTGGCTCATGCCTGTAATCCCAGCACTTTCGGAAGCTGAGGTGGGCAGATCACCTGAGGTCAGGTGTTCGAGATCAACCTGGCCAACCTGGTAAAACCCTGTCTCTACTAAAAATACAAAAATTGGACCTGGTGCAGTGGCTCACACCTGTAATCCCAGAACTTTGGGAGGCAAAGGCGGGCGGATCACCTGAGGTCAGGAGTTCGAGACCAGCCTGGCCAACGTGGTGAAACCCTGTGTCTACTAAAAGTACAAAAAAAATTAGCCAGGGTTGGTGGCTCTCGCCTGTAATCCCAGCTGCTCGGGAGGCTGAGGCAGGGGAATTGCTTGAACCTGGGAGGCAGACATTGCAGTGAGCCAACATCATGCATTGCACTCCAGCCTGGGCAAGAAGAGTGAGAGTTCGTCTCAAAAACAGAAACAAAAATTAGCTGAGTGTAGTGGTGCATCCCCGTCATCCCAGCTACTTGGGAGGCTGAGGCTGTGAGGCTGGGAATCATGCAACTGCACTCCTGGGCAACAGAGTGAGACGCTCTCAAAAAAAAAAAAAAAAAAATTCTCATCGTACAGAAGAAGGTAAAGATTTATCCAGTCATGTTATGAGCTGACAAAATACTGATCTTAAATCTACCTCTGTTTACTACTAATCTGCCTTTTGACATCCTGAGAATAGCAGGGAGGATATATTTGAATCCTACCTAGAACTAGGCTCTAATTCAATCAGTGTCTGTCTAAAGTAATAATGTAATGGTATAAATATATACTCACCGGTTGGGAGTAAGTGGTTTTGGCCGGGTGCGGTGGCTCACGCCTGTAATCCCAGCACTTTGGGAGGCTGAGGCAGGCAAATCACAAGGTCAGTAGTTTGAGACCAGCCTGGCCAATGTGGTGAAACGCCTCTACTAAAAATACAAAAAATTAGCTGGACGTGGTGGCGGGCGCCTGTAATCCCAGCTACTCGGGAGGCTGAGGCAGGAGAATAGCTTGAACCTGGCAGGCAGAGGTTGCAGTGAGCCAAGATTGTGCCACTGCACTCCAGCCTGGGTGACAGTGCGAGACTCCATCTCAAAAAAAAAGTGGTTTTTACCTTAAGTATTCAGCTACTGAAAACAGTTAATATGAATGTATGTGCAATTGAATGTATGTGCAGGTGAGATTTGTTTCAGAATTAAATGAGACTAAATTATTTTCTTCTTTATAGGAAGTAAATGAAGGAATTCAGGCTCTCTCAAATAGTGAGGAGGAGAAGAAAGGGGTGGCAGCATCACTGCTTGCTCCTTTATTGCCTGAGGGAATAAAAGAAGAAGAAGAGAGATGGAGAAGAAAAGTAATTTGTAAAGAAGAGCCAGTTTCAGAAGTAAAAGAAACAAGTACAACAGTAGAAGAAGCAACAACAATAGTAAAGCCACAGGAAATTATGTTGGACAATATAGAAGACCCTTCTCAGGAGGATCTTTGCAGTGTTGTCCAATCTGGAGAAAGTGAGGAGGAAGAGGAGCAAGATACCCTTGAACTGGAGCTAGTTTTGGAAAGGAAAAAAGTAAGCTTTTGAAAGTTACTTGTAGTATGTTTTTTCCTCAGTACTACTCTACAGGGATCATTGTGCTTGACTTACAGCCATTACTGGGATTTTGTTTTTCTTATCCCATCATCTAGGTGTGTTGAAGCTTATGCAGCAAAAACTTTAAACTACAGAGTTGTAGGTTTTTTGGTCCTTGATGATACTTTTGGTAGTTATCGGGGGAACTCGCCCCCAATATTTCAACCTAGGTTCTTTCTATTTTCCGTAAGTGTCGGCCGGCTGAGAAATAGAGAGAAAGAGTACAAAGAGAGGAATTTTACAGCTGGGCCACCGGGAGTGACATCACATATCGGTAGGACTATGATGCCCTCAAACCAGCAAGTTTTTTATTAAGGGTTTCAAAAGGGGAGGGGGTGTAAGAACGGAGTAGATCATGTGCTTCAAAGGGCAAAAAGTACTGATAAGGGTCTATGTTCAGTGGTGCACATGTTGTCTTGACAAACATCTTAAACAACAGAAAACAGGGTTCAAGAGCAGAGAATGGGTCTGGCCACAGATTTACCAGGGCCGGGTTTTTCCCCACCCTAATAAGCCTGAGGGTACTGCAGGAGACCAGGGCGTATCTCGGTCCTTATCTCAACCGCATAGGACGGACATTCCCAGAGTGGCAGTTTATAGACCTCCCCCCAGGCATGCATTCCTTCCCCAGGGTATTAATATTAATATTCCTTGCTAGGAAAAGAATTTAGTGATATCTTCCCTACTTGCACATCCGTTTATAGGCTCTCTGCAAGAAGAAAAATATGGCTCTTTTTGCCCAACCCTGCAGGCAGTGAGACCTTATGGTTTTCTTCCCTTGGTCCCTAAAAGTCGCTGTTAACTCTGTTCTTTTCTTAAGGTGCACTGATTTCATATTGTTCAAACACGCATTTTACAATCAATTTGTACAGTTAACACAATTATCACAGTGGTCCTGAGGTGACATACATCCTCACCTTACTAAGATAACAGGATTAAGAGATTAAAGTAAGAAACGCATAAGAAATTACTCTTTTTTTTTTTTTTTTTTTTTTTTTTTGAGAGAAAGTCTCACTGTTGCCCAGGCTGGAGTGCAGTGGCACGATCTCAGCTTTCTGCAAGCTCCACTTCCTGGGTTCACGCCATTCTCCTGCCTCAGCCTCCTGAGTAGCTGGGACTACAGGCGCCCGCCACTGCACCTGGCTCATTTTTTGTATTTTTAGTAGAGACGGGGTTTCACCATGGTCTCGATCTCCTGACCTCGTGATCTGCCTGCCTTGGCCTCCCAAAGTGCTGGGATTACAGACGTGAGCCACCACGCCCGGCTACACATAAGAAATTATAAAAGTGTTATTTGGGAATTGATAAATGTCCACATTAAAATGAAATCCTCACAATTTATGTTCCTCTGCCACGGCTCCAGCTGGTCCCTCCGTTCAGGATCCCTGACTTCCCACAACAGGTAGTTGATAATCAACAAAGAGACTTGATATTACTCAGACTTATACAAATGGGTATAAATAGAAAAAAATAGAAAAGAATGAAGAAGACCTACTATTTGATAGCACAGTAGGTTGACTGTAGTCATTAATAACTGTATATTTTAAAATAACTTTAAAATAACTTTAAAGAATGGAGTTGGATTATTTGTAACTCAAAGGATAAATGCTTGAGGGGATGGTTATCCCATTCTCCATGATGTGCTTATTTCACATTGCATACCTGTGTCAAAACATCTCATGTATCCCATAAATATATACGCTTACTATGTACCCACAAACAAATTGGCAAAATTAAAAAATAAAAATAGAGTGAGTAGGCCGAGTGCGGTGGCTCACGTCTGTAATCCCAGGACTTCGGGAGGCTGAGGAGGAGATGACTTGAGCCCAGAAGTTGAGACCAATGTGAGCAACATACCCAGATATCATCTCTTATTAGAAAAAAAAAAAAGTGTGATGACAGGTGCCTGTAGCTCAGCTACTTGGAAGGGTGAGGTGGGAGGGTTGCTGGAGCTCAGGAGGTTGTAGCTGCAGCGAGCCATGGTCATGCCACTGCACTACAACCTGGGCAACAGGGAGAGCCTGTCTCCAAAAAAAAATGCCTTCTGTTCTCAAAGGATTTAAATTTCAACAGCATAGTCGTGGCTATTATTCTGATTATACATATAATAAGCAGTTAATGACACTAACTTGTCATGTTCTTTGTAGGCAGAGTTGCGAGCCTTGGAGGAAGGAGATGGTAGTGTGTCAGGGTCTAGTCCACGTTCTGATATCAGCCAGCCAGCATCTCAAGATGGAATGCGTAGGCTTATGTCTAAAAGAGGAAAATGGAAGATGTTTGTTCGAGCTACCAGTCCAGAATCTACCAGCAGGAGTTCTAGTAAAACTGGACGAGATACTCCAGAAAATGGAGAAACTGGTAATTTGTGCTTCACATTAAACTTTAGAGTTGAAAGATATAGAGGGGAAGGAAACTCTCTCTTTTTTTTGTTTCCTCTTCAACAAAACGGGAGATTGTACTTTTACTCTTTGGGAGAAGTGCTGGGAAGGAAGCTTCCATCCACCTCTCTACCTTTTCCAGATCTATTTCTAGTAGAGGAGTAAGAGCCTGAGAGGCTGACATCCACTGGGTGGTGGTGTATTCAGAGTCCAGTCCCATTTCTTCTTTCTTTGTCTACATTGCCCAGCCTCTGTGTGGGTAGGTAGAGAGTTTAGTTTGATTATGTCATGAGGACCCAAGTTGGCTTCATTCAGGTAATTAGGACCTTACCACTCATTCATGGTAAGGTCGAAGAGATCCTGCTGCATTTTTAAATCTATTTTCAGAAATCCCTGGATAAAGTTAATGTTTTAATCTCCATTTGGCCCTAATTCTTTTTCTTTTTTTTTTCTTTTCCTTTTTGAGATGGAGGTCTCACTCTGTCGCCCAGGCTGGAGTACAAAGGCGTGATCTTGGCTCACTGCAACCTCCGCCTCCCAGATTCAAGCAATTCTCTTACCTCAGCCTCCCGAGTAGCTGGGATTATAGGTGCCTGCCACCGCACCTGGCTGTTTTTTGTATTTTTAGGAGAGATGGAGTTTCGCCATGTTGGCCGGGCTGGTCTCGAACTCCTGATCTCAGTTGATCCGCCCACCTCCCAAAGTGCTGGGATTACAGGTGTGAGCCACCACTTTCAGCTGCGGCCCTAATTCTGTAGTGGAAAGTTAGCAGTAAGATAAGGACCCCAAACCTTAGTTGAGTACACCTAGAAGAAAATACTTTTATGGATCATGTTTCAAAAACAGCCCAGTGCTGCATCACAGGAAACTGAGGCAGAAGGATCCCTGGACCCTAGGAGTTCCAGGCTAGCTGGGCAACATAGCAAGACCCTTGTTCCTTTAAAAAGAAAAAAACAAAGGAACAAAGAACCAAACAAAAAAAAAACCGCAGGTGATAAATAAAGGCAGACATCCTTGTTGAATTTTTTCTTTTCTTTTTATTTACATTTTTTGAGATGGAGTTTCACTCTTGTTGCCCAGGCTGGAGTGTAATGGTACAGTCTTGGCTCACTGCAACCTGTGCCTCCTGGGTTCAAGTGATTCTGCTGCCTCAGCCTCCTGAGTAGCTGGGATTACAGGCACCCGCCACCATGCCCAGCTAATTTTTTGTATTTTTCAGTAGAGATGGGGTTTCGCCATGTTGGCAAGGCTGGTCTCGAACTCCTGACCTCAGGTGACCTGCCCACCTTGGCCTCCCAAGGTGCTGGGGTTACAGGCATGAGCCACCACCCCTAGCCTGAATTTTTTCTTTTCAGTTGGCAGTTCGGAATAACATAAAGGAAAATTCTGTAAATCCTCTTTATCTTTTCATTATTCTCGCTCCCTACCCGGTGGTCCTTATTTTTGGAGACAGAGTCTTGCTCTGTCCCCCCTGGAGTGCAGTGGTACGATCTTTGCTCACTGGAACCTCCACCTCCCGGGGTCAAGCAGTTCTCTGCCTCAGGCTCCCGAGTAGCTGGGATTACAGGCGCCTGCTACCATGCCTGGCTAGTTTTTGTGTTGTTAGTAGAGATGGGGTTTCACCGTGTTGGCCAGGCTGGTCTCAAACTTCTGACGTTAGGTGATCTGCCCACCTTGGCCTCCCAAAGCAATGGGATTACAGGCATGTGATCCCAGCTGCGCCCAGCTATTTTCTCTGTCCTTTATAAACATATATCCTTCCGGACCATGTTCTTTATATACCTTTACAGTTAGGTATGTATGAGTGTGTTTATGTGTATATATGTAAATTTTACCATATATGAGAGCATATAGATTATTAGGCAACACAGTTTTCACTTAACAATGTGCCTTAAAAATTATTGTTCATTGGTTAAAACTGAGTGGTGTAGATGTGCATATTTAACTCTACCCACTGTTGATGGACATTTAAATTGTGTCCATGTTTCACTAAAAAAAATTGCTGCATTTGTACTATGAAAAAAAACCCTATAGAGCACTCAAATGTCCACTAGAGGTATCATAGATAAATTGTGGTGCATTCTTTATTATTTTATTTTTTTTATTTTTTTTTGAGACGGAGTCTTAACTCTGTCACCTAGGCTGGAGTGCAGCGGATGATCTCAGCTCACTGCAGCCTCCACCCTCCGAGTTCAAGTGATTCTCCGGTCTCAGCCTCCCGAGTAGCTGGGATTACAGGCGCCTGCCACTGTGCCTGGCTAATTTTTGTATTTTTAGTAGAGATGGGGTTTCACCATCTTGGCCAGGCTGTTCTTGAACTCCTGACCTTGTGATCTACCCGCCTCGGCCTCCCAAAGTGCTGGGATTACAGGCATGAACCACCGTGCCCAGCCCTGGGGTATATTCTTAGAAAGGAATACTAAGCAGCAGTGACAAAATGAACGTACCATAGTTATGTGCATCAATGTGGCTTAATCATAGAAACAATAATATTTACTTTCGGAGGGCAAAGCAGAAAGATCATTTGAGGCCAGGAGTCAAGACCAGCCTGGACAATATAGCAAGACACTGTCTCTAAAATGTTTTTTAAAAATTAGCCAGTGTGGTGGCACACGGATATAATCCCAGCTACTCAGGATGTTGAGGGAGGAAGATAGCTTGAGCCCAGGAGTTCGAGGCTGCAGTGAGCTGTGATTACACCACTACACTCCATCCTGAGTGACAGAGCAAGACCCTGCCTCAAAAGAAAAAAACAGACTGGCGCGTGGTGGCTCACGCCTGTAATCCCATCACTTTGGGAGGCCATGGTGGGTGGATTACCTGAGGTCAGGAGTTCAAGACCAGCCTGGCCAACATGGTGAGACCCTGTCTCTACCAAAACTGCAAAACAAGCTGGGCGTGGTGGCTACTTGGGAGACTGAGGTAGGAGAATCGCTTGAACTGGGGAGGTGGAGGTTGTGGTGAGCTGAGATGGCGTCACTGCACTCCAGCCTGGGTAATAGAATGAGACTCCATCACAAAAAACAACAACAAAAAAAAATGTGGCTGGGTACGGTGGCTCACGCCTGTAATCCCAGCACTTTGGGAGACCGCGGCGGGCGGATCACAAGGTCAGGAGATTGAGACCATCCTGGCCAACATGGTGAAACCCCGTCTCTACTGAAAATACAAAATTATCTGCACCTGATGGTGCTTGCCTATAATCCCAGCTACTTGGGAGACTGAGGCAGGAGAATCACCTGAACCCAGGAGGCGGAAGTTGCAGTGAGCCGAGTTTGTGCCACTGCACTTCAGCCTAGGCGACAGAGTGAGACTCTGTCTCGGGGAAAAAAAAATAAATACATATGTATATTGTGCTTAAAGATCTGTCCATGAGGAAGCTAAAGGAACATAATGACTGACACCATGAGGGTAGAGGGCATGTCTGGTGTGGCTGTGATGGCAGAGCCTGGGAAGACTCAATATTAACACGTTAATATTTTGATGTTTTAATAAGCCATGTTATATTTACTTTTTTTTTTTTGAGACAGGGTCTCACTCTGTCACCCAGGCTAGACCACAGTGTAACGATTGTGGCTCACTGCAACTTCCACCTCCCGGGTACTATCTCAGCCTCCCGAGTAGCTGGGATTACAGGCATGTGCCACCATGCCCAGCTAATTTTTGTATTTTTAGTAGAGACAGCATTTCACCATGTTGGCCAAGCTAATCTTGAACTCCCGACCTCAGGTGATCCGCCCGTCTCTACCTCCCAAAGTGCTTGGATTACAGGTGTGAGACACTGCGCCTGACCAATTTACTTGAATTTTTGTTTCTTTTAAGAGATAGGATGTTGGCCTGGCTCACGCCTATAATCCAAGCACTTTGGGAGACCGAGACGGGTGGATCATCTGAGGTTGAGAGTTCGAGACCAGCCTGACCAACATGGAGAAAGCCTGTCTTCTACTAAACAAACAAACAAACAAAAATATGTAAAACTAGCCGGGCGTGGTGGCGCATGCCTGTAATCCCAGCTACTTGGGAGGCTGAGGCAGGAGAATCACTTGAACCTGGGAGGTGGAGGTTGTGGTGAGCCGAGATCGCGCCATTGCACTCCAGCCTGGGCAACAAGAGCAAAACTCCCATCTCAGAAAAAAAAAGGAGACAGGATTTTACTCTGTCATCCAGGCCGAATGTAGTTGACATAATCATAATGCAGCTTTGAATTCATGGGCTCAATTGATGCTCCTGCCTCACTCTCCCAAAGTGCTGGAATTATAGCCTTGTGCCACCTCACTGAGTTAATTTTATTCTTTATATTATATGCATTTGTTAAGCTGTTTCACAATAAATAATACTGTGGTAACATCCTGATGAATATATTTTATGTACATTCTAGTTTCACAACAGTGAAGATTCCTAGTGGTGTATTGCTAGGTCAAAGGGGTATGTGCATTCTAATTTAATAGAGCCTGTGTATTTGCCCTCCAAAACATTCTAGTCTTTAACTCTAGCCATCCTTAAAATTGTTAAATTCTTGGACCTGCTACCAGATAGAAGACTTTTAATATATAATGGCATTAAAAATTAATAAATGGGGCCGGGCGCAGTGGCTCATGCTTGTAATCCCAGCACTTTGGAAGGCCGAGGCGGGCGGATCACGAGGTCAGGAGATCGAGACCACGGTGAAAGCCCGTCTCTACTAAAAATACAAAAAATTAGCCGGGCGTGGTGGCGGGCGCCTGTAGTCCCAGCTACTCGGAGAGGCTGAGGCAGGAGAATGGCGTGAACCCGGGAAGCGGAGCTTGCAGTCAGCCGAGATTGCACCACTGCACTCCACCCTGGGTGACAGAGCAAGACTCCATCTCAAAAAAAAAAAATTAATAAATGGGATTAGTGGGAAGATTTTGTTTCAGAGAATTTGATAATAAAGAGGGAATATTAATGATCAGGTAAAAGGAGAGCCAGGCTATTATAAGGTTAAGGACTTAAATAAAAAGTTTTAGATCGGATGCACTGGCTCACCTTTAATCCCAGCATTTTGGGAGGCTGAGGCAGGAGGATTACTTGAGTTCAGGAGTTCAAGACCAAACTGGGCAACATAGTGAGACTTTGTGTCTACTAAAAAACAAAAAATGAGGCTGGAGGAGGTCAAGACTGCAATAAGCTGTGAGCATACCACTAAATTCCCACCTGGGCAACAGACTAAGACTGTGCCTCAAAAAAAGAGCCAGGTGCCATGCCTCACATCTGTAATCCCAGCAGTTTGGGAGGCTGAGGTGGACAAATCACTTGAGGCCAGGAGTTTGAAACCAGCCCGGCCGACATGGCAAAACCCTGTCTCTACTAAAAAAAAAAAAAAAAAAAATTAGCTGGACATGGTGGCAAACGCCTGAAGCCCCAGCTACTTGGAAGGCTGAGACAGGAGAATTGCTTGAACCCAGGAGGTTGATGTTGCAATGAGCCAAGCTAGCTCCACTGTTCGCCAGCCTGGGCAACAAAGATTCCATCTCAAAAAAAAAAAAGTTTAAAATATTAAAAGCCATTTAAAGTCACATTTTTACTTCTAATCCTGAAGATGAAGGATTAACCAAAGTAGCGGTTTTCACATTTGAGGTATTTTTGGCTTTTTAAAAAATTATTATTATTTTTTAGACGGAGTTCTGCTCTTGTTGCCCAGGCTGGACTGCAATGGTGCAATCTCGGCTCACTGCAACTTCCACCTCCCAGGTTCAAGCGATACTCCTGCCTCGGCCCCCTGAGTAGCTGGGATTACAGGCGCCCAGCACCACGCCCAGCTAATTTTTTGTATTTTTAGTAGAGGCAGGGCTCACCGTGTTGGCCAGGCTGGTCTTGAACTGACCTCAGGTGATCCACCTGCCTCACCCTCCCAAAGTGCTGGGATTACAGGTGTGAGGCACCGTGCCCGGCCATTTTTGGCTTTTTAACTGGCAGTCATTTAGACTGTGTGAATTAGTTTGAGTATGCAGGTGTTGCAAAGCAAAGATAAAAGAGTTCATATTGTGTGCTCCGTTTAAGTTGGTAGACCTCTTCTCTTTTGGAGATTCCCATTACCAATAGCACCAACTAGGTAGGTGGGTTCAATATAGATGTCTGTAGGTCTTCACCAGTTCAGGAAGGAAGTTACCAGATGGTTTAAAAATAATGATGCATGCTGGGCGTGGTGGCTAATGCCTGTAATGCCAGCACTTTGAGAGGCCTAGCCGGGCGGATCACCAGTCAGGAGTTCGAGACTAGCCTGATTAACATGGTTAAACCCCATCTCTACTAAAAATACAAAATTAGCCAGGCTTGGTGGCACATGCCTGTAATCCCAGTTACTTGGGAGGCTGAGGCAGGAGAATCACTTGAACCTGGGAGGTAGAGGTTGCAGTGAGCTAAGATCATGCCACTGTACTCCAGCCTGGGCAACAAGTGTGAAACTCTTGTCTCAAAAAAAAAAAAAAAAAATTATGGTGCAGCCTGGGTGCAGTGGCTTACACCTATAATCCCAGCACATTGGGAGGCTGAGGCAGGCAGATTGCATGAGTCCAGGAGTTCAAGACCAGCCTGGGCAACATGGCAAAACCCCATCCCTACTAAAAATACAAAAATTAGCTGAACACGGTGGCACCTGCCTGTAGTCCCAGCTACTTGGGAGGCTGAGGTGGGAGGATCCATTGAACCTAGGAGGTTGAGGCTGCGGTGAGCCGAGATCATGCCACTGCACTCCAGTCTGGGTGACAGAATGAGACCCTGTCTCTAAAAAATAATAATGCTAATAATGTTGCTCTTTTGAGCACCTTCCCCTGCAACTTGTTAAAGAATTCTTACATACTCAGGTTTGCTGTCTAGCTGTTGTAAGTAATTGAAGCAGTGGTATTCTGGAAGAGAAGATTAGAAAAGGTGTTAAGGAGAAGGGGAAAGCAGAAACTTCAGGGTAATTTGATAGGCTACAGTAAATTTTATTTATAGATGTATTTTAAGAAAGTTGATTATAAAGGATTTTTATTTTATTTATTTATTTTTTGAGATGGAATCTCACTCTGTCACCCAGGCTGGAGTGCAATGCGCAATCTCGGCTCACTGCAACCTCTGCCTCTCGGGTTCAAGCAAATCTCCTGCCTCAGCTGGGACTACAGGCACATGCCACCACGCGTGGCTAATTTTTTGTATTTTTAGTAGAGACAGGGTTCTACTGTGTTAGCCAGGATGGTCTCGTGATCTGCTCACCTCCAAATGCCAAAGTGGTGGGATTACAGGCGTGAGCCACTGCGCCCGGCCCTGAATTGTTTTTGGGTTATAAAGACAGTAGGCTGACATGTTTGAAGAGTTTTAACAAATAAGTAAAACAGGCAAGAGAGAACTAATAATCTTCTGCAGACATCTGCTATGGGGAAAATGTATATAGTGTTCTGTAAGTATTGGTACTTTGGTTTAATTTTACATGTTTTCTTTTACAGCAATTGGTGCTGAAAATTCAGAAAAAATAGATGAGAATTCAGATAAAGAGGTGGAAGTAGAAGAATCTCCAGAGAAAATAAAAGTACAAACAACACCAAAAGTGGAAGAAGAACAGGATTTGAAAGTATGTGTATTACTTAATGCAACTTGACAAATTTTTATTATTATTATTATTATCATTATTTTGAGATGGAGTCTTGCTCTGTCACCCAGGCTGGAGTGCAGTGGCACGATCTCAGCTCACTGCAACCACTGCCTCCTGGGTTCAGGCTATTCTCCGGCTTCAGCCTCCGCAGTAGCTGGGATTACAGGCGTGCACCACCATTCCCAGCTAATTTTTGTATTTTTAGTAGAAACGGGGTTTCACCATGTTTCCCAGGCTGGTCTTGAACTCCTGGCCTCGTGATTCCCCCACCTTGGCCTCCCAAAGTGCTGGGATTACAAGCGTGAGCCACTGCGCCTGGCCTGGCAAATTTTTTTTTTTTTTCTTTTTTTTTTTCCAAGATGGAGTCTTGCTCTGCCATCCAGGCTGGAGTGCAGTGGCCTGATCTTGGCTCACTGCACCCTCTGCCTCCCAGGTGCAAGCACTTCTGCCTCAGCCTCCCAAGTAGCTGAGATTACAGGCACCCACCACCACGCCTGGCAAGTTGTTTGTTTTTTTTTTTTGTTTTTTTTTTTGTGAGTCGGAGTCTCGCCCTGTTGCCCAGGCTGGAGTGCAGTGGCACGATCTCAGCTCACTGCAAGCTCCGCCTCCTGGGTTCACACCATTCTCCTGCCTCAGCCTCCCGAGTAGCTGAGACTACAGATGCCCGCCACCACGCCTGGCTAATTTTTTGTATTTTTAGTAGAGACGGGGTTTCACCGTGTTAGCCAGGACGGTCTTGATCTCCTGACCTAGTGATCCACCTGCCTCACCCTCCCGAGTAACTGGGACTACAGATGCCCGCCACCACGCCTGGCTAATTTTTTGTATTTTTAGTAGAGACGGGGTTTCACCGTGTTAGCCAGGACGGTCTTGATCTCCTGACCTAGTGATCCACCTGCCTCAGCCTCCCAAAGTGCTGGGATTACAGGCGTGAGCCACCGCACCGAGCCCCGATTTTTTTTTTAGTGCCATTTAACTGCTTTCTGTTAACAAGTAGTAATCTTTACTGTTTCCAAACCTAAATTGTTTACTTGGTTAGGGTGAAAAGATCATATTTAAGCCTGAAATAATTAAGGCTGACTTAATACTGAGAAATTATCTAAAATTCTAACTGCTCAATTGCTTTCTTCAAATTAAGCCTCTGTTTAAGAAGCAGTAGCTTATAGGCTTCTCTAGTTTGGGAGAAAAGTCACAGATTTAATTCCTGTGTGAAATACTTGTCTTTACACAAAGGCAAATTTAGTTTGAATTGCATTTCTAACCTAATCTCATGGGAGAGTTGGGCCAAATAAGTATTGGCTATTTAAGGGTGGTCTGTTGGAAAAACCACTTAACATATTCTTTTGACTTGACAGAGTATCCAGTTACTAGTTAGGGAACAACCAAGTAGAAGGGACTGGAATAATTAATTTTGTTTCGGGCTTCAGCAGGTGGCTAATATAAGCAATTAATGGATAAATGGCAATTTGACAATATTGGTATTTATATCATTCAGGATCTATTTTTTCCAGCTTTGTTGAGCTGTAATTGACTATACATATATCTTGCATGTACTATGTCATAATTTGTTATATGTATATATTACGATATGATTATCACAAACCAAGTAAAGTAACTTACATATCACCTTACCTTGGAGAGTTGTCTTGTGTTTGTATGTGGGGATAACACATAAGATCTATACTCTTAACAAATTTCAGGTATAACAATACCTGAAACAATACCTGTAGTCACCATGCTGTGCTTTAGATTTCCAAATTTTTAATTTTTTTTTTTTTTTTTTTTTTTTTTTTTTTTTTTTTTTTTTTTTGAGATGGGGTCTTGCTCTGTCACCAGGCTGTAGTGCAGTGGCTTGATCTCAGCTCACTGCAACCTCCGCCTCCGGGGTCAAGCAATTCTCCTGCCTCAGCCTCCCGAGTAGCTGGGACTACAGGTGTGCACCACCATGCCCACCTAATTTTTGTATTTTTAGTAGAGACGGGGTTTCACGATGTTGGCGAGGATGGTCTCTATCTCTTGACCTTGTGATCTGCCTGCCTTAGCCTCCCAAAGTGCTGGGATTACAGGTGTGAGCCACCACACCTGGCCCCAAAATTTATTTTATAACTGAAAGTTTGTATTCTTTGACCAACATCTCCCCATATCCCCCTGTCTCCAGCCCCCGGCAACCACCATTCTAATTCTACTCTTTGAGTTTAGCTTTTCAATATTGGGATCTATTTGCAACTATTGAATTCCATGTTGTATTAGAATGCATTATGATGGGCTGGGCACAGTGGCTCACATCTGTAATCTCAGCACTTTCGGAGACTAAGAGGGGAGGCTGACTTGAGACCAGGAGTTTAGGAGCACCCTGGGTAATAGCAAGACCTTTGTCTGAAACAAAATAATTGTTTTGAACAGTTTTTAAAATGCATTGTGATTATGTAGATATGCATTTGATTCCTGTCATCATTTGTCGCTTTGTTATTTGTATTATGTTACTATAAATTAGGATTTTATATTCTGGATAACTAAATACAGCTGTTTGGGGAAGGCTGTTTATAAGCAGACCCATATTTCTAATGTCTATAAGAATAAATGAAGGATTGTACATAATACAGAAAATGTTACGGATTCTAGTTTTACTTTTTTTCTTTTTTGCATTGTAGTTTCAGATTGGAGAACTGGCAAATACCCTGACAAGTAAATTTGAATTTCTAGGCATTAATAGACAATCCATCTCCAACTTTCATGTGCTGCTCTTACAGACTGAGGTAAGTCTTTTTTTTTTTTTTTTTTTTTTTTTTGGCATAAACAGTTAAGTGTTTGAATGAAATGCTGTATGTGTTATGACTCTGTCTTGCTTACATTTTAAGCCTAAATTTAAATTTTTAACCTTGAAGAATATTTGAGCCAACAATCCAGGAAATAAAACTGTATTAACCAAAGCACAGTAAATAGACTTTTTTCTCACAAATTAAAATTATATTCTCATGGTCAGACGAGGCCATGTAATGTTGTGAAGGTACTTTGTAAGTGTTAAAGCATTATAAGTCTGTTTAAAAAGAGAAGTTGAGTCCTGTTTGTAACCTGCATACTTTACAAAATGGCAAGGCAGGATTAGGTAAGGAGCTCCTGTGGGAAGCTGACTAATTTTCTTTTTTTTTTTTTTTTTTTTTTGAGGCAGAGTCTCACTCTGTTGCCCAGGCTGAAGTGCAGTGGCACGAGCTTGGCTCACTGCAACCTCTGACTGCTGGGTTCAAGCAATTCTCCTGTCTCAGCCTCCCAAGTAGCTGGGATTATAGACATGTGCCACCACGCCTGGCTAATTTTTGTATTTTTAGTAGAGACGGAGTTTCACCATGTTGGTCAAGCTGGTCTTGAACTCCTAACCTCAGGTGATCCACACGCCTCAGCCTCCCAAAGTGCTGGGATTACAGGCATGAGCCACCACACCCAGCCAAAGCTGACTAATTTTCTTAAGAACTGAACCCTTGGCCAGGCACGGTGGCTCACACCTGTAATCCCAGCACTTTGGGAGGCCGAGGCAGGTGGATCACCAAGGTCAGGAGTTCGAGACCAGCCTGACCAACATGGTGAAACTCCATCTCCACTAAAAATACAAAATTAGCCAGGCGTGGTGGCACACGTCTGTAATCCCAGCTACTTGGGAAGCTGAGGCAGGAGAATCGCTTGAACCCAGGAGGTGGAGGTTGCGAGCAAAGATTGCTCCACTGTACTCTAGCCTGGGCGAGAGAGCCAGAGTCCGAGTCCATCTCAAAATAAAAAATAAGAAAAAAAGAACTGAACCCTTAACTGTGATTACTAACAGTACTGAAATAAGTGAACTATCTCCCAAAAAAAGTAAAACTACTGGGGAAACCAATCTTAATAAGTCCAAAGGGGAAGACAAAACCACTGCTACTCATTTTCACACATATTGGAGAGTTGGTAGTGTAAAAATATACTGGAGCCCAGTTTCATTTTTCAGAACTCTGCCGTGTACTTAAGATGTTTTTTGAGACAGAGTTTCACTCTTGTCATCCAGGCTGGAGTGCAGTGGCACAATCTTGGCTCACCACAACCTCCGCCTCCCGGGTTCAATTGATTCTCCTGCCTCAGCCTCCCAAGTAGCTGGGATTACAGGTGCCTGCCAGCACGCCCAGCTAATTTTTGTATTTTTAGTAGAGACAGGGTCTCACCTTGTTGGCCAGGCTGGTCTTGAACTCCTGACCTCAGGTGATCCGGCCGCCTCAGCCTCCCAAAGTGCTGGGATTACAGGCGTGAGCCACTGTGCCCGGCCTTAAGATTATTTCATGAGATGAAGATGGGGTTTATTTTCCTTTCTGGTCTACTCTCCTGCCAGAGCACAGGGATATAGTCTTGGAACAGAAGGCTTATATCTAACCCTTTGCCTGTGTCTCCTGACATATAATAATAAGTCTTTAACTTATTTGTCTGTTTATTCTAGACTCGAATTGCAGACTGGCGGGAAGGGGCTCTTAATGGAAACTACCTTAAACGAAAACTTCAGGATGCAGCAGAACAACTAAAACAGTATGAAATAAACGCCACTCCTAAAGGCTGGTCCTGCCACTGGGACAGGTACGCACTCTTCTCCCCTTTTCACCTTTCACCTTTGACATCTCAGACATGATTTGTGATCACCACCATCTGACGACATGACAGCCTGTCTGGAGACTGAGAGCAGCTGCAGTTAGCGGTGCTGGGCAGGCAAAGCACCGCAAGCACAAAGTTTGGCCAGCCACACATTGGAGAAACAAAAGCAATGTTTAAAGTGTTCCATGTAACGGATTTTTTCCCAAGATACGGACAAAGCTGGTTTTTACTCTCCAGAGTGTTGCACGGAGTAGGGCGGGCTTGGGGGTTAAGCGCATGCGAGAGCTCTGTGCGCTTTACAGGACCTCTGGAAGCAACTACTCCTGATTAACCTCGGTGAAGTTAAGGAAAACTTCGTGGCTGAAGATGTGAATGAAGAACAAGATTACTATCCTCTGCCAGCAGGTCAGATGAAAACATTTCTTTATATATTTGGCTTTTCTTGATTTTTTTTTCGTTATTTGAAATCTTTGCTCTTTTATTTTTCAGCTCCCAGATCCTCTCCCTCTCTTTAGCTTTCACTGTGTTTGATATCAAGAATATGAAATGTGAATTCCACGGTCCAAGAGGGGAAGAGTCACCTTTCACAAACTTCGTTGTTCTCTTCTTTGGAAGGGAAATTAGTGTTCTAGGCGATTGAGTCCCTTCATTAATGAAACTTGAAACCCTGTTATGCATTGGCAAATAACAAAAAAAGAGAAAAGTGTTTTCTAAGTCTCATCTGTTGGAGTGAGAGGGTTCAGGGCTGTATTCACAGAGTTGCTGGCAGTGCAAATAGCTTTGAATTATCCTTGGTTCTGCATTCTCAATTGTCAAAGCTCTTTGTTGCCTTTGTGAATAGCAGTCCATTAAGAGGTTCGTCCCTGTGAGAGCAGACTGCTGTCCTGGGACAGGACCAAATGGAAGTGTCTTTGTAGGAGAACGGGTTTTAAAACATGTGTTTTCTTTCTTGTAATTTAGGGATCATAGACGATATTTCTATGTAAACGAACAGTCGGGCGAGTCTCAGTGGGAGTTTCCAGATGGTGAAGAGGAAGAAGAAGAAAGCCAAGCACAAGAAAGTAGAGATGAGACTCTTGCCAAACAGACCTTGAAAGACAAAACTGGCACTGATTCAAATTCTACAGAATCCTCTGAAACTTCCACAGGTGAGACAATTTACCTTGTACTAATTGGGCCAAAATGACTTTAGAGGAAAAATCTTATTAATTTACATTATTAAAAGAAAAGATTTTATGTCATAATAATATAAGCTTCTGATTGAGAATAGTGGCGTGAACTAAAACAAGGAATGCATGAGTTATTATGGTTGGAAATCAGCATACTATTGTTATCACGTGTAAAACTATGCCCCAAAATAAAAAGATAAGCCAATAGATTTTGATTTTAAAAGATTGTTTTATAACCATTCTGTCATGCCACTGACTAAGCTGTGGGTCTCCAAAAATAGGAATGCTTGTGCTAAGGAGCTAGATAGTTGAACTGTCAATATATGTGTCATGCTGAGATTTGTTCTACATTTCTATACAACACTTAGTCTGTTCATATTGCAACCTCATTTCCCACCTCCGCTAATCTTACAGAAAGGGTGGTTGGTACAAATCAAAATGATATGAAGAAATGCCATTAGTACTTGTTTCAGAGAAGCAAAATAATTGATCATGAAAAATCACCAGCAATCTTCTGGTCTAAAACAATTGGCGATAGGATGGCTCATTCCATTTTTAAGGTACTGTTAGAAGAATTCAGTTTAGTTACATACATTTTTTAAAAGATAGGCTTTCATGCTCCTCAGTTCCTTTAGTTTTTAAAAAGTTTCCAATGTGTAAAGAAACTTCCACCTGTTAATCTTAAGAATTGGTAGCTATTTGTTAAACCGATGGCATATGAAGTTAAGAGTCTATGAGTCGTTTCTAAAGTAATAGATCTTTGAAAATTTAAAAAAGTGAAATTTGTCAATAACAGAGTTAAGAGCTGAATTCTTTTGTCTAAAACTTAATCCAAATTGATGCTTGTACTCTGCTGGCTCACTGATCATAGTAGAAAAGCACTAGTAATGTACCAAATGAAACTGGTTGTGTGCCAGATGATTTTGTTAACTTCTTAAATAGCCTAGAAATCGTCAGTAGGTCACATACAACTGCAGTGGTAATTTTGGAACGTAGCAAAAGGCTGCTTTTATTCTACTTCACATTTTAGAAGTGCATTTTCTCAAGTTACAGGGCATTTCACTTCCCTTTTACATGAAGAGATTTTCTTTTGAATATTTTTCCTGTCTTTTGGTAGCAGTGATAGATATGACTAATAATATATTGGTTCTTTTTGTTTGCTTTTTAGCAGTTAATGAACTGAAGAGGCTTGATCGTGGTTCTGGATAGGTGGCTCCACTCCTGACCACTGTCAATGTCCCTTATATGTTCCAAAGTTGAAAATTCCACTGTTACCAATTCTGAATGTTCTGTGAACACTTTAGATGAGTATTAAGCTGTTTTCTCCCTTTATGACACATATAGTTGATACTGCCTGGTAAAAGGAGGCTCTTGAGCCATTCCTATTTAATTAAAACAGAACTAGTTGTAGTGTAGGAAAAAGCCACTGATAAAACAGGTTATATTCTTAAGCCTGTCTTTATTGAGAACCCTAGAATTGCAGGATAAACTTGATCTAAGTAAAATCCAAATCTTACACTAAGTTCTGTGAGATTTAAGAGCAATAATCAACAGTTCTAAGCCTAATAAAGAGAGCTCTTAATGAGCTCAGTGGTGGTTAAAACCAGCTGTCTTTTAAAGAAGAGAAAAAACAAAACACAGCAATGCCCTGTCTCTTCAGAAATTTGTTTTAAAAAGTTAGCCAGGCATAGTTAGTGGCCCATGCCTGTAGTCCCAGCTGTTTGGAGGTTGAGGTGGGAAGATTGCTTGAGCCCAAGATTTTGAGGCTGCAGTAAGCCATAATTGTACCACTGCACTCCAGCCTGAGCGACAGAGAGCAAGACCCTGTCTCAAAAATAAAGTGGGGGAAGGGGTGCAAAATTACACTGTGAGAAGCCAAGGAAGCTTCAAAGTTCTATTTATTTTTCTAAGTCATTTTTAATCATTATTTGTTGTTTCAGTGTTTGAATTTAACATTGTGTTTTTAAAGATGGAGTGGGTTCTGAAGATGAGTTGGGTTCAAGATATCCAACATATCTTTTATATTGGGCTTATGTCACTGAGGTGAAGTTTAGCTCCTTTTTCTTTTTAATCTCTATGGAACAATTTATATAATTTCTTGCTTTAAATTGCTAAACTGAGCTCTTCATTCAAAATACTAAACAATAATTTATCTTTGGGGGGAAGGTTAAGGAAGGCTTTCTATACATAGAAATAAAGATGCCTAGGCCAGGTGTGGTGGCTGATGCCTGTAATCCCAGTACTTTGGGGGGCTGAGGCAGGTGGATCACCTGAGGTCAAGAGTTCAAGACCAGCCTGGGCAACATGGTGAAACCCTGCCTCTACTAAAAGTACAAAAATTAGCTGGGCGTGGTGGCAGGCGCCTGTTGTCCCAGCTACTCGGAGGCTGAGGCACAAGAATCACTTGAACCTGGGAGGCGAAGGTTGCTGTGAGCCAAGATCACGCCAGTGCACTCCAGCCTGGGTGACAGAGCGAAACTCTTATCTAAAAAAAAAAAAAAAAAAAAAAGACGCCTAGAGAAACAAGGTTCTTAGGTGCAGTGACTCATTCCTGTAATTCCAGCACTTTGGGAGTTTGAGGCAGGAGGATCACTTGAGCTCAGAAATTCAAAACCAGCCTGGGCAACATGGCAAGACCCCATCTTTGCAGAATATTAGCTTAGCTTGGTGGCATGAGTATGTGGTCCTAGCTACTTGGAAGGCTGCAGTTGGGAAGGATCATTTGAGCCTGGTAGGTTGAAGCTGCAGTGAGCTATATTCACACCATTGCACTCTAGCTTGAACAACAAAGTGAGATCCTGTCTCAAAAAGAAAAAGGAAAAATTACAGCTCACAGCTGTAATCCCAGCACTTTGGGAGGCCAAGGCGCGCAGATCACTTGAGGTCAGGAGTTTGAGACCAGCCAACGTGGTAACACCCTGTGTCTACTAAAAATACAAAAATTAGCCAGGTGTCGTGGCGGGTGCCTGTAATCCCAGCTACTCGGGAGGCTGAGGCAGGAGAATCGCTTGAACCCAGGAGGCAGAGATTACAGTGAACCGAGATTACACCTCTGCACTCCAGCCTGGGCAACAAAGTGAGACTCCTTCTTAAAAAAAAAAAATTAAGAATTTGTATTCTCATAACATATTCAGTTTTAAGCTTGTAGCTTTTAAATCTTTGCGCACGTAATAAAAGCTGCGTAGGCCAAGCGTGGTGGCTCATGCTTGTAATCCCAGCACTTTGGGAGGCTGAGGCAGGAGGATCACCTGAGGTCGGGAGTTCAAGACCAGCTTACCCAATATGTAGAAACCCCACCTCTACTAAAAATACAAAATTAGCCGGGCGTGGTGGCATGCCTGTAATCCTAGCTACTCGGGAGGCTGAGGCAGGAGAATCACTTGAACCCGGGAGGCGGGGCTTCTGGTGGGCCAATATCACACCATTGCACTCCAACCTGGGCAACAAGAGCAAGAGTCCATCTAAAAAAAAAAAAAAAAAAAAAAGCTGTATATACCACTTTAATCTGTCCTTGGGCTGCAGACTTAAATATTCTCTTAAACGGCAAAAATACCAACTAGGTTAAATTTAAAAGCAAGGAGAAGCATCATTGTAATACGACATCTATGTGTATTCAAACTAGAATTATCTGATGGTCTTCGTAAGGTAAAGGAGATAATTGTCATTGCTGTGACACAGCTTTTATAATTTGAATAAACTTAGTTGGAGATTCAAGTATTTTTATTATTTATTTTCATGTGAGACGGGTAATGTGCTGACCTCATAACAAGGTTTGAGGGAGACACATTGTACATGAGAATTTGAAGTGCTTATAAAATACAAAAGCAGAGGCCGGGTGCGGTGGCTCACATCTGTAATCCCAGCACTTTGGGAGGCCAAGGCACACAGATCACTGGAGGTCAGGAGTTTGAGACCAGCCTGGCCAACATGGCGAAAACCCCTCTCTTACTAAAAATACAAAAATTAGCCGGATGTGGTGGCATGGGCCTGTAATCCCGGCGACTCGGGAGGCTGAGGCAGGAGAATCGCTTGAACCCTTGAACCTGGGAGGCAGAGGTTGCGGTGAGCCAAGATCGCATCACTGCGCTCTGGAGTGGGCAAGAGAATGAGACTCCATCTCAAAAAAAAAGAAAAAAGAAAAAAGTATTGGATTCACATATTCTAAAAATGCTCGTTTGTGGCTACATTTATCAAGTCTAGATTAATCTCATATTTACACAGAGTTGAGTTAATTCTAATTAGCTTTGTTGGAGGTCATAAACCACATTATTAACCTTGAACCGACTCTGTTTCCTTGAGTTCCTCTGCATAATAGCATGTCATCATCATAAACATGTTGGTATTGCATTATGCTTCTAGAGGAGACATCCACCAATATTTGAAAATCTGGCTGGTCCGAGTGCAGTGGTGTTTACAACTGATTGATCACAACCAGTTACAGACTTTGTTTCTTCTCCAGTCCTACTGCTTCACTTGACTAGCCTTTTTAAAAAAAGAAAGAAAATAGAGAAAATCTTAACTTATATTTACCCACTATATGTTGTGATTAGTTTAATAGAAGGGAGTTTAATCCTTAATAATTAAGTTAATCCTTAAAGTTTATTAACTTAATTCTGATGTAGTCCTTGTGTACTATTATATAATAAGACTACTTGGCCATACTTGACTTTGTCTAAAAGTTAATGCATAAATTAATATTAAATATGGCCAAATACAAAAGTTTAATGAGTCATTTGAGGTCATTTAGCCAGAAAACTGCATTTATGTTCCTGGTGAATTTTTTTCAGTGTACTTTTCCAAAAGTAGCAGTAAGCAGCCTTCTTAAAATAATTAAGGAGACAGTGGGAATGATCTCGTTAAAAGCCTTTTACACAATGTATTGTCTGTCTGTTCCATAAAAAGTAAAACTACTCTATTCGTGACCAGCTTGGGCAACATAGTGAGACTGTCTCTTTAAAAAAAAAAAAAATTAAAAATTAGCAGGTATGGTGATGCACACCTGTAGTCCTAGCAATTCGGGAGGCTGAGGTAGGAAGATCGCTTGAGCCAAGTGTTTGAGGTTAGAATGAGCTATGTTCGCACCACCTACACTCCAGCCTGGGCAACAGAGCAAGACCCAAATGGCTCATGGTTGCTTTGTTTGTTTTACCTTGTTGAGTGCCAGTGTGTATTTTGAGCAAAGCAGTGTAAATGGCCTTCTTGCCCTAGAGTCTTTCATAATTGAGCCTTATTTAATCTGCCACTTTTGACAATGAAATTTAACAGGTGACTTCTTCTGGGTATCTACTCCAGGTGAAGTGAGATTTTTTTTTGATTGAGATGTCTAAAGCTCTTGGATTCCTGGTATTTCACCAGGACATCTTAGTAAAACAGGAAGTATCAGATGAGGAATCAGACTTGAGTTCTAGCTCTGGTCTGGCCACTAACATTGATATGATCTTGGGCAAGTTAGTTCCTGCCTGGGTTTCATTACCTTTAACTGAGGAGGTTGAAATAGATGATTTCTCATGTCTCTTCTACTCCTAAATTCTATGATTTTAGGGAGAAAATCCCCTTCAACATTCCTGGGATATATATGTAATAGTCCCATATATTGTGAAACTTCCCTATTGACGATAAAGAGGGCTGGGGAAGGCTAAAAGTAAGTATATCCTATTTTCTCTAATCTTTAAAGGTTTTCCCAGCAGAGAAAAGACAGTAATCAATGATGGCTTTTACAAAGTTTGAGGAAAGCTGATCCTGCAACTTTTCAGCTGCAATTTCATAATGTAGACTTCAGCATCAGCAATTTCAAAACCTCTGCAGTTTTAAAAAATCTGAGTTACATACTTCGAAGATTTATCTTCTTAAATTTCTCTTTTATCGCATAAGTAAAGATTGCCGTCCCTAACTTTTGTCTCTGTGATTTCACAAATGAATGTAATGTATGCAAGGGTGTGAAGGAATGATATAGTTGCCAGTAGCACCTTGCAAATGGATTTTTAAAATTTAGTAACCCAAATTAAACACAATGGGTAGAACTTTCCTGAGTATTTTGAATGAATACTCTGGGTCGTCTTTACTCACTTTGTCTAGCTCACTAGAAAATAAAGTATGTGGAATAATTATTGCAGGTGCACATTATTCACTCACTCCTTCACTTTTGAAATATACTCCAGACTATTACCTTTTATTTGTGTATGTTGAAGCTTGTGAGTGTTTGAAATCAAAAACTTCAAACTACAGATTGAGATGACTGCATTGTCTCGTTGAGTTGATGTAATATTCTTCTACTCATCCATAAATATGGACCCAAAGGACAAGTATAATACAGATGGGGAAAGTGCTATGAAGTACATCAATTTATCTTTCCATGGAAGTCATTTCTGAGCTGAGTTGTTGAATATTTTAGCGATATCAGTATAGAATAGATGCCTGTGGGCCAAATTTTTTTCAAGGAAGGAGCCACTCCCTGCTGTTTGACACCACATTGTATATTGTTTTGTACACTGTGCTAGGTTCCTATAAATGTTTATCTTACTGACCAGTTGAACATTTCTATGAATATAAGCCAGGGAGTTTTTTTCTTGCTTTTTCCCTGACTCTTACCTGTTTTCATAGGTTCTCTTTGTAAAGAATCCTTTTCTGGTCAAGTTTCTTCTTCATCACTCATGCCACTTACTCCATTCTGGACCCTCCTTCAGTCAAATGTTCCTGTGCTTCAACCTCCATTACCCTTGGAAATGCCACCACCCCCACCTCCACCTCCAGAATCACCTCCACCCCCTCCTCCACCACCTCCTCCTGTGGAAGATGGTGAGATCCAGGAGGTAGAGATGGAGGATGAGGGAAGTGAGGAGCCCCCTGCCCCAGGAACAGAGGAAGATACCCCTTTGAAACCTTCAGCACAAACCACAGTTGTAACTAGCCAGGTAAATAATTCCCTTTGGCGTTCTGAATGACTTTGAGGACTGGAACATGATTGACACCATGTTTTATTTTAGAAGCATATGTTTAAAGGCCGGGCACGATGGCTCACGCCTATATCCTAGCCCTTTGGGAGGTCGAGGCAGGAGGATTGCTTTAGCCCAGGAGGCTGCAATGAGTCATGATCTCACCACTGCAGCTTGTGCAACAGAATGAGAGCCTGTCTTAAAAAAGGAGGTGGGAGCGGGCTATGTTTTAACCATGGCCTTCAGCCACTGATTACAAATATTTGTGTTTCAGAGTTCAGTTGATTCCACCATCTCTAGTTCTTCTTCCACTAAAGGAATAAAGAGGAAAGCTACAGAAATTAGTACTGCAGTGGTTCAGAGGTCAGCTACCATTGGCAGTTCTCCAGTTCTCTATAGCCAGTCAGCTATAGCTACAGGTAATTGTGAATAGAGCGTGGTTTTTCCTCAATGTATTGTTTCTTTTCTTTACAGCATTAGATGCCATAAAAACTAAAGAAATGTTAAAGGCTCTTGATTGCAAAGACTGTCAGTATGCATTTATTTTACTTAAAAAAAAAAAAAAAAAAAAAACTTTTAACAGTTTAGCTGAACGTGCACAGTGGCTCACACCTATAATCCCAACACTTTGGGAGGTTGAGGCAAGTGGATTGCTTGAGCTCGGGAGTTGGAGACCAGCCTGGGCAACATGGCAAAAGCCTGTCTACAAAAAAGACAAAAAATAGCCAGGTGTGGTAGTCTGCACCTGTAGTCTCGGCTACTCGGGAGACTGAGGTGGGAGGATCACTTGAGCCCTGGAGTTTGAGGCTGCAGTGAACTGTGATCACACTGCTATACTTCATCCAGTCTGGGCAACAGAGCAAAACTCTGCCTCAAAAACACAAAAAACGTTCAGCACATATCCTTCCAAATTGTCTTTTGTATATTTATGTACATTGGTGATTTTGATGTATAGGTAGTTTAATGCCAAGGTATTCAAAATTAATATATTTTGCTACTAGCAAATATGGCTGTGTTTTTTAGAAAAGGATATATTGGAATCATTTTCTATGTGATCTAATCCCCACTTCTGTTTTCGTTGCATCTGTTCTTGTCATGATGTCCTTTTTATAGTATCATTTTATGTTTTCTGTGTTAGGTCACCAGGCAGCAGGGATTGGAAACCAGGCAACAGGAATTGGACATCAGACAATACCAGTTAGCCATCCAGCAGCAGGAATGGGTCATCAGGCCAGAGGAATGAGCCTGCAGTCAAATTACCTTGGACTAGCGGCAGCACCTGCAATTATGAGTTATGCAGAATGTTCTGTCCCAATCGGAGCGACTGCTCCCTCATTGCAGCCAGTTCAGGCCCGAGGTGCTGTGCCTACCACTGCCATTATAGAACCACCACCACCACCTCCTCCTCCTCCTCCACCACCACCACCGGCTCCCAAAATGCCACCACCTGAAAAGACGAAAAAAGGAAAGAAAGACAAGGTATAATAAATTTCCCTTTTTAAAAAATTTTTTTAAAGATTTTATTGAGGTTATATTCACATAACATAAAATTAACCATTTTCAGGCTGGGCACTGTAGCTCACGCCTGTAATCCCAGCACTTTGGGAGGCCGAGGCAGGCAGATCACTTGAGGTCAGAAGTTCGAGACCAGCCTGTCCAACATGGTGAAACCCCGTCTCTACTAAAAATACAAAAATTAGCCGGGCCTGGTGGCACACACCTGTAATCCCTGCTACTCGGGAGGCTGAGGCAGGAGAATCGCTTGAACCCAGGAGTCAGAGGTTGCAGTGAGCCAGGATCACAGTACTGCACTCCAGCCTGGGTGACAGAGCAAGACTCCATCTCAAAAAAAAGAAAGAAAGAAAAGAAAAGAAATTGAAATGTCCAGCTTACTTTCTCAGTGGGGGGACCTTATTGAAGAAATCTGTTTGTCTCAAGCGCTGGGAGGAGAATCAGCTTGGGCCCCCATACCTAGTCCTCACATGAGTACAGTACTCAGTCATGTCAACTCCTACTTGTTGAGCCAGCATCACCCAGACAGGTCTTCAAACATACAACTGCTTCTCTTAAAAAACAGGGATAAGCTATTAAAGAGGCTGAGGCGGGAGAGTCGCTTGAACCTGAGAGGCTGAGGTTGCAGTGAGCTGAGATTGTACCACTGCATTCCAGCCTGGGTGACAAGAGTGAAACTTTGGGCCGGGCGCGGTGGCTCACCCTTGTAATCCCAGCACTTTGGGAGGCCGAGGCGGGCGGATCACGAGGTCAGGAGATCGAGACCACGGTGAAACCCCGTCTCTACTAAAAATACAAAAAATTAGCCGGGCATAATGGCGGGCGTCTGTAGTCCCAGCTGCTCAGGAGGCTGAGGCAGGAGAATGGCGTGAACCCAGGAGGCGGAGCTTGCAGTGAGCCGAGATCGCGCCACTGCACCCCAGCCTGGGCAACAGAGCGAGACTCCATCTCAAAAAAAAAAAAAAAAAAAAAAAAAGTGAAACTTTGTCTTAAAAAAAAAGGGGGGTGAGGGGATAAAAATTGGTCTTACAGACAAAAAAAAAAAAAACCCTCTGTTTTGCAGAACCTTTCTTCTGGCAGGGGGTGGCTTGGGAGTAGATAAGGGAAAAATACATCTATGATAAATATTTTTTTTCTTTTTTTTTTTTTTTTTGAGTCGGAGACACCCACCACCACCCCCGGCTAATATGGCAATTTGCTTTGTTGGTCTTTCCAGTTTTATTTTTTAGCTTTTATTTATTTTTTTTAAATCATTTGATAGGAACATTGCATCTATTTAAAATTTGAAAATGGGAACGCTGTAATTCTGAGGAGACGAGATAAAGGCAATACTTTGAATTGCATAGGGTAGGGAGGTTAAAGGAAATTTATATGACCTGATTTTATAAAATACCACATTTACAAATTATCACCTTTTGAAATGGAGTCTCAAAAAAAGGGGCAAAAAAAGTACATGTTTATTATAGACGATTTAGACAATGAAGGTAAGCGAAAAGAAAAATAAAATATTATACTATTATATCTTCTCTTAGAACTAACTGTATCATTGATTTTTTTTTGGCAGAGGGAAGGGAGACAAGAGTCTCTGTCACCCAGGCTGGTGTGCAGTGGCATGCTCTCAGCCCACTGCAACCTCTGCCTCCCAGTTCAAGCAGTTCTCATGCCTCAGTCTCCTGAGTAGCTGGGACTACAGGCATGTGTGTCACCATGCCAGGCTAATTTTTGTATTTTTTATATTTTTAGTAGAGATGGGTTTTTGTCATGTTGGCCAGGCCGGTCTCAAACTCCTGGCCTCAAGTGATCCACCCACCTTGGCCTCCCAAAGTGCTGAGATTACAGGTGTGACCCACCATGCCTGGCGTCATTGATGTTTTATTTTATTTATTTATTTATTTTTGAGACAGAGTCTTGCTCTGTTGCCCAGGCTGAAGTGCAGAGTAGCTGGGACTACAGGCGCCCACCACCACGCCCAGCTAATGTTTTCTATTTTTATTAGAGACGGGGTTTCACCGTGTTAGCTAGGATGGTCTCGATCTCCTGACCTCATGATGCGCCCGCCTCGGCCTCCCAAAGTGCTGGGATTACAGGCGTGAGCCACCGTGCCCGGCCAATATTTTTAAAAATCTCTTTGCTTTTTTTCATATTTAATTATGGCTATTTATTTATTTGAGACAGAGTCTCGCTGTGTTGCCCAGGCTGCAGTGCAATGGTGCAATCTTGGCTCACTGCAAACTCTGATTCCCGGATTCAAGCGATTCTCCTGCCTCAGCCTCCCAAGTAGCTGGGACTACAGTCGCCTGCCGCCACCGCCCCCGGCTAATATGGCAATTTGCTTTGTTGCTCTTTCCAGCTTTATTTTTTAGCTTTTTTTCTTTTTCTTTTTTTTTTTTTTTAGTCACTTGGTAGGAACACTGCATCTAGTTAAAATTTGAAAACGGGAACACTGTAATTCTGAGACGCGATAAAGGCAATATTTTGAATTGCGTAGGATAGGGAGGTTAAAGGAAGTTTATATGACCTGATTTTTAAAAATATCACATTTACAAAGCTTTATAGATTTTTTTTTTTTTTTTTTTTTTTTTTTGAGACGGAGTCCTCGCTCTGTAGCCGAGGCTGGAGTGCAATGGCGATCTCGGCTCACTGCAAGATCCACCTCCCGGGTTCATGCCATTCTCCTATCTCAGCCTTCTGAGTAGCTGGGACTACAGGTGCCCGCCACCACACCTGGCTAATTTTTTGTATGTTTAGCAGAGACGGGGTTTCACCGTGTTAGCCAGCCAGGGTGGTCTCGATCTCCTGACCTCATGATCCACCCGCCTCGGCCTCCCAAAGTGCTGGGATTACAGGCTTGAGCCACCGTGCCCGGCCTGCTTTATAGATTTTTTTTTTTTTTTTTTTGAGACGGAGTCTCGTTCTCTCGCCCATGCTGGAGTGCAGTGGCGCAATCTCGGCTCACTGCAAGCTCCGCCTCCCGGGTTCACGCCATTTTCCTGCCTCAGCCTCTCTGAGTAGCTGGGACTACAGGCGCCCGCCACCACACCCAGCTAATTGTTTTTTTTGTATTTTTAGTAGAGACGGGGTTTCACAGTAGTCTCGATCTCCTCACCTCGTGATCCATCCGCCTCGGCCTCCCAAAGTGCTGGGATTACAAGCGTGAGCCACCATGCCCGGCCTGCTTTATAGATTTTTAACCAAGCCTTTTCATTTATAGTTGATAAGAAATTTATGGCAAGAACTTAGAATGGTATTTACTTTCTTTTTTAAAGTGTGCATATTCTTTAGAACTAGGAAAAGGATCCTGACCTCCATTGTAGAGGACTCTTATCCTTATTTTATGTTTTCTATTCCTTTTGAACTTTAACCTTTGTTACAGGCAAAGAAGAGTAAGACCAAAATGCCATCTTTGGTAAAAAAGTGGCAGAGTATCCAGCGTGAGTTAGATGAAGAGGACAATTCTAGTTCCAGTGAAGAGGATCGGGAATCAACTGCACAGAAGCGAATTGAAGAGTGGAAACAGCAGCAGCTGGTTAGGTAAAAGAAAAGGAAACACAGATGAGATGGGGTTTTGGAGTAGGTTGAGACCTACTATGAGATGGAGTAGGTTGTGGTTGTTATAGATGTATTAGAATAGACATATTCTTAAAATCACAGCTTGTAAATTTATCTAAAAGTTTCTAATTTATAAACATGTTTAATTCCTTATAGAAATTATGGTCTAGCCTTTTTTCAAAATCAGAAACAACAGAGTTGTAATACTTTGTCCAGCTGATTGTTGGTCTTAGGCAAAGGCCTTTGTTAACTTTCAGTACATCATTTACTATCTAGATCCAGTGGACCCTTTTATACACACACACACACACATACACACATAACATATTAACTTATTTTACAAACAATTTATAGAATTAGACCCTTTTATACACACACACATTAACTTATTTTACAAATAATTTACAGAATTAGAATAAAGTTTTTCCCCTGTCCCTATATTTCAGTCAAGCAAGGTAGAATACAGAGCTGCCTTCTCAATTACACTTATTCTAGAATAGAAGTTAATGAGAGAGCACACCACACTAGGAACTAAATGAACCTCTTCTAGGTAAGAAAATCCTTCACTACCTTGCTCGACTAGAATAAAAGGATAGGGAGAACTGGCTTCAAGTAATTGCACCTCAGCCTCCCAGAGTGTTGGGAATACAAGTGTGAGCCACCACACTCAGGTCAGAAATATTTTTTATGATGAAAGCACATGTTGGGCCGGGCATGGTGGCTCACGCCTGTAATCCCAGCACTTTGGGAGGCCAAGGCGGGTAGATCACTACGTCAGGAATTCGAGACCAGCCTGGCCAACATGGTGAAACCCCATCTCTACTAAAAATACAAAAATTAGCTGGGCCTGGTGGCGAATGCCTGTAATCGTTGAGGCAGAAGAATCGTTTGAACTCGTGAGGCGGAGGTTGCAGTGAGCCAAGACTGTGCTATTGCACTCCAGCCTGGACGACAGAGCAAGACTCCATCTCAAAAAAAAAAAAAAAAAAAAAAAAAATGTTGGCTGGGCACTGTGGCTCACACCTGTAGTCCTAGATGCTTGGGAGGCTGAGGCAAGAAGATGGCTTTCTCAAAAATTCTAGAAATTTTAAAGACTTTAGACACAGCAAGTACAATTTTTTATTTCATATTTTCCTTGTTTTAAAGGTATACATTCTGAAATGGGCAGAATTCTTTGACTGCAACTCAACTGTTCATCAGTTGTCAGTGTGTAACCTAGAACATAGCTGTCTATTACTGATGCCAGATTTCAAATTCATCTCTGATGGGTTCTAGCTTAGTTTTTATTAAAGGATCTAATGCATCCATTCTGTTAATTGCAAGATAGAATTTGAATTTTAATCCTTACAAATAAAACTACTTGAAAGAGAAACTCAAAAACATTAGATCCGGCCAGGCGCAGTGGCTCACGCCTGTAATCCCAGCACTTTGGGAGGCCGAGGCGGGTGGATCACGAGGTCAGGAGTTCGAGAACAGCCTGGCCAACATAGTGAAACCCTGTCTTTACTAAAAATATAAAAATTAACTGGACATGGTGGCAGGCGCCTGTAGTCCAAGCCACTTGGGAGGCTGAGGCAGGAGAATCGCTTGGACCTAGGAGGCGGAGGTTGCAGTGAGCCGAGATCATGCCACTGCACTCCAGTCTGGGCAACAGAGCAAGACTCCATCACACACACACACAAAAAAACACATTAGATCCCAGGGTCCCTGTTCGTAGATTGAGGATTAGATATATCTCCCCTGAAGAATCATAACTCCTATGGGCTAAGAAAAGCTCTAATAGAACGTGTTTCATTTCTTCAGTGTGCCTTTAATGGTTACTGGAGGTATATTTATATAAAATAAATAAGGCCGGGCACGGTGGCTCATGCCTGTAATCCCAGCACTTTCGGAGGCCAAGGCAGTCAGATCACCTGAGGTTGGGAGTTCAAGACCAGCCTGACCAACAGAGAAACCCTGTCTCTACTAAAAAAAAAAAAAAATTAGCCAAGTATGGTTGTGCATGCCTGTAATCCCAGCTACTCTGAGGGGAGGCTGAGGCAGGAGAATTGCTTGAACCTGGGAGGCAGAGGTTGCAGTGAGCCGAGATTGCGCCATTGCACTCCAGCCTGGGCAACGAGCAAAATTCCGTCTCAATCGATCAATAGTAAATAAATAAATATGCACTTAGACATATACATAAAACTGGGGAGTGTTTGACCTATCAGAATGAAGAAGTTTGATGAAGAATATACTGATATTTGGCTGAGAAACAAAAGATTTTCATAAACAGACGTGATAGATCAGGTTTTTAATTTCAGTTAGATTTTTATTTGCTGGGAAATGAATACTTTCGTTAATTTTTCTTTCCACTAAAATAATCTTTGTTGTTTTCACAGTGGCATGGCAGAGAGAAATGCTAATTTTGAAGCCCTTCCTGAGGATTGGAGAGCAAGGCTAAAGAGAAGGAAAATGGCTCCTAACACATAGTTTTTAAGTTTTTAAAACTTTTTTTTGTATTATTATTTGTTCTGTGTTCGGTTCAAAGTCTTAACCAGTTTTATTGTCAAATAAACTATAAATGTTATGGGGGAGATCTTATAAATTTCCTGGGCAAGAGTGTATGCATACAAAGTTTTCACTTTTGTGAAATATAATTTTTCTGTTTTGCAAAGGGATGAGGTGATTGGAATTGCTTTGACCATGCTGCCTTTATTCTCAAACTGGCAAACTTAGCCTGTTAGGTATATTAACCTCATCAGTCTTGAAGAACATGTGGCTCATGACTATAATACTCCTGTAGAGGACTCCCTGACAAAAGTGAAGAATTAACTTCTCGTCCAGAACAAGTGCAATTCAGAAGGCAGCTCTGCATTCTAGCTTGACTGGAATTGTCTGAATCTTTTTCTGGCCTCTTTTCTCTAGTTGGCCACCCTTGAAGTGCTGAGGTCTAAGTGGTTTACCTCGGGCTGATAGATGGCCACACTCTTTAGAGTAGTTCTCATAAGTTCTAGAACTGGTAGCTCGGTCGTTTCACACACTAGGTGGCATACAGGCAGCAGCAGGTGTTCATATCCGTGATTTTGAGAATTTCCCCTCAAGTATGTGGCAGTAAATGCAATGAGACACTCTATGTATTAATGTCTCCATTGTCTTAACCCTGTTCCAAAACAAAATTCACCTCCTTTCTTTATGTGAATGTATTCTCCATAAAATTCCAGTATTTAAAAAGCAGTTTACTGTTCTGTACTTTCTATTGTATCACAATCAGGTAAAAGTCACTTTAAACTGAGGAAACGGCAAATTGTGTTTTAAAGCTCTTTGTATTTCTCCAGTTTCTGACCTTGTAAATTTGTATATATGCACTAATAAAGCTTTTTTTATAATCCTGATGGGTTATCCTTTTGCTCGTCAACGCCTGTTATTCTGATTATGTAACCAGGACTTGTTTTTTTTTTCTAAGCATATACAATGCAAGGTGCAAACATTTAAGAACAGCTTTCAAGAAAAAGAGCAGCAGATCTTGAATGGGGAGTGGTAGGGCCAGTTTAGACAAACAGGCTTCTAGTCCCAGATGGTGCTGTGTGATCAAAGTTTTGGGATCTAATATTATCTATAATATCTAGATTGGTTAATAGCCATATTAGATAACATTTGACCTACTTAATTCCTGGCAATGATGTAATATGGTTAACATTTCAGAAAAAAAGGTGCCTTATAGCTTTTTTCCCCCACTGATAAAAGTAACAGATACGATTATACTCATATATAGTTAACCAAAGACACGTGGTTGAATTTTATTGTAATATATATATATATATATATTTTTTTTTTTTTGGAGACAGAATTTTGCTCTTGTTGCCCAGGCTGGAGTGCAATGGCACGATCTCGGCTCACCGCAACCTCCGCCTCCCAGGTTCAAGTGATTCTCCTGCCTCAGCGTCCCGAGTAGCTGGGATTACAGGCATGCGCCACCACACCCGGCTAATTTTGTATTTTTAGTAGAGATGGGGTTTTTCCATGTTGGTCAGGCTAGTCTCTAACTCCCGACCTCCCAAAGTTCTGGGATTACAGGCGAGAGCCACCGCGCCCGGCCTGGAGTATATTTCTATGCATATAATTGATTTTTTAAACCTAATCAAAATGTATGATTTGAATTTGCCAGCTTTGTTTCTTAAGATTTTCAGTGTAGAAGGTAATTTTTCCTTTCTAGCTATGCAGTGGAGAGAATGTTAAGGCGAAAGGAGAGAAGCAGCAGCTCTCTTAGAGCAAAGTATGCATAACAATTATCTAACGCTAACAGCAAACGAGCTTGGAAATATGTTGAAGGCTACTGGCGCCGTACTCATCAATGCGGTTTCGATTCCCAGGCTGGGGCTGTAATGTATGAGGGGAAGAAAGCCACTGCCCGCCATACATGTTGCAGACCTTCCGGGGCTTCCGGCTCCCTCCTTGGGGGCGGGGCCTAGCTCCCCGGAAGTGCCCGGCCGCCCCGCCCTTCCTCCTCTTCCCGCTTGCGGTTGCTAGGCTACCCGGGCCCTCACAGAAGGCGGTGGCGGGCGGGTGCAGCGAGTTTGTCCCCTTCCCCGCACACTGCTTGGCCTCTGTACCTAAGTGCAGTGGCCGCCTGCCTCGCTGGAGCTTCTCTGCCGCACCCATCCGTGCTGCTTGGGACGGGCCGGGGCGCGAAGGCGGTCGCACCCATCGCTCTGCCCTCCCGGGAAGTTTCTGCTCTCCTTCCCCGCTCCTACCCTTAGGAAACCCCCTCACCGCCTGCCCCGGACCAGGTTCCTCTGAACCCTAAATTCAATCTAAATTCAATCTTCAGGGCCCACTCTCCCAACCCCCTGACCTTTTTCCATCGACACCAACCGAGACGACTTCGTCGCGTGCTCCCATCCCCATTTCTCTCACTTTCCTGTGGCGAGCATCTCCCTTCTCAGGGAAAGGGAAGCATGGGGCCAGCACCTTAGGAAGAAGAGGCGGGAAGATACGCCGCCCTCCCTGTCTCAGGTGCACCTCTGGCCTCGGCGTGACCACCTTGTTTAGCTGAGGAGAAGGTGGGTTGGCAGGGTTTTCTGAAGTCAAGAGGGAGCTGGGGGGCGCCCGGGGAGGTATTGGCAGTTTTTTCACTTTTCCTCTTCTGGCTTTGTAGCTTCTCGTGTGTCATCAGCTGCCCATTTGGAAATTGGGCAGGGTTTGCGACTGGTTTTCTAGTCATTGACTAGTTTTCAGCCTACCATCCAGAAGTAACATGTTCCCAGCCTTGGAAACGCACCTAAAGCAGGTCGGTACACAACACGGAAAGCCACAGAAATTTCTTCGGGGAACTCCGTTTCTTCGGGAACTCCACAGAAATCTGCTACTAGATGAGAAGGGATGTTCTGGTGGCATCTTTTCTCAGCTGGAGATCTTGATCCCCACGGTAGAATAATTCGCATGGAGTGCAGCTCGCTTGGCTTAGTTTAGTCCTATGCAACAACGCTCATGTACTTTTTGTTGAGTCTATTATGGTTTGAAAACATTATCTTGATTGAAGTGGCCTTTCCTTTCACAGACTATTCCTGATCCTTATGAAGACTTTATGTACCGTCACCTCCAATATTATGGCTACTTTAAAGGTAATACCATGTTCTTATCTAGTATCACCTTTCCTGCACTCCAGAGGAAAATTCCTTCGTTAGCTGAGAGGGTTGCACTTGGGTAGTCTAATAAATAATTTGCATTGACAGATAAATACTTCTTCCTCTACCATTAGTGAAAAGTACTTCCATTCCCCATTGATCTGCGGGTCACCTCTGTCAAGTAGGCAGCATCGCTTAATACAAAGGTCTGTTTCTGGGCTCTCTATTCCATTGGTCTGTTTGTGTATCCTTTACCAATATCACTGTCTCTTAATTACTATATGGCATTAAAATAGTCTTTATCTGGAAAGACATGTCTTCCCACCTTGTTCTTCAGAAGTCTCACGGCTGTTCTTGAGTCTGTCTTACTATATAAATTTTACAATTGGCGGCCGGGCACAGTGGCTCACACCTGTAATCCCAGCACTTTGGGAGGCCGAGACGAGCAGAGCACGAGGTAAGGAGATCGAGACCATCCTTGCTAACATGGTGAAACCCCGTCTCTACTAAAAATACAAAAAAATTAGCCAGGCGTGATGGCGGGCGCCTGTAGTCCCAGCTACTCGGGAGGCTGAGGCAAGAGAATGGCCTGAACCCGGGAGGCGGAGCTTGCAGTGAGCCGAGATTGCGCCACCGCACTCCAGCCTGGGCGACAGAGCGAGACTCCGTCTCAAAAAAATAAATAAATAAAAATTTAATGGCCGGGCGCGGTGGCTCACGCTTGTAATCCCAGCACTTTGGGAGGCCAAGGCGGGTGGATCACGAGGTCAGGAGATCGAGACCACGGTGAAACCCCGTCTCTACTAAAAATACAAAAAATTAGCCGGGCATAATGGCGGGCGCCTGTAGTCCCAGCTGCTCGGAGAGGCTGAGGCAGGAGAATGGCGTGAACCCGGGAGGCGGAGCTTGCAGTGAGCCGAGATTGCGCCACTGCACTCCAGCCTGGGTGACAGAGCGAGACTCCGTCTCAAAAAAAAAAAAACAAAAAAAAACTTAGTAAAACATTTAAAAAAATAAATTTTACAATTGGCTTATGACATTTTATTTTATTTTTTATTTTATTTTGAGATGAAGTCTCGCCCTGTCGCCCAGGCTGGGGTGCAATGGCACAATCTCGGCTCACTGCAACCTCTGCCTCCCAGGTTCAAGAGATTCTCCTGCCTCAGCCTCCTGAGTAGCTGCGATTATAGGCGTGAGCCACCACGCCCGGGTAATTTTTGTTTCTTTCTTTCTTTTTTTTTTTTTTTGAGATGGAGTCTCACTCTTTTCACCCAGGCTGGAGTGCAATGGCGCAATCTCGGCTCACTGCAACCTCCACCTCCTGGGTTCAAGAGATTCACCTGCCTCAGCCTCCCAAGTAGCTGGGATTACAGGTGCCCACCACCACTCCCAGCTAATTTTTTTGTGTATTTGTAGTAGAGACGGGGTTTCAACTTGTTGGCCAGGATGGTCTTGAACTCCTGACCTCAGGTGATCCACCTGCCTAGGCCTCCCAAAGTGGTAGGATTACAGACGTGAGCTACCGCGCCCAGCGTTTTTTTTATTTTTGAGACAGAGTTGCGCTCTTGTTGCCCAGGCTGGAGTGCAGTGGCACATCTAGGCTTGCTGCAACTTCCACCTCCGGGGGTCAAGCGATTTTCCTGCCTCAGCCTCCCAAGTACCCAAGTAGCTGGGATTACAGGCGTGCACCACCATGCCTGGCTAATTTTGTATTTTTAGTAGAAACGGTTTCACCATGTTGGCCAGGCTGGTCTCGAACTGACCTCAGGTGATCCACCCACCTCAGCCTCCCAAAATGCCAAGATTACAGGCATGAGCCACTGCACTTGGCCTAATTTTGGTATTTTTAGTAGACACAGGGTTTCCTCATGTTGGCCAGGCTGTTCTCGAACTCCTGACCTAAGGTGATCCACCCACCTTGGCCTCCCAAAGTGCTGGGATTACAGGCGTGAGCCACTGTCCCCGGCCCGCTTATGACATTTTAAAAGATTATAGGAATTGCATTGAATCTGTAGATCAAATTTCACAAGAACTGGCAATTTTTCAACACTGGGTTCTCCAATCTATGACTATAATATATATCTCTGTTTACTTAGGTCTTTAATGTCTCCCAATAAAGATTTATAGTTTTTCATAATACTTCATATTTTTATGCTATTATAAATGTTGATCTTAAAATTTAATTTCCCAACTTTGTTACTGGTATAGTGAAATAAGATGGAGTAATATTCATTGTATTAATATTAATTTTATTTCTATCAAAGAACATTGTTAAACTTTTTTATTTTTTTATTTTTTATTTTTTATTTATTTTTTTTTTGAGACGGAGTCTCGCTCTGTCACCCAGGCTGGAGTGCAGTGGCGCAATCTCGGCTCACTGCAAGCTCCGCCTCCCGGGTTCACGCCATTCTCCTGCCTCAGCCTCGCCGAGTAGCTGGGACTACAGGCGCCCACCACCACGCCTGGCTAATTTTTTGTATTTTTAGTAGAGACGGGGTTTCACCATGGTCTCGATCTCCTGACCTCGTGATCCGCCCGCCTTGGCCTTCCAAAGTGCTGGGATTACAAGTGTGAGCCACCGTGCCCGGCCTTTTTTTTTTTTTTTTTTTTGAGACGGAGTCTCGCTCTTGTCGCCCAGGCTGGAGTACAGCAGCACTATCTCAGCTCACTGCAACCTCTGCCTCCTGGGTTCAAGCTATTCTCGTGCCTCAGCCTCCTGAGTATCTGGGATTACAGGCGGCCGCCACCACTCCCGGCTAATTTTTGTACTTTTAGTAGAGACGGTGTTTCGCCATGTTAGCCAGGCTGGTCTCAAACTACCAACCTCAGGTGATTGGCCCACCTCAGCCTCCCAAAGTGCTAGGATTGCAGGTGCGAGCCAATACACCCGGCCAATATTGATAATTTTTTTTTTTTTTTTTTGAGACAGAGTCTTGCTCTGTCAAAAGGCTGGAGTGCAGTGGTTCCATCTCGGCTCACTACAACCTCTGCCTCCTGGCTTCAAGTGATTCTCCTGCCTCAGCCTCCCGAGTAACTGGGACTACAGGCGTGCGCCACCATGCCCAACTAATTTTTGGATTTTTAGTGGAGATGGGGTTTCACCATGTTGACCAGGATGATCTTGATCTCTTGACCTCGCGACCTGCCTGCCTTGGCCTCCCAAAGTGCTGGGATTACAAGCATGAGCCACTGTGCCCAGCTGATAATTTTTAAAGGAAAAATCTAAACTTCTCTTTGGAAAAAATATCATTAATAAAGTAAAGGACAAACTAAAAAAAAAAGGCCGGGTGCAGTGGCTCATGCCTGTAATCCCAGCACTTTGGGAGGCTGAGACGGGCGGATCACGAGGTCAGGAGATCGAGACCATCCTGGCTAACACGGTGAAACCCCGTCTCTACTAAAAATACAAAAAATTAGCCGGGCCTGGTGGCGGGCACCTGTAGTCCCAGCTACTCGGAAGGCTGAGGCAGGAGAATGGCGTGAACCCAGGAGGCGGAGCTTGCAGTGAGCCGAGATTGTGCCACTGCACTCCAGCCTGGGCAACACAGCGAGACTCCGTCTCAAAAAAAAAAAAAAAAACTAAAGAAAAAATTTGCAGCAAATTTGCCAAAGGGTTCACTTCCTTTACATATAACAGCTCTTTCAAATCAGTAAGTGTTAATAAAAGATGATTAGGCTGGGCACAGTGGCTCATGCTTGTAATCCCAGCACTTTGGGAGGCCAAGGTAGGCGGATCACCTGAGGTCAGGAGTTCGAAACCAGCCTGGCCAATATGGTGAAACCCCGTCTCTACTAAAAATAGAAAAATTATCCCAGCTTGATGGCGCCCACCTGTAATCCCAGCTACTCAGGAGGCTGAAGCGGGAGATTCGCTTGAACTCAGGAGGCAGAGGTTGCAGTGAGAGGAAATTGCGCCACTTCACTCCAGCCTGGGTGCCAGAGCAAGACTCCACCTCAAAAAAAAAAAAAAAAAGATGAGGCCGGGCGCAGTGGCTCACGCCTGTAATCCCAGCACTTTGGGAGGCCAAGGCAGGCGGATCACAAGGTCAGGAGATCGAGATCATCCTGGCTAACACGGTGAAATGCCATCTCTACGAAAAATTCAAAAAATTAGCTGGGCGTTGTGGTGGGCACCTGTAGTCCCAGCTACTTGGGAGGCTGAGGCAGGAGAATCGCTTGAACCCGGGAAGCAGAGGTTGCTGTGAGCCAAGATCGCGCCACTGCACTCCAGCCTGGGCGACTGAGCGAGACTCCGTCTCAAAAAAAAAAAAAGAAGCCGGGTGCGGTGGCTCACGCTTGTAATCCCAGCACTTTGGGAGGCCGAGGCGGGCGGATCACGAGGTCAGGAGATCAAGACCATCCTGGCTAACACGGTGAAACCCTGTCTCTACTAAAAATACAAAAAAATTAGCCGGGCGTGGTGGTGGGCGCCTGTAGTCCCAGCTACTCGGCGAGGCTGAGGCAGGAGAATGGCGTGAACCCGGGAGGCGGAGCTTGCAGTGAGCCGAGATTGCGCCACTGCACTCCAGCCTGGGTGACAGAGCGAGACTCCGTCTCGAAAAAAAAAAAAAAAAGATGACTAAAGCTGAACATGGTGGCAAATGCCTGTAGTCTCAGCCATTTGGGAGCCTGAGGCAGGAGGATCATTTGAGCCCAGGATTGCCCAGGATTTTGAGTCTGGCCTGGACAACATAGAGAGACCCTTTCTGTAAATAAACACAACAAAAAAGATGACCAAATAGAAAAATGAGTAAAAGACATGAACAAGTAGTTCATGGAAAAACATAGTCAATAAGCATATGAAAAGATACTCCACTACTAACTGAAGATGCAAATCAAAATAGCAAGTTACCATTTTTTAAAATTATGAGATTTGGGCAAAATTTTAAAGAAACTTATATGTAGTGTAGGTTAGGGTATGGGGGAACACATTTTCCTATACTGCTGTTGCCAATGTGAGTAAGTAGACTTTTAGGAAGGCAATTTGGCGATAGCTGGTGATATGGTTTGGCTGTGTCCCCACCCAAATCTCATCTTAAATTCCCACATGTTGTGGGAGGGACCCGGTGGGAGGTAATTGAATCATGGGGGCAGGTTTTTTCCATGCTGTCCTTGTGATAGTGAATAAGTCTCACGAGATCAGATGGTTCTATAAGGGGGAGTTTCCCTGCACAAGCTCTCTCTTTGCCTGGCGCCATCTATTTAAGACATGACTTGCTCCTCCTTGCCTTCTGCCATGATTGTGAGGCCTCCGCAGCCACGTGGAAGTGTAAGTCCATTAAACCTCTTTCTTTTGTAAATTGCCCAGTCTGGGGTATGTCTTTTTCAGCAGTGCAAAAATGGACTAACACAGCAGGGAAAATTAAAACAGTAATTTACCCTTGATGTAGTATTTCCCTTTTCAGGTATGTATCTTATATGTTTGCTTACACCAGCCCAAATTTTCCTATATTCTGTGTGCTAAAGCTCCTGGCAGGGATTAGAAAGGCACAATCTCTGCTCACTGCAACCTTCACCTCCCGGGTTAAAGCAATTCTCCTGCCTCAGCCTCCCTAGTAGCTAGGATTACAGGCACGTGCCACCATGCCCAGCTAATTTTTTTTTTTTTTTTTTTTTTTTTTTTTTTTTTTTTTTTTTTTAGTAGAGACAGGGTTTTACCATGTTGGCCAGGCTGGTCTCAAACTCCTTACCTCAAGTGATCCACCTGCCTTGGCCTCCCAAAGTGCTGGGATTACAGGCGTGAGCCACCCCCCCAGCAACCCTGTCTTAAAAAAACAAAAGAGAAAGCCTTTTCATATGAGCACCAAAAACAAAACAAAACAAAAAACACCTTATTCTTTTGAGGCTGGACTCAAATTCCTGGGCTCAAGTGACCACAACCCAACCCCTACCCTGCAGCCTCTGGACTAGGTGGGACTATAGGCACATGCCACCTCTCCTGCCTTTACCCCATTCTTTATAAGGGCACCTAGCATATTCCACAATTATTTATTTTTATTTTTATTTTTATTTTTTATTTTTTTTGAGACAGAGTGTTGCTCTGTGCCCCAGGCTGGAGTGCAGTGGCACGATCTGGGCTCACTGCAAGCTCCGCCTCCTGGGTTCACGGCATTCTCCTGCCTCAGCCTCTCGAGTAGCTGGGACTACAGGTGCTTGCCACCACGCCTGGCTAATCTTTTGTATTTTTAGTAGAGACAGGATTTCACCATGTTAGCCAGGATGGTCTCCATCTCCTGACCTCGTGATCCGCCTGCCTCAGCCTCCCAAAGTGCTGGGATTACAGGCATGAGCCACCGCACCCAGCCGGCCAGGCTGGTCTTGAACTCCCAACCTCAGGTAATCTGCCCGCCTCGGCCTCCCAAAGTGTTAGGATTACATGTGTGAGCTACTGCACCCAGCCTGCTTTATATTTCTTTAGTTATGAGTGACATTGTGTAGCTTTACTATCTTTTCAAATGTTTATTTCCTTTTATTTCCCCCATTGAAGTATGGGAGAAAGATTTAGATAGAAATGCAGGGGTCTAAAGTGGGCATAGGAAATGAGAAGGAATGGGGATAGTGGACGGAAGAAAAGAAGACAACGATTCCTGACACAAACGGTGCCTCCTCTTCCTCTTTCTAGGGCCTACCAGTTTATCTTCAGCTGTGCACAGACAGATAGAAGCCATCAATAGAGGTATTTCATGTCCTTCCAGACCAGAAAATTCAAGCTCCTTTTTTGGACTATGTCTTCATCACCTGCTGTTCCCACCAGACCTAAGAATTACCAGACAGGAATGGGATTCATGCCTGATGAGCACTGAAGGACCCTCAGCCTTTAGTTCCCCCTTTCATTTCCATTTTTTTCTTTTTCCCTCATTCCCTTTCTTTTTTTTTTTTTTTTTTTTGACACAGACTTTCACTCTTGGCCGCGCTGGATGCAGTGGCACGGCCTCAGCTCACTGCAACCTCCACCTCCCAGATTCAAGGATTCTCCTGCCTCAGCCTTCCGAGTAGCTGGGATTACAGGCATGTGCCACCACGCCCAGCTAATTTTTGTGTTTTTAGTAGAGACAGGATTTCACCACGTTGGCCAGGCTGGTCTCAAACTCCTAAACTCAGATGATCCGCCTGCCTCAGCCTCCCAAAGTTCTTGGATTACAGGCTTGAGCCACCACGCCTGGCCCCTCCTTTCTTTTTTATCTTCCTGAAAGCCTTTCTTTTCTTCCCTTTTTTTCTCATTCTTTCTTTCCCAAGAGCTCTTCCTCTCTTCTGCCCCATCTCATGCCTTCTCTCCCCTTCCTCTTTCCATCTTCTTTGTTTTATGTCTGTCTTTCCTTTGTATGGTTATATTATGGCCCTGAAATTTTATTTATAGATTATTTCACTATAGTTGATAAAAAAGAAGAAAAAAAGAATAAAGTTTTATGTAATTTTTTAAAAATGCTAATGGATATATTGAAATTTCCTCTCTTGCCACTAGCTAAACAAAAATAATAAAACACATTAACTTCTTATTCATTGTAACCCACTGTTGAAATGTCTTGGACCATTAAATTTAATTTTTTTTTTTTTTTTTTTTTGAGACGGAGTCTCGCTCTGTCGCCCAGGCTGGAGTGCAGTGGCGCGACCTCGGCTCACTGCAAGCTCCGACTCCCGGGTTCACGCCATTCTCCTGCCTCAGCCTCCCGAGTAGCTGGGACTACAGGCGCCCGCCACCGCGCCCGGCTAATTTTTTATATTTTTAGTAGAGACGGGGTTTAACCGTGTTAGCCAGGATGGTCTCGATCTCCTGACCTCGTGATCCGCCCGTCTCAGCCTCCCAAAGTGCTGCGATTACAGGTGTGAGCCACCACGCCCGGCCAAATTTAATTTTTTAAAAAAAGGTTTTTAATTTACCCTAAAGCTTTATATTTAAACATTTAATAGACTGTGCAGAATTTTAACATTTTATAATTTTGACCCTGTTATTCTGGACTAAATCTTCTTGAAGAAGAAACATGTCAGAGAATCATATATCTGTGCTAATATTTTAATATAATGCTTAAAATAGTTTCATTGTTATAGATGAGCAGTAAAGTCCCCAAGGAGGAAAAGGAAGATGTTCACTTACTCTCTTTCCCTTTGGCAGATCCACATATGCTGAGTTTACCACATCTTAGGAGCAGACAACTTCTTTATGATGAGTTGGATGAAGTAAACCCACGTCTTCGAGAACCCCAAGAACTCTTTTCCATTTTGTCTACCAAGAGGCCACTGCAGGCTCCAAGATGGCCAGTTGAATGTGAGGTCATCAAGGAAAACATTCATCATATTGGTAATATGACTTACGTGAAGTGGTCTTGCTATTCTGCCTTTTTTTTTTTTTTTTTTTTGAGACGAAGTCTCACTCTATTGCCCAGGCTGGAGTGCAATGGTGCGATCTCGGCTCACTGCAACCTCCGCCTCCCAGGTTCAAGCGATTCTCCTCCCTCAGCCTCCTAAGTAGCTGAGATTACAGGCGCACACCACCGCGCCCAGCTAATTTTGCATTTTTAAGTAGAGACGGGGTTTCACCATGTGGGCAAGGCTAGTCTCAGACTGCTGACCACGTGATCCACCCACCTCGGCCTCCCAAAGTGCTGGGATTACAGGCATAAGCCACCAAGCCCCGCCATCTGCCTGACTTTATTATAAGACCTGAGAATGTTAAGTCCTATGTGCTTAAGTATAAGGCAGGACAGAGTCAACATTTATTTATTTATTTATTTATTTACTGAGACAGAGTCTCACTCTGTCACCCAGGCTGGAGTGCAGTGGCACGATCTCGACTCATGGCAACCCCCATCTCCCAGGTTCAAGTGATTCTCCTGCCTAAGCCCCCCAAGTAGCTGGGATTACAGATGCCCGGCCACCACGCCTGGCTAGTTTTTTTTTTTTTTTTTTTTTTTGAGACTGACTTTCGCTCTTGTTGCCCAGGCTGGAGTGCAATGGCATGAGCTCGGCTCACTGCAACCTCCGCCTCGCAGGTTCAAATGATTCTCCTGCCTCAGCCCCCTGAGTAGCTGGGATTACAGGCATGTACCACCACACCCAACTAATTTTGTATTTTTAGTAGAAACAGGGTTTCTCCATGTTGGTCAGTCTGGTCTCGAACTCGCAACCTCAGGTGATCCACCCGCCTCGGCCTCCCAAAGTGCTGGGATTACAGATGTGAGCCACCGCACCCGGCTAGTTTTTGTATTTTTATTAGAGTCAGGGTTCCTTCATGTTGGCCAGGCTGGTCTCAAACTCCTGACCCTAAGTGATCCACCCGCCTTGGCCTCCCAAAGTGCTGGGATTACAGGCATGAGCCACTGCACTCAGCCTAGAGTCAACATTTATTAACTCACCCTGAAAAAATTAAACTGTGAGAAACTGATATAAACTCACCAAAATCAAGTTACAGTAATGTGTAAACTAGAATGCTTCTGAGTTTTTCCAGAATAGGAGGATACCTTCCTAGAAGCCAAAATATATAAATACTGAAATCTGTTTTCTAGATTAACGTGTTTCAGTGGTTTTTTTCTTTTTCTTTTTTTGGAGAGAGGGCATAGCATCTTATCTAAAAATACAGAGGTGCTACCCTGTCTCAGTATTAATGTGTTTGGTTGTGTGGTATTTTTACCAGTCTTGGTATAATTGAAGACCACATATACCACAACATAGTTTTTACAGTTTTTAATTAAATATAAAATTAATTTAATTTTATATTTTGAGTTTATTGGAGTTTTCTTGTCGGAATGGTGGAGACTTTTTTATGACATTATGGGTCATACCTGTGAGCTCTTGGAGCAAGTACAATCTTCTGCATCCATTTTATGGATTAAGCATTTATGGAAGTGGGTTGCATTAGAAAGTGGGGACTTCTCTAATTACCAGAACAAGTCTAGCAAACATCGTGTATGTCTCTGCTTTATACTACTGGATAAACAACTGGATGTTCCTTTTTTTTTTTTTTTTTTTTTTTTTTTTTTTTTTTTTTTCTGAGACAGAGTCTTGCTCTGTCACCCAGGCTGGAGTGCAGTGGTGCAATCTCGGCTCACTGCAACCTCCGCCTCGCGGGTTCAAGCGATTCTCCTGCCTCAGCCTCTCGAGTAGCTGGGATTACAGTCACCCACAACCGCACCCAGCTAATTTTTGTATTTTTAGTACAGACAGGGTGTCACCATCTTGGCCAGGCTGGTCTCGAACTCCTGACCTCGTGATCCACCCGCCTCGGCCTTCCAAAGTGCTGGGATTACAGCTGTGAGCCACCGCACCCAGCTGGATGTTCCTCATTTTCTGTCTCCCTGCTTTATAATATTCGTTCACATGTGTTGTTATATGCTAAGTACAGCGCTTGGTGCTAGAGATAATAGTGATGAGCAAAGTGGAGAGTTCATGGACCCAGAGTTCATGAACTAGTGGGGAAGTTAAACATTTTACCAGACAATTGCATAGTGCTTGGTCCCTCTGAGCATACCTAACCCAGCTTAGAGATCAGCTAAGTTTTCAAAAGGAGTTGACATCTAAGCTGAGATCTAAAGGATGAGTTCGAAATGATCCACTTAAGAGGGTCAAAGAAAAGTATTTCAGTTGGAAGAAACAGAAAAAGAGCATGGCATGCTTGGGCAACCACAGAACAATGAGCATTAAGAACAAGAGATGAGTCTGAAAATACAGGGAAAAAATAAAAGTGGAGTTTATTTGACTTTATATTTTATTTTAATATTTTGTTTTTGAGACAGCATCTTGTTCTGTCACTCAGGCTGGAGTGCACTGGTGCAATCATAGCTCACTGCAGCCTCGAACTCCTAGGCACAAGCCATCCTCCCCCCTCAGCCTCCTGAGCAGCTAGGACTATAGATGTGAGCCACTATGCCTGGCTAATTTTTTTTCTTTTTTGAGAACAGAGTCTTGCTCTGTCGCCCAGGCTGGTGTGCAGTGGCATGATCTCGGCTCACTGCAACCTCCGCCTCCCAGGTTCAAGTGCTTCTCTGCCACCGCCTCCCAAGTAGCTGGGATTACAGGCACGTGCCACCACACTCTGCTCATTTTTTATGTTTTTGGTAGAGACAGGGTTTCACCATGTTGGCCAGGCTGGTCTCGAACTCCTGACCTCAAATGATCCGCCTGCCTCGGCCTCCCAAAGTGCTGGGATTACAGGTGTAGGCCACTGCACCCGGCCGCCTGGCTAATTTTTAAATAGTTTTTTTGTAGAGACACATGGTCTCACTGTGTTGCCCAGGCTGCTCCCAAACTTCTGGCCTCAAATGATCCTCCTGGCCTCCTAAAGTGCTGAGATTACAGGTGTGAGCCACCACCCCCAGCAAGGACACTGGAATTTAATAACCAAGTTAATGCTGTGCTAATTCACTAAACTACAAGATCTTTTTTTTTTTTTTTTTTTTTTGAGTCAGAGTCTTGCTCTGTCGCCCAGTCTAGAGTGCAATGGCACAATCTCGGCTCACTGCAACCTCCGCCTCCTAGGTTCAAGCAATTCTCCCGCCTCAGCCTCCTGAGTAGCTGGGATGACAGGTGTGCACCACCACGCCCAGATAATTTTTGTATTTTTTTTTAGTAGAGACGGGGTTTCACCATGTTGGTCAGGCTGGTCTCTAACTCCTGACCTCGTGATCCGCCCTCCTCTGCCTCCCAAAGTGCTGGGATTACAGGCGTGAGCCACTGCGCTCGGCCAACTACGTGATCTTTCTTTTATAAAGCAATTTTTAAAAAATGTTTCAAAGAAACTTATTAACAAACACCTTATTGTTTAAATTAAATTGTATTAATAAGCACCTTATTGGATTATTCTTTTTTTGAGACAGAATCTCACTCTGTCACCCAGGCTGGAGTGCAGTGGCACCGTGTCAGCTCACTGCAACCTCTGTCTCCTGGGTTCAAGCAATTCTGCCTCAGCCTCCTGAGTAGCTGGGATTACAGGTGCCCACCACCAAACTTGGCTAATTTTTGTATTTTTTAATAGAGACGGGGTTTCACCATGTTGGCCAGGCTGGTCTTGATCTCCTGACCTCATGATCCACTCTCCTCGGCCTCCCAAAGTGCTGGGATTACAGGCATGCAAGCACCTTATTGTTTAAACTAAATTTTCAAAGCCTCATCACTTACCATAATCTTTGAGAAAATAAATTCATATAATATTTGACTGAGGTGTATCTTTATATGCTCTTGGAATTCATCAGTGGCTAGTCTTCTAAAAATGATATTGAAAAGTTCAAGTTCCATAAAGGAAATGTTTTTTTTTATTTTTTATTTATTTATTTATATTGAGACAGAGTCTTGCTCTGTTTGCCCAGGCTGGCATGCAGTGGTGTGATCTCGGTTCACTGCAACCTCCACCTCCCGGGTTAGAGCGATTCTCTTACCTCAGCCTCCCGAGTAGCTGGAACTACAGGCACATGCCACCATACCCGGCTAATTTTTGTATTTTTAGTAGAGGCGGGGTTTCACTATGTTGGCCAGGCTGGTCTCGAACTCCCGACCTCAGGTAATCTACCCACCTTGTCCTCCCAAAGTGCTGGGATTACAGGCATGAGCCACTGCACCCAGCCAAATAAATCTTTTTAAATTAAGTATTAATGAAAAAGCCTTACCTAGGCACAGTGGCTCACACCTGTAATCCCAGCACTTTGGGAGGCAGAGGAGGGCGGATCACCTGAGGTCGGGAGTTTGAGACCAGCCTGACCAACATGGAGAAACCCCGTCTCTACTAAAAATACAAAATTAGCCAGGCGTGGTGGCACATGCCTGTAATCCCAGCTACTCAGGAGGCTGAGGCGAGAGAATCACTTGAACCCGGGATGCAGAGGGTGCGGTGAGCCGAGATCGCACCGTTGTACTCTAGCCTGGGCAATAGAGCAAGACTCCATCTCAAAAAAAAAGAAAGAAAAGAAAAAGGCTTGCTTCCTCTGAAACAATTGATAGACTTAGTCCTCTATGGTAATAAAAAAAGTTATGTTAATGACCATATTTTGCTCATTTTAAGGAAAGTCAGGGCCAAATTTTGAAGAGCTGTTGCAGCAGCTATATTGACCTTTCTGACTTATTTTTAGGTCTTCTATGGATAGTTTATTATTTCATTTTATATGCTCTTTGTTAAAAGTGTCCTTATAAGTCTTTATAGAAAGAAACAAGACATAATTATTTTATAAACAAGCAGGAAATTTAGGGTGGGAATTTGGTTTGATTCAACCAAACTAGCCATTTGAAAAATTACTATTATTATTTTGTATTAGTTCTGATAGTGCCGTTTACATTATTTCTTATTTTGTACTTTTTAAAATGTCTTCTTTCAGAGTGGGCTCCACCTCAACCAGAATACTTCTATCAGCCTAAAGGAAATGAAAAGGTACCAGAGATTGTAGGAGAGAAAAAAGGAACAGTTGTCTATCAATTAGATTCAGGTATTGTCATTACACTGAACAATGAATGGTTAATCATGACAAAGTTATAATAAACATATGTTCCATGATAAAAGTGATTTGAAAAATTCATAGTTCAGTGGTAAACTCTTTTCCAGGCCAACCTGAGTGGGAGCCTGGAGGAGGAGTCATAACCAGTCTGCTGCAAAATTTCTATAATTTTCTAAAATCAAAGTACATTATTTTTAATAGTTCTAAGTTCGTTTTACAGCTTCTCTCTTGTTATTCTCCTTCCTGAAAATCAGACGTTGGATCATCTTTGGGGAGATTTCTTTTCTCCACCTCCTATATGTACTTTAGTGACTACTTTGTTCTATGTGCATATGACTGTCATTTAGTAATGCGGTTTCCTGTGTTGCGTTTTAAGCTTCTAGGGATTGAATATATGTCTTTTATAGAAATATGCAGAACACCATACCTAACAACAACAAAATACTCATTCTTTTTTTTTTTCGCCATTCCTACTGAAGTCATACACATTCTTTTTAAGGGTACCTGTTAGATTCCCCAGGATAAACCATATGCTAGGCCATAATGCAAGTTTTTATACATGTAAAAGGATTAAAATAATACAAAGTACATTCTCTGACCATAATAAAATTAAGTTAGAAATCAACAACAGAATGAAATATGAGATATCCATAAATATGTGGAAATTGAATAACATCTTTCTAAATAAACTGTGGGTTAAAGAAATCACAAGTAGACTTCAAAAATATTTTGAATGTAGTGAAAATAAAACCACAACATATCAAAAGTTATAGGATGCAAAACAAAATGAACCAGTGCCAGGGATATTTATGGGTATTTATGGCTTTAAGTGCCTGAATTTCAAAACAAAAAAGGCTTCTTATCAATTACCTAAGCTTCTACCTTAGTAAACTGGAAAAATAAGAGCCAACTAAACCCAAAGCAAGCAGCAGGAAAGTACTAATAAAAATAAGAATGTGGCTGGGCACGGTGTCTCACGCCTATAATCCCAGCACTTTGGGAGGCTGAGGCAGGTGGACCACCTGAGGTTGGGAGTTCTAGACCAGCCTGACCAACATGGAGAAACCCCATCTCTACTGAAAATACAAAATTAGCCGGGTGTGGTGGTGCATGCCTGCAATCCCAGCTAGTTGGGAGGCTAAGGCAGGAGAATCTCTTGAACCTGGGAAGCAGAGGTTGTGGTGAGCCAAGATCGTGCCATGCACTCCAGCCTGGGCAACAAGAGTGAAACTCCGTCTCAAAAAAAAAAAAAAATTTATGTAGACCGGGTGTGGTGGCTCATACCTGTAATCCCAGCACTTTGGGAGGCCGAGATGGGCAGATCACCTGAGGTCGGCAGTTCGAGACCAGCCTGCCCAACATGGTGAAACTCTGTCTGTAGTAAAACACAATAAATTAGCCAGTCATGATGGCAGGAGCCTGTAAACCCAGCTACTCAGGAGGCTGAGGCAGGAGAATCGTTTAAACCTGGGAGGTGGAGGTTGCAGTGAGCCAAGATGGCGCCACTGCACTCCAGCCTGGGTAACAAGGGTGAAACTCCGTCTCATTAAAAAAAAAAAAAAAAGGCCGGGCACGATGGCTCACGCCTGTAATCCCAGCACTTTGGGAGGCTGAGGCAGGCGGATCACGAGGTCAGGAAATTGAGACCATCCTGGCTAACACGGAAAAACTCCGTCTCTACTAAAAATACAAAAAAAATTAGCTGAGCATGGTGGCACACGCCTATGGTCCCAGCTACTTGGGAGGCTGAGGCAGGAGAATGGCGTGAACCCGGGAGGCGGAGCTTGCAGTGAGCCAGGATTGCGCCACTGCACTCTAGCCTGGGCGACAGAGCAAGACTCCGTCTCAAAAAAAAAAAAAAGAATGTAGGCTGGGCGCAGTGGCTCACGCCTGTAATCCCAGCACTTTGGGAGGCCAAGGTGGGCGGATCGTAAGGTCAGAAGATCGAGACCATCGTGGCTAACATGGTGAAACCCCATCTCTACTAAAAATACAAAAAATTAGCCGGGCATGATGGCACACGCCTGTAGTTTCAGCTATTCAGGAGGCTGAGTCAGGAGAATCCCTTGAACCTTGGGAGGCAGAGGTTGCAGTGAGCCAAGATTGTGCCACTGCACTCCAGCCTGGGCGACAGACAGAGACTCCATCTCAAAAAAAAAAATAATAATCATTAAGAGGCTGGGTGTGGTGCCTCACGCCTGTAATCCTAGCACTTTGGGAGGCTGAGGTGGGTGGATCACTTGAGGTCAGGAGTTTGAGGCCAGCTTGACCAACATGGTGAAACCATGTTTCTACTAAAAATACAAAAATTAGTTGGATGTGGTGGCATGCCCCTGTAATCCCAGCTACTTGGGAGGCTGAGGCAGGGGAATTGCATGAACCCAGGAGGCAGAGGTTGCAGTGAGCCAAGATTGTGCCACTATACTCAGCCTGGGTGACAGAGCAAGGCTCTATCTCAAAAATAAATAAATAAAAAATTAAAAAGGAAAGCATTGAATAGAAGACAGAAAACTGATGGAGAAAAGCAAACCAAAAGTTGGTTGTTTGGAACATCAACAAAATTGAAACAGATTTGCTAAACCAAGAAAGGAAAAGAGGCACAAATTATCAAAATCAGAAATGAAAAAGGTAACATAAGGACCAAACCCCTACAAATAAAAAAAACTACAAGGTAATACTATTAACAACTTTATGACAACAAATTAGACAATTTAGATAAACAGGACAAATTGCTAAAAAGTTACAAAAACTGACTCAAGGAAGAAATAAAAGGTTTAAATACATTATAACAAAGAAATAATAATTAGAAATCTTTCCACGAAGAAAACCCAGGCCCACCTGGGACCTGGTAGTTCAGGCCTCTAATCCCAGCACTTTGGGAGGCCAAGCAGGTGGATCAGCTGAGGTCTAGAGTTTGAGACCAGCCTGGCCTACCTGAAACCCTGTCTCTCTACTAAAAGTACAAAGAAAGTAGCCTGGTATGGTGGTGTGCACCTGTAGGCCCAGCTACTTGGGAGGCCGAGGCAGGAGAATTGCTTGAACCAGGGAGGTAGAGGTTGCAGTGAGGCAAGATCACACCACTGCACTCCAGCCTGGGCAACAGAGCAAGACTCTGTCTCAAAAAACAAAAAACAAACAAACAAAAACAAACCCAGGTTCAAATGACTTACTTGACAAGGTTTGTTTGAATTTTTTTTTTTTTTTTTTTTTTTTGAGACAGAGTCTCACTTACTCTGTCACCCAGGCTGGAGTGCATGGCACTGCACCCTCCACTTTCTGGTTTCAAGTGATTTGTTCCTCAGCCTCCAGAGTAGCTGGGATTACCGGTGTGCGCCACCATGCCCGGCTAATTTTTTGTGTGTGTATTTTTAGTACAGACGGAGTTTCACCATATTGGCCAGGCTGGTCTCAAACTTCTGGCCTCAAGTGATCCACCTGCCTCCGCCTCCCACAGTGCTGAGATTACAGGCGTGACCCACCACACCTGGCTGGTTTGTTTGAATTCTGTTAAACATTTAAAGATGAAATAATACCAGTATTTCACCAACTCTGAAAACAGAAGAGGAAAAAATGTTTCCCAACCCTTTTTTAAAATTTTTAGACAGGATCTTCCTCTGTCGCCGAGGCTGGAGTGCAGTAGGATGAACATGGCTCATTGTATCCTCCACCTTACAGGCTCGAGTGAATTGTCCAACCTTAGCCTCCTGAGTAGCTGGGGCTACAGGCATGTACCACCCTGCCCAGCTTATTTTTTGTATTATTAGTGGAGACAGGGTTTCGCCGTTGCCCAGGCTGGTCTCAAACTCCTGTGCTCAAGCAATCCGCCCACTTCAACCTCTCAAAGTGCTAGGATTACAGGTCCCATTCCCCTCAACTCTTTTTTTTTTTTTTGAGACAGTTTCACTCTCGTCGCCCAGGCTGGAGTGCAGTGGTGTGATTTCGGCTCACTGCAATCTCTGCCTCCCAGGTTCAAGTGATTCTCCTGCCTCAGCCTCCCAAGTAGCTAGAATTACAGTTGCCTACCATCACACCTGGCTAATTTTTGCATTTTTAGTAGAGAGACAGGGTTTCACTATATCAGCCAGGCTGGTCTCAAACTCCTGACCTCAGGTGACCCACCCACCTCAGCCTCCCAAAGTGCTGGGATTACAGGCATGAGCCACCATGCCCAGGCTTTTTTGTGGCATTTTTGTTTTTGTTTTGTTTGTTTGTTGAGACGGAGTCTCGGTCTGTTGCCCAGGCTGGAGTGCAGTGGCGCAATCTCAGCTCACTGCAACCTGTGGCTCCCGGGTTCAAGCAATTCTCCTGCCTCAGCCTCCTGAGTAGCTGGGATTACAGGCACCCGCCACCACACCTAGCTAATTTTTTATCTTTTTGGTAGACACAGGGTTTCACCATGTTGGCCAGGCTGGTCTTGAACTCCTGACCTCAAGTGATCCACCCGCCTCAGCCTCCCAAAGTGCTGGGATTACAGGCATGAGCCACCACGCCCGGCCTGTTGTGCCATTTTTGTTTGCCCACTTACTAGTCCCCATTTCCCTGCCTAGCAGAGGTCATGAGGATAGCAGCCCGCGATCCTGATGTGGAATGCTGGTGTTGGAAGTGGAAGAGGGGAGGAGGACAATGTAGACCTTATTCTCAAACTGGTCGTGACTCTTTTTTACCTTTCTCACAGTTCCCTGAGGAGCCAGAGGAAAGACTGACTTTTGTTACTGCCTCCCTCAGGCTAAAGCAGTTTTTCCAGGTGACATCTGCATCTATCAAAAGTATTTAAAGACATACACTGCTCATAGCTACCTGGGGCAAGGGATAGCAAATAGGCAAGGAGAAGATAGGCCCAAAAGCCTGGGAAAGAAGCTGAGGAGAAAGATTCTTGGGGAAATGAGCACTTGGAAGGGCCTCCACATATACTGGAGAATGCAGTATACATGGCTAGGGCTGGACCCACGTTCAGAAAAAACCTGAGAGGATCCTAGGCTTGCATCTCTGGTTGGTGGTTGGGCTCTTGGCAACCAAAGAGGAAGGCTAATATCGAGTTTTTGGCTGCCTGACAGTGTTGAGGAGTGCCTCACCTCAAAGCCAGTCTGCCCAGACTAGGAAAGTTTTGTGCTTGTGCTTTTTTTTTGGCTTGGGAATGAATGAGTGAATGAATGAATGAATGATAGGATCTCACTTTGTCACCCAAGCTGGAGTGCAGTGGAAAAATCACAAATCACTGCAGCCTCGACCTCTCAGCTTAAGCAATCCTGCCTCCTCAGCATCTCCAGTAGCTGGGACTACAGGCACACACCACCACCCAGCTAACTTTTGTATTTTTTGTAGAGTATATCACACGATATTTTGCCATGTTGCCCAGGCTGGTCTCAAACTTCTGAGCCCAAGCAGTCCTCTCGCCTCAGCCTCCCAAAGTGCTGGGATTACAGGCATGAGCCACTACACCTAGCCAAGCCCTGGTTATTGAAGAAATCTCTGTCCAGTCACTGGTTGACCACTGATATAATGAAACGGAGAAGACACCTGGTGACCTACACATGACAAGAATAACATATTCAGTGGGGAAAGACTGAAAACTTTCCCTCTAGAATCTGGAAACTTCAAAGGGCTTTTATGCAGAATGAAAAGGTGATCCTCAAATTTACATGGAATTGTAAAGGGCCCTGAATAGCCAATACAGAAAAAGAAGCACAAAATTGGAAGATTCACATTTCTTGATTTCAAAACACTACGAACATACAGTAATCAAAACAGTATAATCCTAACACAGGGTAGGCATATAGATCACTAAAACAGAACTGAGAGTCCAAAAATAAACTCACATATTTTTGGACAATTCATTTTTGACAAGGGTGCCAAGACAGCTCAGTGGGGAAAGAATGGCCTCTATAACAAATGGTGTTGGGATAACTGTATAGCCACACTCAAAAGAATGAAGTTGAATCCCTACTTCATACCATATTTTAAAATTAACCCAAAATGCATCAATGGTCTAAAGATAAGTACTGAAACTATAAAAATCTTAAAACAAATGAACTGGGCAGGGTGGTGCACGCCTGTAGTCCAGGCTACTCAGGAGGCTGAGGCAGGAGGTTCACTTGAACTCATATGTTTGAGGCTGCCATGAGATATGATTGTGCAACTGCACTCCAGCCTGGGTGACAGAGCAAGACCCTGTCAAAAAAAGGAAGGAAGGAAGGGAGGGAGGGAAGAAAGAAAGCAACAGGTATCTGCAGGATGCAATGGCTCGTATCTGTAAACTCAGCACTTTGGGAGGCTGAAGAAGGAGGATTGTTTGGGCCCTGGAGTTCAAGAATAGCCTGGGTGACATAGTGGGACCTCATCTCTACAAAAAAATTAAACAATTAGTTGGGTGTGGTGGTGCACTCCTGTGGTCCCAGCTACTCAGGAAGTTGAGGTGGGAAGATCACTTGAGCACAAAAGGTAGAGGCTGCAGTGAACTGTGATTCACGCCACTGCACTCCAGCCTGGGTGATAGAGTGAGACCCTGTCTCAAACAAAGAAAACATAGGGATAAATCTTCATGACCTTGGATGTGGCAGTGGATTCTAGATATGACACCAAAAGCATAATTCATTAAAAAAAAAAAAATTGACGTTGGATGGCCAGGTGCGGTGGCTCACACCTGTAATCCCAGCACTTTGGGAGGCCCAGACAGGCAGATCACAAGGTCAGGAGATCGAAACCATCCTGGCTAACACGGTGAAACCCCGTCTCTACTAAATATACAAAAAATTAGCCGGGCATGGTGGTGGGCGCCTGTAGTCCCAGCTACTCGGGAGGCTGAGGCAGGAGAATGGCGTGAACCTGTGAGGCCAAGCTTGCAGTGAGCCGAGATTGCACCACTGCACTCCAGCCTGGGTGACAGAGTGAGACTCTGTCTCAAAAAAAAAAAAAAAAAAGATTAAAAGTCTCTGCAAAGATAGTTGAAAATTAGAAATTTCATTGTTGGTCTAGAATAGTGTTGACCACTTAGAGGGGCTCAGTAAGTATTTGCTGAATGAATGGATTCTGAGTAGAACCTAGCCTAAATATGTCTCTTTTCTCTGCAGTGCCTACAGAAGGTTCCTATTTCACCAGTTCCAGAGTGGGAGGCAAACAAGGAATTATCAAGGAACTTGCTGTCACGTTGCAAGGACCGGAAGATAATACTCTACTGTTTGAATCAAGGTTTGAGAGTGGGAATCTGCAAAAAGCTGTCAGAGTGTGAGTAACAATTTCTCAAAGGGATGATAATTGGAGTGACTAGAAGGTGTCTTCAGTAATGATATTAGGAATCAGAAGTACTTGCAAAAAAGAAAGAGGTGATGGGAAATAGTTATGGAGATGAGGAAAAATGGAGTAATTATTACTCATGTTTTTCCCCAAAATAAAATGTTTTCTAAATTGTTTACTTTGCTTATAGAAGAAATTAGAGCTCACCTAAAATTTGTATTAGTAAAAATATGTAACATAAAAAGCCCTATAGCCATACTTCCTAGATGCAGCAAACATTAAGTTTGGTGTATATGCTTTAATTTTTTTCTGTGTGTATATGTGTAATATACATAAATTATATATATATATATTTTTTTTTTTTTTTTTTTTCTTGAGATGGAGTCTTGCTTTGTCGCCCGAGCTGGAGTGCGGTGGCACGATCTTGGCTCACTGCAAGCTCCGCCTCCCAGGTTCATGCTATTCTCCTGCCTCAGCCTCCTGAGTAGCTGGGACTATAGGCGCCTGCCACCACACCTGGCGAATTTTTTTGTATTTTTAGTAGAGACGGGATTTCACCATGTTAGCCAGGATGGTCTGAATCTCCTGACTTTGTGATCTGCCCATCTCGGCTTCCCAAAGTGCTGGGATTACAGGCATGAGCCACCACGCCCGGCCATTTATATATTTTTAAAATAAAAATTGGTTAATGGCATATGTACATATTGTTTTGCAAATTGGCAATTTTTTTTTCTACTTCATAAATTTCAGGTGTTTTTCTATGGCAGTACCACAGATATACTTCCTTATTTTTTGTTTGTTTGTTTGTTTTTTTCCTCAAGATGGAGTCTTGCTGTGTTGCCCAGGCTGGAGAGCAATGGCATGATCTCGGCTCACTGCAACCTACGCCTCGTGGGTTCAAGTGATTCTCTTGCTTCAGCCTCCTGAGTAGCTGGGATTACAGGCACCTGCCACCACACCTGGCTAATTTTTTTTTTTTTTAGTAGAGACGGGGTTTCACCATGTTGGCCAGGCTGGTCTTGATCTCCTGACCTCAGGTGATCAGCCCGCCTCAGCCTCCCAAAGTGCTGGGATTACAGAGAATAAATGATTAAGGTAGCAGGTTTTTCTGTTGTAATAAGACCTGTTTTTACCAGGAGAAAACAACATTTTCCCAATGTGTTTTTTAAGGGAGGGCGTAAGCTTACAGAGTTGTTCTATTTTATCCATTACAGAGACACCTATGAGTATGAACTCACCTTGAGAACTGACCTCTACACTAACAAACACACTCAGTGGTTTTATTTTCGTGTTCAGAACACCAGAAAAGATGCCACCTATCGCTTCACCATTGTCAACTTGCTAAAACCCAAGAGTCTTTATACTGTAGGAATGAAGCCACTCTTGTACTCCCAGTTGGATGCCAACACCCGCAGTATTGGCTGGAGGAGAGAAGGAAATGAAATCAAGTACTACAAGAACAACACGGATGACGGGCAGCAGCCCTTCTACTGTCTCACATGGACCATTCAGTTTCCGTATGACCAGGACACTTGCTTCTTTGCACACTTCTACCCATATACATACACTGATTTGCAATGCTACCTCCTGTCAGTGGCAAACAACCCTATCCAGTCTCAGTTCTGCAAGTTCCAAACTTTATGCAGGAGCCTAGCAGGAAATACCGTTTACTTGCTCACCATCACCAACCCATCCCGGACCCCTCAAGAGGCAGCTGCAAAGAAAGCTGTGGTCTTGAGTGCCAGAGTTCACCCTGGAGAAAGTAATGGCTCCTGGGTTATGAAAGGCTTTTTGGACTTCATCCTTAGCAACGCCCCAGATGCCCAGCTCCTCAGAGATATTTTTGTCTTCAAGGTGCTTCCCATGTTAAATCCAGATGGTGTGATTGTGGGGAATTACCGGTGTTCCTTGGCCGGAAGAGATTTGAACAGGCATTATAAAACCATTCTGAAGGAGTCTTTCCCTTGTATTTGGTACACCAGGAACATGATCAAAAGGTGAGACTTTTTATCTGTTGATCTTTCTGTGACTGCTATGAGTACAAGGAACCAGATATCCCTACCTGATGGGGTATGAGATCTCTTCTGTTGTTAAAGGAATTGAGTATGACTTTGGAGACAGAGCCCTTAACAGTCTCTTTGCAGTCAAGTGACTTTGTTAATTTTCAGACTTTTAAATCATGTCTTGTCTTTGGGTTGAAACTGGACATACAACATTTCAGCAAGAGTCATTTCACTTGTAAGTGAAATAATTGAATGGAAAAGGTCAGAGTTCAGGGGAGTTCATAGGTCTTCATGATGAGACTTGTATCATAATAGTAGCTAACAATTAGTAAATGCGTATGCATGAAGTGGCAAGCTGTATGGTAGGTGCATTACACACGTGACTCATTTAATCTTCACATTAACATTAAGAGGTAGGCACAGTCAATATCGCATGTTGTATGATACAGAAATTGAGAACCTAGGCCAGGCGTGGTGGCTCACGGCTGTAATCCCAGCACTTTGGGAGGCTGAGGTGGGTGGATCACCTGGGATCAGGAGTTCAAGACCAACCTGGCCAACATGGCGAAACCCAGTCTCTACTAAAAATATAAAAATTAGCCTGGCGTGCTGGTGGGTGCCTGTAATCCCAGCTACTCAAGAGGGTGAGGCAGGAGAATCGCTTGAACCAGGGAGGTAGAGGTTGCAGTGAGCCAAGAGCGTGCCACTGCACTCCAGCCTGGGTGGCAGAGTGAGACTCCATCTCAAAAAAAAAAAAAAATTGAGAAGTGGATAGGTTAAGTAACTTGCCAAAGGTCATAAAGCTATTAGGTGACAAAGTAGATATTTAAATACGGGCTCTCTCTCTGGTTCCAGAGTCTAAATTCCTTTTACGATCTTATATTGCCTATCACAAAGAAAGAATCATAACATCAGTCAGCAGTTTTCAAGCCTGTATAAAAGCATTGAAGGCTATAATGTAATAGCACCCACCATTAAGGAATTTTCATGCCATTGGAAATGAAAATACAGCATATAAGAATATGTGGGCTGGGCTCAGTGGCTCACACCTGTAATCCCAGCACTTTGGGAGGCCGAGGCAGGCAGATCACCTTAAGTCAGGAGTTTGAGACCAGCCTGGCCAACATGATGAAACCCCGTCTCTACTAAAAATAGAAAAATTAGCCGGACATGGTAGTGGGTGCCTATAATCCCAGCCACTCAGGAGGCCGAGTCAGGAGAATCACTTGAACCTGGGAGGCAGAGGTTGCAGTGAGCTGAGATGGCACCATGGCAGGCATAGCTAAAGAGCACATGTTTCAGAGTCAGACAGGCCTGAGTTTGAGACCTGTTTTTACTGCTGGCTGGTTCTGTGACCTTGGCTAAGTGATTTAATGTGTCTGAACTTCAGCTTTCTCATCTGTAGAGTGGAAATAATAATACCTGCCTTGGGTGGTTACTGTGGGATTGAGATGATCACATGATCTATTTACTGTAGTACCCAGCGCATTATAAATGTGTAGCATTGTTGTCATTATACTCATCATGGGGAAAGTGAACATATTTGGAAAGCTGGAATAGGTGTCCTGGGTGATCACGAGACAAAGAAGAGCTGAGCGTTGTAGGAACTGGCCCTCGAAAGTCACGAATCAAGGCTTTCTTTGGTTCTTTTTCTTTCCTGCAACTGCCCACTCTCTGCCTCCCTCTCTTTCTTCACAGGTCTGCACAATGGTGGGCTTTTTCTCAATGGGCTTTTTTGCACTTCCTTGTCAACTTACGCAAGGCTACCCACCACCCCTTTCCACATCAGAACTTTTCCATTTCTGGTCAGGCACAGTGACTCATGCCTGTAATCCCAGCACTTTGAGAGGCCAAGGCAGGAGGATCACTTGAGCCCAGGAGTTGGAGACCAGCCTGAGCAACATAGTGAGACCCTGTGTATTAGGTTGTACTTGCATTGCTATAAAGAAATACCTGGCCAGGCATGGTGGCTCATGACTGTAATCCCAGCACTTTGGGAGGCTGAGGCAGGCAGATCACTTGAGGTCAGGAGTTTGAGACCTGCCTAGCCAACATGGTGAAACCCCGTCTCTACTAAAAATACAAAAATTAGCCTGGCATGGCGGTGCATGCCTGTAATCCCAGCTACTCAGGAGGCTGAAGCAGTATAATTGCTTGAACCTGGGAGGCAGAGGTTGCAGTGAGCCGAGATCACGCCACTGCACTCCAGCCTAGGTGACAGAGCGAGACTCTGTCTCACCACAAAAAGAAAAAAAAAAAGAAAAAAGAAAGAAAGAAAGACCTTAGACTGGGTAATTTATAAAGAAAAGAGGTTTAATTTGCTCATAGTTCTGCAGCTTTATAAGAAGCATGGTGCTAGCATCTGCTCAACTTCTAGGGAGGCCTCAGGAAGCGTACAATTATGGCAGAAGGCAAAGAGGGAGCAGGCACATCATATGGCGAAAGCAGGAGTAGGAGAGAGAGAATAACTGTAGGGGAGGTGCCACACATTTTTTTTTTTTTTTGAGACGGAGTTCAAATCTTTTTTTTTTTTTTTGAGATAGAGTTTCACTCTTGTTGCCCAGGCTGGAGTGCAATGGCGCAATCTCGGCTTACTGCAACCTCCACCTCCTGTGTTCAAGTGATTCACCTGCCTCGGCCTGCCGAGTAGCTGGCATTACAGGCATGCACCACAACGCCTAGCTAATTTTGTATTTTTAGTAGAGATGGGGTTTCACCATGTTGGTCATGCTAGTCTCGAACTCCTGACCTCAGGTGATCAACCCACCTCGGCCTCCCAAAGTTCTGGGATTATAGGCATGAGCCACCGTGCCCAGCCAGTGTCACACATTTTTAAACAACCAGATCTTGTGCAAAGTCAGAGTGAGAGCTCATGTATCACCAGGGGGATGGCCCAAGCCACTCATGCGGGATCCACCCCCACCATCCAAATACCTCCCGTTAGACCCCACCTCCAACACTAGGGATTATATCTCAACATGAGATTTGTGCAGAGACAAATACCCAAACTATATCACCCTGTCTCTACAAAAAAAAAAAAAAAAAAAAAAAAAAAAACAGAAACAAAAAGAGCTGGGTGTATTGGTGTGTGCCTGTAGTCCCAGCTACTTAGGAGGCTGAGGTGGGTGGATGACCTGAGCGCAGGAGGTCAAGGCTACAGTGAGCCATGGTCAGGCCACTACACTCCAGCCTGAGCAACACAGCAAGACCCCGTCTCGAAAAAGAAAAAAAGAAATTTTCCATTGCAAGTCCCTCTGACTGGCAAGGCAAGCTGATGACATGTTTTCTGCAGTGGCTGAGAATGGAGATAGGGTCCATTGAAGGCCACTGGAGTTGAGATTTTCTTAGGAGGGAAAGTATCAACAGCTGTATTTAAGGAAGAGATACCAAATGATCCTGAATTATTTGCATGCATTTGGGTGTCCACTGAGTCCTTTGTTTGCCCCCTCGATAGACTTCTTGAAGAAAGAGAGGTTCTGTTGTATTGTGATTTCCATGGCCACAGTCGTAAGAATAATATCTTCCTGTATGGCTGTAATAACAACAATCGCAAGTACTGGCTTCATGAACGAGTCTTTCCTTTAATGTTAAGCAAAAATGCACCAGATAAGGTAAGCACATAATGTAATTTTCTCTCCACTGAGTTAGGGACATGGGAACTCACTGCTTCCTATATGTAGTGTTTTATTTGGCATTTTGTATCTCTTTTTATTATCTTTGGTAAATCCGAGCAACCTAGACTTCAAGAATTTAGAAAAGCGCCGGGCGCGGTGGCTCACGCTTGTAATCCCAGCACTTTGGGAGGCCGAGGCGGGCGGATCACGAGGTCAGGAGATCGAGACCACGGTGAAACCCCGTCTCTACTAAAAAAATACAAAAAATTAGCCGGGCGTGGTGGCGGGTGCCTGTAGTCCCAGCTACTCGGAGAGGCTGAGGCAGGAGAATGGCGTGAACCTGGGAGGCGGAGCTTGCAGTGAGCCGAGATCGCGCCACTGCACTCCAGCCTGGGTGACAGAGCGAGACTCCGTCTCAAAAAAAAAAAAAAAAAAAAAAGAATTTAGAAAAACGTGGTTTTAAGAATTGCTGTGGCCCCAGACACAGTGGCTCACACCTGTAATCCCAGCACTTTGGGGGGCCAAGGCAAGCACATTACCTGAGGTCAGGAGTTCGAGACCAGCCTGACCAACATGGAGAAACCCCATCTCTATTAAAAATACAAAAATTAGCCGGGCATGGTGGTACATGCCTGTAATGCCAGTTACTTGGGAGGCTGAGGCAGGAGAATCGCTTAAACCTGGGAGGCAGAGGTTGCAGTGAGCAGAGATCGTGCCATTGCACTCCAGCCTGGGCAACAAGAGCGAAACTCCATCTCAAAAAAAAAAAAGAATTGCTGTGTCCTGCCAGCTACAGTGGCTCATGCCTGTAATCCTAGCACTTTGGGAGACCGAGGTGGGCATATTGCTTGAGCCCAGGAGTTCAAGACCAGCCTGGGCAACATAGGGAGACCCCTGCCACTACTAAACAATAGAATAAAAAAGAATTGCTGTGTCCATCAACCAATCAACAGATCAATAAAATGTGGTATCCCTTTTTTTTTTTTTGAGACGGGGTCTTGTTCTGTCGAGGCTGGAGTGTGGTGGTACAATCTTGGCTCACTGCAACCTCTGCCTCCCAGATTCAAGCAATTCTCCTGCCTCAGCCTCCCGAGTAGTTGAGAGTACAGGCATGCACAACCATGCCTGGCTAAATTTTTTTGCACTTTTAGTGGAGACGGGGTTTCACCATGTTGGCTAGGCTGTTCTCAAACTCCTGACCTCAAGTGATCCGCCTGCCCTGGCCTCCCAAAGTGCTGGGATTATAGGCGTGAGCCACTGCGCCCCACCATAAGTTGAAATTCTTAGTATATACAGTTATCTATCACCTATCCTGTGGTGGTTGACCCTGGAAGAAGAAATTGAAGGACAAGCAAAATGCTAATGTCATGAGTCTTCACAGGAAAGGTTATATACTAGAAGATCACAAATAATTGTAAGAGCTTAATGAAAACAATATAAAAGTTTTTAATAATTGACTAATTTCATGACAGGCATATACAGGTAATCTTCATTGGTGTAGAAGCTGGTTTTTCACATCATAAATAGATCCACAAAATGTAGCTGTCAGAAGAAGAAAGTAGATTGGATTTTTATTTACTTATTTATTTTATTTTATTTTTTCTTCTTCTTCTTCTTTTTTTTTTTTTGAGATAGAGTCTTGTTCTGTCGCCCAGGATGGAGTGCAGTGGCGCAATCTCGGCTCACTGCAACCTCCATCTCCCGGGTTCAAGCAATTCTCTGCCTCAGCCTCCTGAGGATCTGGGATTACAGGCACCCGCCACCACGCCCGGCTAATTTTTGTATTTTTAATAGAGACAGGGTTTCACCTTCTTGGCAAGGCTGGTCTTGAACTCCTGACCACCCGCCTCAGCCTCCCAAAGTGCTGGGGTTATAGGTGTGAGCCACCACACCCATCCTTTTATTTATTTTTTCAAGACGTAGTCTTGCTCTGTCACCCAGGTTGGAGTGCAGTAACACTATCTCCACTCACTGCAACCTCTGCCTCCCGGGTTCAAGCAATTCTTCTGCCTCAGCCTCCCGAGTAGCTGAGATTACAGGCATGTGCCACCATGCTTGGCTAATTTTGTATTTTTAGTAGAGATGGGGTTTAGTACAAAAAAAAAAAAAAAGGAAGCGGGCATGGTGGCTCACGCCTGTAATCCCAGCACTTTGGGAGGCCGAGGCGGGTGGATCACCTGAGGTCAGGAGTTCGAGATCAGCCTGCCCAACATGGTGAAACCCCGTCTCTACTAAAAATACAAAAAATTAGCCAGGCATGGTGGCAGGCGCCTGTAATCCCAGCTACTTGGGAGTCTGAGGCAGGAGAATCGCTTGAACCCGGGAGGCGGAGGTTGCAGTGAGCCAAGATCGTGCCACTGCACTCCAGCCTGGGCAGCAACAAGAGCAAAACTCTGTCTCCAAAAAAAAAAGAGATGAGGTTTAGTAGAGATATGGTATTTTTAGTAGAGATGTAGGCCAGGCTGGTCTTGAACTCCTTACCTCGTGATCTGCCCACCTTGGTCTACCAAAGTGTTGGGATTACAAGCGTGAGCCACCACGCAGCGCATGGCCTAGACTGGATTTTTTTAAGTTGTTTTTTTTTGTTTTTTTTTTTGTTTTGTTTTGTTTTTAATAGAGACAGGGTCTCACTATGTTGCCCAGGCTGGTCTTCAACTCCTAGGTTCAAGCAACTCTCCCGCCTCACCACCTCAGCCTCCCAAAGTGGTGGGATTACAGGTGTGAGCCACTGCACTGGCTTTAGAAAAGTATTTTAATTTTTTTTTTTTTGAGATGGAGTCTCGCTCTGTTGCCCAGGCTGGAGTGCGGTGGTGTGTCTCAGCTCACTGCAACCTCTGCCTCCTGAGTTGAAGTGATTCTCCTACCTCAGCCTCCTGGGTAGCTGGGATTACAGGCACGAGCTACCACACTCTGCTAATTTTTTTTTTATTTTTAGTAGAGACGAGGTTTCACCGTGTTGACCAGGATGGTCTGGATCTCCTGACCTCATGATCCACCCACCTCGGCCTCCCAAAGTGCTAGGATTCCAGGGGTGAGCCACTGTGCCTGGCCGATATTACAGACTTTTTCCCATAAAGATATATGATAAAAATATTTTGGGCCGGGCGTGGTGGCTCACGCCTGTAATCCCAGCACTTTGGGAGGCCGAGGCGGGCGGATCACGAGGTCAGGAGATCGAGACCATCCTGGCTAACACAGTGAAACCCCGTCTCTACTAAAAAATACAAAAAAATTAGCCCGGCGAGGTGGCGGGCGCCTGTAGTCCCAGCTACGCTGGAGGCTGAGGCAGGAGAATGGCATGAACCCAGGAGGCGGAGCCTGCAGTGAGCCGAGATCGCGCCACTGCACTCCAGCCTGGGTGAAAGAGCGAGACTCCGTCTCAAAAAAAAAAAAAAAAAAATATTTTGTATTGTTACTCTTATTTGTTTAAAAAAAGAAAAAGAGGAAGCTTTCCTTCCTTCCTCTCTCTCTCTTTTGTTTTTTGAGTCTCGCTCTGTTGCCCAAGCTGGAGTCAGTGGCACAATCTCAGCTCACTGCAGCCTCCTCCTCCCAGGTTCAAGCAATTCTCCTGCCTCAGCCTCCTGAGTAGCTGGGATTACAGGTGCATGCTGCCATGCCCGGCTAATTTTTTTGTATTTTTAGTAGAGTCGGGGTTTTGACATGTTGGCCAGGCTGGTCTCAAATTCCTGACCTTAGGTGATTGGCCCGCCTCGGCCTCCCAAAGTGCTGGGATTACAGGCATGAGCCACCATGTCCAGCCTCTCTTTCTCTTTCTCTTCTCTTCTCTTTTTTCTTTTCTTTTCTTTTTTTCTCTTCTCTTCTTTTGCTTTCTTTTCCTTTCCTTTCCTTCTTTTCTTTTCTTCTTTTCCTTCTCTTCTCTTCTTTTCTTTCTTTCGGGAAATCACACCCAGAACCCATATCTAAAACAAACTAATTGAAGCAGGGAACCCTGTCTCCTCTGCTCCTTCCCTCCTTGAAGCAGAAATGCCCTGAGGCTCCTCAATAGAACCCCTGAATTTCACAGAGCACAATTTAAATATCGCTGGACAATGAGATACTTTCCAACTGCAAAATCTTTTTAGCAGGATAGGGTGGATAGAGAGAGGTGCCAAGTGTATATTACAAACTCCAAGTGACACACAAGGGCTGAGGGGTCATAAAAGATAAGGGAGGATATTGAACTCCAAGTGATAAGATTAGTGTAAGGGAGAGAGTTCCAGGCAGAGATTATGGGAGTAAGGAATACACATCATAGAAGATAAACACAACTAGATTTAGGGGTTCAAGCTGGGGAGTGGCAGAAAATAAGTCTTAGAAAAGTTGGCTAGTGCCTTGAATGCCAAACGGATGTTCTAGGAAACCTAGTCCTGCAGAATTCTCCTTGGGGGGGTGGGGTGGGGACAACAGGAAGGAAGAGTTCATGGGCAAAAATGTTTGGAAAACATATTGCAAATATACTCTCTTCCCTTTGGAAGATTACAGTCCACATACTAAGCACTCTAAGAGGGCTTGCAGAGAAAGCCTGTTTAGTTTTGTTAACCCTTCATCTCCCTGACTAACATGACCACAGAACTCCTTTTTCCCCCGTAATACCTGCTAACATCCCTCCAAATTAGTATTTTGTGGAACATGCTTTGGGAAATAACATATGGACCCCAAGGAAATTATTCTTGTATCATATGAATGAATCTTAGATATTTTACATTTGCTGATTTATGATTAACAGAAAATTTGGATTTCTTTTTAGTTCTCTTTTCACAGTTGTAATTTTAAGGTCCAAAAATGCAAAGAAGGAACGGGACGAGTTGTTATGTGGCGGATGGGAATCCTAAACAGCTACACCATGGAGTCTACCTTTGGCGGGTCCACCCTGGGTACATTCTCTTTTGTATATCATAGGCCAGCATAGGAAGGGAAATCCAAGCAAAGCATCAGGGAGATGAAATGCCTTTGAATGCTGGGAAGATAACTGATCTAGAGGATTTCTTTGTCTAGATTTATGCTAAATTTGAGTGCCCAAAATATGAATGTGAAATATAATATTTGATGGGGCCGTATGGCATAGTGGTTGCTAAAGACCTGGAATCAGGCCAGGCGCAGTGGCTCACGCCTGTAATATCAGCACTTTGGGAGGACAAGGCGGGCAGATCACGAGGTCAGGAGATGAAGACCAGCGTGACCAACATGGTGAAACCCCGTCTCTACTAAAAATTAGCTGGACGTGGTGGCACGTGCCTGTAGTCCCAGCTACTCTGGAGGTTAAGGCAGGAGAATTGCTTGAACCCAGGAGGTGAAGGTTGCAGTGAGCCAAGATCGTGCCATTGCACTCCAGCGTGGGTGACAGAGCGAGACTCTGTCTCAAAACAAAAACCTGGAATCAGGCAGATAGGGGGTTGAATTTCAGCTCCATTAACAAGTTTTGTGTTCTTGGCTAAGTTATCTGGCCTTTTTGAACTTCATTTTTTTCTTTTTTATTTTTATTTATTTTGTTTTTTTGAGACAGGGTTTCTTTCACCCAGGCTAGAGTGTAGTGGCATGATCATGGCTCTCTGCAGTCTCAACCTTCCAGGCTCAAGCGATTCTCCCACTTTAGCCCCTCGTGTAGCTGGGACTATAGGTGCACGTCACCATGCCCGGCTAATTTTTTTATTTTTTTGTAGAGACAGGGTCTCCTTATGTTGCTCAAGCTGGCCTCAAACTCCCTGGCTCAAGCAATCCTCCTGCCTCGGCCTCTCAAAGTACTGGGATGGCAGGCATGAGCCACCATGCCCAGCCTCATTTTCCTTTTACTGCAATAATAATAGTACTTGCATTGTAGGTACTGCTTAGTGAGATGGTGCATGGAGTGCACTTGCCATAGTGCCTAACATGAAGTGAAAACCTCAGTAATTAGAATCATCATGATTATAATTTTTTCATTGCCAAAGATTCTTCTGAACCAAACTAAAACTAGGAGAGCTACACTCTCCTGACGCATAATATTCTAGAATAAAAAGTGTTTTATTTTGTTTTGTTTTGTTTTGTTTCAGGGTCTCCCTCTGTTACCCAGGCTGGAGTGCAGTGGCGCAATCCCTGCTCACTGAAACCTCTGCCTCCCTGGCTCAGGCGATCCTCCCACCTTAGCCTCCAACCTCAGCCTCCTGAGTAGCTGGGACTATAGGCACATGCCACAACGTCAGGCTAATTTTTGTATTTTTTGTAGAGACAAGGTCTCACCATGTTGCCCGGGCTAGTCTCGAACTCCTAGGCTCAAGCGAAGGGCCTGCCTTGGTCTCTCAAAGTGCTGGGATTGTAGGTGTGAGCCACTGTGCCTGGCCAGTGGTGATATTTTTTTATTTTTTATTTTTATTTTTTTGAGACAGTCTTGCTCTGTCATCCAGGCTGGAGTGCAGTGGCACGATCTCGGCTCACTGCAAGCTCCACCTCCTGGATTCACACCGTTCTCCTGCCTCAGCCTCCTGAGTAGCTAGGACTACAGGCGCCCGCCACCACGCCCGGCTAATTTTCTTTGTATTTTTTAGTAGAGACGAGCTTTCACCATGTTAGCCAGGATGGTCTCAATCTCCTGACCTCGTGATCTGCCTGCCTTGGCCTCCCAAAGTGCTGGGATTACAGGCGTGAGCCACCGCGCCCGGCCAGTGGTGGTATTTTTAAAAAGATAATCATAAATTAGATTTACATTCAGTCACTAAGATTTAATTGGAAATGTTTGCGGGGGTTTTTTTCCCAGGTAGTAGAAGAGACACCCACTTTACCGTCGAAGATCTGAAGTCCTTAGGTTACCATGTCTGTGACACCCTGCTGGACTTTTGTGATCCTGATGAAACGAAGGTAAAAATGGGGTTTCGAGAAATGTGGTGAAGGCCCGGCACGGTGGCTCACGCCTGTAATACTAGCACTTTGGGAGGCTGAAGTGGGTGGATCGCCTGAGCTCAGGAGTTCAAGACCAGTCTGGACAGCATGGCAAAACCCTGTCTCTACTAAAAATACAAAAAATTAGCTGGTTGTGGTGGCGTGTGCCTGTAATCCCAGCTCTCAGGAGGCTGAGGCAGGAGAATCACTTGAACCCAGGAGGCGGAGGTTGCACTGAGTCGAGATCACGCCACTGCACTCCAGCCTGGGGGACAGAGCGAGACTCAAAAAAAAAAAGAAATGTGACGATGAGGCTGTGATCAGTTTCATATGGGTCCAAAATAAGCCCAGGGGAATTATAGGCAATCTTTATTTTCCTCTTACTAGTTTTCTGAAGTTTTTATAATAAAAGAAAATAAGAAAGCCCCCAGACTGCATACTGTCTACAAATGGTAAGACCTCATAATTCACCAAGAAGATGGAGACAGTCCTTTGGAACACCTCTCCCTCACTTCTGGACTTCACCTATGGCAACACCTAGTCTTTTTTCTTTTTCTTTTGAGACAGGCTCTCACTCTGTTACCCAGGCTGAAGTGCAAGGGCGTGATCACGGCTCACTGCAGCCTCAACACCTTAGCCTCCCAAGTAGTTGAGACCACAGTATGCACCACCACACATAGCTAATTTTTAAGCTTTTATACAGACAGGGTTTTTCTGTTCCCAGGCTGGTCTCCAGCTCCTGGGCTTGTGATCCTCCTGCCTCAGCCTCTCAAAGTGCTGGGATTACAAGCATGAGCCACTGTACCCAGCTACAACACTAATTATCTTTCCTTTCTCTTATTTTAGAAAATCAGGTGTCTTTTCTTTCTTTTTCTTTTTCTTTTTTTTTTTTTTTTTTTTTTTTGAAACAGGGTCTCCCTCTGTCACCCAGGCTGGAGTGCAGTGGCGCGAACTCGGCTCACTGCAATCTCCGCCTCCCAGGCTCATGCAATTCTCCTGCCTCAGTCTACCGAGTAGCTGGGATTACAGGCGTGCACCACCACGTCCGGCTAATTTTTGTATTTTTTAGTACAGATGAGGTTTCACCATATTGGTCAGGCTGGTCTGGAACTCCTGACCTCAGGTGATCTACCCACCTCGGCCTCCCAAAGTGCTGGGATTATAGGCGCGAGCCACTGTGCCCAGCCAGGTGACTTCTCTTCTCCAAAATTAGCCCTGCTCTGTGTGCACTTGTTGACTTCCCCTATGGCCTTTCTGAGGTCTTGCCTCGTTAATTATGTCTTCCCAAACAAACAAACAAACAAAAAACTAATAATAATAATAATCAGGCTGGGTGCAGTGGCTCACACCTGTAATCCCAGCACTTTGGGAGGCCAAGGCTGGTGAATCACAAGGTCAGGAGTTCGAGACCAGCCTGATTAACATGGCGAAACCCCCATCTCTGCTAAAAATACAAAAATTATCCGGGCGTGGTGGCAAGTGCCTGCAATCCCAGCTGCTCGGGAGGCTGAGGCAGGGGAAACACTTGAACCCGGGAGGTGGAGGTTGCAGTGAGCAGAGATCATGTCACTACACTCCAGCCTGGGTGACAGAGCAAGACTCTATCTCAAAAAAAATAATAAAATAATAAAATAAAATAGACTATTGCATTGTTGAAGAAGTTGGCGGCCAGGCACGATGGCTCACGCCTGTAATCCCAGCACTACGGGAGGCCAAGGCGGGCAGATCACGAGGTGAGGAGTTCGAGACCATCCTGGCCAACATGGTGAAACCCCGTCTCTACTAAAAATACAAAAATTAGCTGGGCATGGTGGTGTGCGCCTGTAGTCCCAGCTACTTGGGAGGCTGAGGCAGGAGAATGGCTTGAACCCAGGAGGCGGAGGTTGCAGTGAGCCGAGATCATGCCACTGTACTCCAGCCTGGAGACAGAGCAAGACTCTGTCTCAAAAAAAATAAAAAAGAAGTTGGCTCTAGCCAGAGAAAAGTGGCTAGAGCAGTGCTCATTGATATTCTGCTCTAAAAAAATTTCTATCTGTTCCTCCAGCTCATGTAATTTTCTGTTAACATGTCCTTACTAGCAGGGGTGCAGGTTATTCATCTTTGTGTTCCCAGCAATAAATAAAATGCCTTTCAGCATATACTTAGTAAATATTTGATGAATAAATAAAATGGGCCAGGCATGGTGGCTCATGCCTGTAATCCCAGCACTTTGGGAGGCTGAAGCAGGTGGATCACCTGAGGTCAGGAATTCAAAACCAGCCTGACCAATATGGTGAAACCCTGTCTCTACTAAAAATACAAAATTAGCTGAGTGTGGTGGCGTATGCCTGTAATCCCAGCTACTTGGGAGGCTGAGGCAGGAGAATCGCTTGAACCCAGGAGGCAGAGGTTGCAGTGAGCCGAGATAGTGCCATTGTACTCCAGCCTGGGCAACAAGAGTCAAACTCCATCTCAAAAATAATAATAATAAATAAATAAAATAAAACGAATTAACAAAATAGTTCTTTTTTTCACTTTCATAGTTCACTCGGTGTCTAGCAGAGCTTAAGGAGCTTTTACGACAGGAAATCCACAAGAAATTCCATGAACTTGGACAAGATGTAGATTTAGAAGGAAGTTGGAGTGACATCTCTTTGTCTGACATTGAATCCAGGTAACAAAGAAAAAACAGAGTTTTATTTTTTTTTAATACTTTGTTGTTAACCTGGGTGATATAGTGAGATCTTGTCTCTACAAAAAATACAAAAATTAGCTGGGCTTGGTGATCTACGCCTGTAGCCCCAGACACCGGGGAGGCTGAGGTGGGAGGATCACCTGAGCTCAGGAAGTTAAGGCTACAGTGAGCCAAGATCATGCCACTGCACTCCAGCATGGGCGACAGGCTCAGAAACAAAAAAACCAAAAGAGTGCATATTCTTTGCCAGCCTCTGATTTAGCCATTAGAAAGGAGTAGGGAGCTGGGCAGGCAGTTTGTGTAGAGCCTTGTAGGGAACTGCAAAGCCTTTGCCTTTCACTCCAAGGGAGCTGGAAAGCCTTTGGAAGGTTTTGAGTAGAGAAATATCATGGTTTGACAGGTTTTAGTTTCAACAGGAACACTCGCTGCTGCGTGAAAAGTAGATCATAAAGAGGGAAGTTCTAAGCAGGGAGACTCAATAGGAGGCTCTCACAGTAATATAGGTAAAAGATAACCAGGCCGGGCGCGGTGGCCACGCTTGTAATCCCAGCACTTTGGGAGGCCGAGGCGGGCGGATCACGAGGTCAGGAGATCGAGACCACGGTGAAACCCCGTCTCTACTAAAAATACAAAAAATTAGCCGGGCGTGGTGGCGGGCGCCTGTAGTCCCAGCTACTCCGAGAGGCTGAGGCAGGAGAATGGCGTGAACCCGGGAGGCGGAGCTTGCAGTGAGCCAAGATCGCGCCACTGCACTCCAGCCTGGGTGACAGAGCGAGACTCCGTCTCAAAAAAAAACAAAACAAACAAAAAAAAAGAAATGCAAAAAGTAGCCAGGCATGGTGACTCATGCCTGTTGTCCCAGCTACTTGGGAGGCTAAGGTGAGAGGATCATTTGAATCCAGGAGGTCAAGGCTGCAGTGAGTCAAGATTGCACTACTGCACTCCAACCTGGGCGACACAGCGAGACCCTGTCTCAGAAAAAAAAAAGTGTGCTCTGCATATCAACTCATAGAAATAGTGCCCAAGGTGTGGCTAGGCATGATGGCTCATGTCTGTAATAACAGGCATGATGGCTCATGTCTGTAATCCCAGCACTTTGGGAGGCCGAGATGGGAGGATTGTTTGAGGCCAGGAGTTGGAGACCAGCTTGGTCAACATAGTGAGATCCTATCTCTATTTTTAAAAAAATTTAAAAAGAAATAAATAGGGCCCAAGGGGAATCAATTCAGAAACAGGCAGACTCTACAGTCTAGTGGCTCAGCAGAGACACTCTGATGCGTATGGTTAAGAATTATTGAAACCAATTTGCCAGCCTCTGCCTCAAGAAACTGCCTGTCACAGTCTCCAGTGGGGTTCCACCTATTCATTGTCACGATTGCAAAGGAAAGCAGACTGTGAGTGTACAAGCCCAGTTTGAGTTTGCTCTGTGTATGTACACACATAGGTTTTGACACTTTCTGGGACATACTGCTTTTAGTGCTTTTGGCCCATTTGCTAACATTTTCTACCAACAGGACTTCCAGTGTCCTAAAAGGCTACTCCTTGACTAGAAAAACACCTTGTGAGAACAGGGAATTGGGAATTAGGTCAGAGAAGATGGGGTTTTCTTCCTGCTGTCTTTCTGTGGGACTACTACTCATTGTGCACTGAGAGGGGCGAGGGGAGCAGAAACAGAATAAAGGGCTGGGCAGCTGAATGGTTTGAAATCCTGACTTCTCCCATGTGATTCGAGCTCTGTGCCAATAAGTGTTTTTTGTTTGTTTGTTTGTTTTTGAGATGGCGTCTCACTCTGTCACCCAAGCTGGAGTGTAGTGGTGCGATCTCGGCTCACTGCATCATTGCAATCTCCACCTCCCGGGTTCAAGCAATTCTCATGCCTCAGCCTCCCAAGTAGCTGGAATTACAGGCACCCGCTACCACATCCAGCTAATTTTTTTGTATTTTTAGTAGAGATGGAGTTTCACAATGTTGGCCAGGCTTGTCTCGAATTCCTGACCTCAAGTGATCTGCCTATCTTGGCCTCCCAAAGTGCTGGGATTACAGGCATGAGCCACCGTGCCCGGCCTTGTGCCAGTAAACTGTATGTATAGACCCCCGTCATAGAGAACAGCTCTTGGTTCTAGCCAACTAAACCCCAGGAAAGGGGGAAATATAATGTGACACTTAAGCAAAAGACATGAAGAAAGAAAGGTTTGATTATTTGAGTTTTCATTCATCCTAGCCCTTGCAGAAAGAGGGAGGACACAGTTTGTGAGGGAAGACTTTAGATTGGTCTAGATGAGCATCCAAACCTTTTTTTTTTTTTCAGAAAGAGTATCGCTCTGTCGCCCAGGCTAGAGTCACTTGCGCAGTCACAGCTCACTATAGCCTCAACCTCCTGATCTCAAATGATCCTCCCAGCTCAGCCTCCCCAGTAGCTGGGACTACAGGCATGCACCACCACACCTGGCTAATTTTTGTATTTTTTTTGTAGAGACAGGGTTTTGCCATGTTGCCCAGGCTGGTCTCAAACCCCTGGGCTTGAGATCTTTGAGCCTCAGCCTCCCAAAGTGCTGGGATTACAGGTGTGAACCACTGTGCCCAGCCACCTTTTTTTTTTTTTTTTTTTTAATAGAGACAGGGTATCACTGTGTTGCCCAGTCTGGTCTTTAATTCCTGGCCTCAAGCGATCCCTCCTGCCTTGGCCTCCCAAAGTGGGGATTATAGTCATGAGCCACCATGCCTGGCCTCATTCAAAACTTTTGAAGGAAAATTGGAGTAATAAAAGTAATCTTGGTCTCTGACCTGAAGGTTCTTTTTGTTATTTATATTTTTTTTGTGATAGGTTCTTGCCCTGTTGCTCAGACTGGAGTGCAGTGGCACAATCTCAGCTCACTGCAGCCTCAAATCCCTGGGCACTAGTGGTCCTCCTGTCTCAGCCTCCCAAGTGTCTGGGACCACAGGCAGGCACCACCACTACCAGCTAATTTAAAAAAAAATTTTTTTTTTTGTAGATACAGCGACTTACTGTGTCTCCCAGGCTCAGATTCTTTATTAAACGCATTTGTTTATATATTGAATACATTTCTTCAGAGTACCTGTTAGGATCCTGGATTTCTGAATTGGTACCAGCCAAAGAGGAATAAATGAGAAAGAGCCCTTGTTTTCAAACAAATGACAGTCCTCTGCTGTTCTCTAGGCCTGCACATTGAGAATCCTGTGGCCTCTCACAACCTCCACCAAGGGCGATTTTGCCCATCTGGCCAGTATTTGCTTTGCCATATGGATTGCAAACTCTTTGGTGCCAGAGGCTCTGCCTTGTTCATCTGTGTTCCCTGTGCCTAACACACTGCTTGGCATGCAGTAGGTGTTCGGAGTGAATGAATGAACGTGCTTGTCA